>NW_009259037.1:1624557-1631448 GCF_000687185.1 Egretta garzetta | reverse complement strand
GGGCGGTCAGGGGCTGGAGGGGGCTGCCCAGGGAAGGGGTCAAGTCCCCAGCCCTGGGGGGATTTAACAGCCGGGCAGACGCGGTGCTTAGGGACATGAGAGGGAAATTTTTCACTGTGAGAACAGTCACCCATTGGAATGATCTCCCCAGGGGAGGGGTTGACTCCAACACATTGGAAGCTTTCAAGAAGCAGCTGGACAGGTTGCTGGGCCATCTTGTCCAGACTGTGCTCTTGGACCAGGTGATCCTTGAGTCCCTTCCAACCTGTGGTTCTGTGGTTCACCTGGCAGTGTTAGGTTAACGGTTGGGCTTGATGATCTTAAATGTTTTTTTCCAACCTAAATGACTCTATGATTTTGAATGCTACATGTATCTCATGAAGCCTTAGAACTGTGAAGAGATGCATGAATTTAGGAGAATACTTTGGCCAGTGGACTTCCCATGTTAGTGCTGTGGTTTTTACACACAGGGTATTTCATGGGGCTTCACTGGTAGGGGTAGCTGCTAAACCAAGAGTTTGCCCTGCTGGTCATCTTCCTTGATACATTTTACCAACTCTTAAATATTCGTTCTGCAAACCGGTAATGAGCAATCAGGCACCTCGCAGTCTGTTGTTTTCAGAAGCGGCTCAGAGATGTGGTACTTTAAAAGACAAATAGGTCATGCGAGCTCCATGCAACGGGGCAGAAGTAGCAGCTTGGCTCGATGGTTACAATAAGCAAAAGCGAGATAACATTGCAAATAGCTTTTTCTTCTGCAGTTTCTGGAATCATCATCCACCAGCATGCTGTGGGTGTCTGGTTTCTTTCATTTTTAACAAGATACAAATAAAGCCAACTCATCGGTTTGGATCCTTGCACTTCCCCCCCCAACTTGCATATCTTCAGTGTGAAGAACTCCTGGGTTTAAGATACTGTTTTGAAAGAAGGCTACAGGAGGTTATTGGGCTATGTGTCATGGTAATTCTCTGGGAAGAGTCTAATTAAGATCTGAAGAAGCATTGCCAAATTAATTTCAAATGGAAAAGCATGATTTGGATATTATTTTCCCGCTTAGAATCTAAACCACTGAAACATTAAAATATTTGGTGATGGTCGTGCTCATGAGCATTTTATACCAACCAGTACATTTCTCAGTTTGATTTTGGTGATGTTTTTTGGTTATCAAATGGTGCTGTTCAAGAAAAATTCAATATATTTTGCACTGCGTAGTGGATAATAATACATTGCAACATATTTTTTTTTTGTCTGGTTTGTGCTTTGTTTCAGGAGTAGCAGAAACCCTTTGCAGATTACATTTAACCAGCTAGATCCTTTAGTGGAAGAGTTTCTTTTAAATTAAAATTTTCTGATTGTAACTGAAAAAAAAAAAAACAGCTGTAATTTAAAATTTTAACTTGTATTTTATAATTCTAATGTTCTTTTTCTCTTTTGCTGTCTGAACTCACTCAAAAGACCCTGCTGATAGTTAAAGTTTAGCTGTGTATAAGGTTGAGGGTGGCCAGGTTGCGAACACTTGTATTGACGTTATTGTACCGGTGTGGGTGTTTGGGATGAAGCCATATATGAATATTTGCTTTCTCATTTCGTGAAGCCTTTGGGACCATGTGCCTTACAGCTTTATTCCACTTTCCCTGGCTCCTCGCGTTCAGTTTTGGTGCCAGATCAGCCTCTCTCCCTGCAGCACCAAATTCTGTGGGACTGCCCAGAGGAGTGATTATTCTCCGAGTTCCCACAGGAAAAATTAAGTGTCAGTTGTAAACATGACCAAAATCAAGACTGAGAAAATGATAACGGTGCCCTTTGGTGGTGGGAGTCCAAAGATGGTTAAGAGCGTCCTGGTTCTCCCTCCCACCTCCCATGGGCCTGGGGCAGGGCGGTCCACGGCTGGCAGAGGTTGACTTCTGCAAGAGTCTGCCTCTCTGATGGGCACAGGGTGGAAGCTAGATGGCCTCTCCTCCTGGTCCATTACCCTGGCCATCAACCAAAAGTTTTGGGCCCCTCACTACAAGAAAGACGTTGTGTTGCTGGAACATGTCCAGAAGAGAGCCACAAAGCTGGTGAGGGGTCTGGAGCACAAGTCATACGAGGAGCAGCTGAGGGAACTGGGGGTGTTTAGTCTGGAGAAGAGGAGGCTGAGGGGAGACCTGATCGCCCTCTACAACTGCCTGACAGGAGTGGGGAGCGAGGGGGGGGTCGGTCTCTTCTCCCTGGTAACAGATGATAGGACGAGGGGGAGTGGTTTGAAACTGTGCCAGGGCAGGTTTAGGCTAGACATTAGGAAAAACTTCTTCACTGAAAGGGCTGTCAGGCTCTGGAATGGGCTGCCCAGGGAGGTGGTGGAGTCCCCATCCCTGGAGGTATTTAAAAGAAGGGTAGATGAGGTGCTTAGGGCCATGGTTTAGTGGTGGGATGGCAGGGTTAGGTTAAAGGTTGGACTCGATCTCAAAGGTCTTTTCCAACCAAAGTGATTCTATGATTCTATGAAAAGGAGTGGAGCCCATCCTGGTATGTGCTGTCCTCGCTCTCCCTTGGGGTGGCAGAAGGGCCACACGCCCTGACGCAAAGTCCCTCCCTGAGACCTCCCTGTGCTGCGCCATTGAGTTGGACTTCAGATGGTCCCGTGTCTAAAAGCAGCTTCAAATCCCCCTACTTCTGGTAGCGGGGCAAAAAGGCTCAACCTTACCATCCAGCGGATGGCCTTGTGGTGCGTGCGGCGCGTACACCAGGGCACCAAAACCCGCCTGAATGTGCCTTTCCAGTTCTTCATTGAAATTTTGGTGCCCTGACAGGCACCCTGTACTCTGGGGCGACTGCCTGGGTCGGTCCTTTCTGCGTATTTAAACACTGGCATGAAGCGCTGCCCGTGTTGCATATCCAAATATGAAATTGCTTCTGGTTTTTTTTTGGGGGGGGGGGCACAAAATGTGCGGCATGAAGGAGAACGTGTGAATCCTTGTTTCTTATAAAAGCAGCAGCATGAAGTAGGTAATTAAACGAAGCTGAAGGTGTTAAATCAAAAAGCATGTTATCAGGACTCCATTTTTACTGACAGTAAAAGCTGCTGTCACATGATGTCTATTTTTAACGCGGAAGGTGTAGTGATTTTCACTTAAAATTGTTATTTTTCCGTCTCTGCTTCATTTAAGTTAATACTTTTGCACATTTAAAAATATCTAGTGAGTGAAGTATGTGCTGCTTTTTCACACTTGAGTTTTATTAATCTTTTCCATATTTTAAAAAAAACAGTATTTCGGTCTTTAGAGGTAACAAAAAAAGTTTATTGGTATATTATAAATGGAAGTCCAGGCTTAAATGCTTCTCTTGGCTGATACCCTGTAATGAAGATTTCTGTAGTTTGCTTTGAAACCAGATTGTAAATTCTGTGGCTTTGACCATCAGTTAGTGACTTCATTATTTTCAGCACTTAGGGGTGGGGGAGAAAATGGCCTTTTGGCTGATCAGAAAGCGTTTTATCTACTTCTCCGGTAAAATCAGCTGCTCTGCACTGTAATTCTCCTATTTTCCTTGAATAATATTTTCTTTAAATAGTATTTAAGAAAAGAATCAGAACTACAGAAATCCATGCCCCTTTCCTTCTTGCAAACAAAGAAGGAAAATCCCAACCTCTTGAATTTCAAGTACGTGGGAGATTTCCCGAGGGATTCTGGTAGGAAACAGGAGTAGCTGACCCGCCAGGCACAGGGGTGTGTGGCCGCATGGCGGAGCTCAGAGGGTTGTGATCGGCAGCACAGAGTATGGTTGGAGGCCTGTAGCTCATGGGGTTCCCCAGGGCTCAGTACTTGGCCTGGTCTTGTTCAACTTATTCATCAGTGACCTGGATGAAAGGACAGACAAGTTTGCTGATGATACAATGCGGAAGACTGGACTCCTGACACCGACCAATATGATCTCCAGAAGCTGTTTATTACAACTTTGCATACAGCTTTTATACTCTTCTAAGCCCCATACACACGGTCATGTAGACTTTTCTAATTCGTACATACTACTGTCTATCCAGCCAGACTCTTCTCAGTGGTGCCCAGTGCCAGGACAAGGGGCCATGGACACAAACTGAAGCACAAGAGGTTCCAGTTGAACGGGAGGAAGAACTTGTTGACTGTGAGGGTGCCCGAGCCCTGGCCCAGTCTGCCCAGGGGGGCTGTGGAGTCTCCTTCTCTGGAGATCTTCAACCCCTGCCTGGCCACTGTCCTGTGCCCCCTGCTCTGGGTGAGCCTGCTTGAGCAGGGGGGTTGGACTCCGAGGCTCTCGAGGGCCCTTCCAACCCTTGCCAGGCTGGGTTTCTGTGACACCAGAGTGGAGGTGAGGTGCTAATGCCACCGCATAGCACAAAGCCGCAGTGTTGGAGAAACCATTTGCTCTTTGTTCCTGCAGAGAGAGGCATTACTTCTGAGAGGAAGTTAGAATATTGCAAAGGAAAATAGAGTTGAGTATGTGGTCCTCTCCTTATGTATCAACAGGCATCGCGGGCAATACCGCAGTGTGTTGATTCCTGTTGAATTACTTTCCATACTCAAATCAGTATCCGTAATGTTCCCAGGTTATTCTTTCTGGCTGCCTTCCATCAATCACCTTTTTGTGATACAGTAATATAAAATATTGGGAAATAGAAAAAGCTCCATTGCCAATCTAAAGAGCTGTCACTCAAGAAATATAATAAAAAATTTTCTTGATGGTGGTATGAGAAGTCAGGAGGCTTTAAACTTCAGGGATGAGAGACACAAAAAATCTGCAGGCTTTTGGGGAGGCTTATCCTTCCCATACCAAGCCAATGATGCTAGCTAAGTAGGTCCAGGTGTAAAGAATACATTGGGTTATAGGACTTGGAGAATTATTAAAGGTTGTTCACAATTTTTTCCTTTTTTTGTTTGGGATATGACTTTTAGGACTGACACAGCATACAGAGCTGTATCGTTTTACTCTCTGCCCCTTCAAAAATCTCACATCATTTGTTTTGATGGGATTTGGTGAAAAATGACAACGGGTAACACGTAAAGGAATCTTACACAGCCTTCTGGGCTGAGTTGTTTTTTCTTTTGGAAATACCAGTTCCCATTTAAGTTTGGCAAGTTGAAAAAGCTTTGCCTGAAGTGGACGGAATCATGTTTTGAGCCGTTTCCCTTTGGCCCAGGTGAGCCCATGGCCAAGGAAGAGCCCAACTGGAAGCTTCTCGGCTTGCTGTGCATCGAGAAAGTCTTCCATTGCGTTCAGCCAAGCGATGCCCTATCTCCCTCTGCTTGCAGGCTGTTGCATTTTGGAAGACAGCTTGTCGGAACAGACCAGCCCAGTCTCGCGCCAAAACCTTAAAATTTCCCTTTTTCTGGTCTTGTAGAGCCAAAAAAAGTTGCTTTGTAGGTGAAAGGTGCCCAGAAGTGCCTGCTGGTATCCAGCCTGGCTCCACGCTGTGCTGCTGCTGGCACTGGGATAACTCCAGCCTCCGTCATGCTGAACACCGTTTCAACTGCGTTTCCTTCTCCTGCCAATATCAGCCCATTTTAAGGAGAACAGAGTTGTACAAAAACAAAAATAATATCAGAATACTGATGATAATTTTACTGCATCATTTCAAATGCTGGCTCTTCTACTGCGAGATTTTGCTGCCATGCATTTGTGGCATATTAAATGAATGTGGTAGGAGGAGTAGCTTGATTCAACAGAGGTACTGTATATATTATAAAATAGTACTTTGCTATATATGATTTTTCTAATAATTCACAAGAACAGTGACCAGCACAGTTACAAATTTGATATGATTTTGGTAAAATAAGCCTAAAGCCCTTGATGCTTTTAACTTGCCAACATGTTCCTTTTCTGGGTTTTCATCTTTGTAAATGGCAGACAATTATGTAGCACTTTGGCTTTTGAGAGCAGTAGCCTCGACGTGCAAAAAGCCAGTGAAGCCTTTTCTGGGGTTATTAAGTTTTGGGATCAGAAGTATTTCACGAACAGATTCTGGAAAACAAGCTTTTACAGTTCCAGTATGAGAAAGCACGGCTGGTGTAGTAATAAATATTGTTTAAAAAAAAAAAAGAAAATAATTCATGCTCTGTCACGAAAGATTGTACGATCATGTGTGACTCGGACAGTAAGAGTTTAAAGTGTATTTAGCCAACAACCTGGTACCTCTTTTCTCTCTGTCACCACTATGAAGGCTTATATCACTGAATATGAGGACTGAAAAGTCATCTCCTAGTGACGTAGCAGGCGTAGATTTGGCTAAGCCATTCTTGACAGAAGTTTCCCTTTCTTCGTCATAAGGATTTGTCTTGCAGTTAAGCAGGTGCTTTTGCAGCTGGTAAATCAGACGTATTGGCAGATCTTGGGAGGAGCAGATTCAAATGATAAGGTAAATTCATTATTTTTCAACATTTATCAAAATGAGAGCATCCTTGACATACAGGTAGTCATTTGTGTTAGAAAATATTAATACAGGGCCACGTGCTATCAAATGCTTGTGCGCAACTCCCACTCTTCGGATGGGTGAGCTTTAAACTTCCAAGACAGTTTTCATTTGGAGTCTTGAAACCAATCCTATGAAAGATATTAAAAGCAAATGTTTTCCTTCTTTAAATTCATTGTATATATACATTCATCAAATGCCTGTTGAGCTGCTAAGGGTATTCAAGGAGACGCTGGCGTTTGCTCTGCCAGTGACAGTAGCTTTGATCTCCCAGCTTCTCACGTTTTTTGTCCTGCCATGTGTGGGAAAAGCTTCCCCCTCCGCCCATTGCAAGGCAGCACCTAATGCCTTGCCATCTCCCTCCAAAGCCCACTCACAGCCTGCGTGGAAGGGCCGGGCTCTGGAAATGCCTCCACCATTCCGCCTCCCACCTTTCCCACCTCGCTTGGCTGTTTATCGTGCCTAAGCCC
>NW_009259037.1:1611504-1624538 GCF_000687185.1 Egretta garzetta | reverse complement strand
AGCGGCACAGCCTTACCTTTGGGGGAGTTGTTTGCTGATTGCCGGCATCTTCAGTAAAATACAAAAATTTTAAATAAATACATGGTTGCTCCAGGAGGTGTGAAAACCGTAATTTTTAAGGTCAGTGTGATTATCGGGGAAATGAAAAGGATATCTGCAAGGCGCTTCAGAGAGGCAGCTGAAACTGGAGCGTCGGATCCCTGATCCCGCTGTCTCCGGCTGCGTTGTGACAACTTGCTAAAGTTCATTTTGGAGCTACTACCGCTACGGGGTGAAAAACGCCACCCCTGCGCAACACAAAGCACTCGTTCGGTACAATATCATCTGCCTGATTATATTTGTTAATTTTTTTGACAGCTTAATTTGTTTTGGCAGGCTTTACGCTGGCTCAGGTGTCACCTCTCTGCAGCTGGTGTAGAGCCAGCATTAAAGCCTTGGGCTGGTGCAAGGGCTGCGTCTCACGTGCTATGGCCGATTCCCAGCGTGGGGATGACTTCCTGATCAGGACCAAGTGGATACTGATGGGTTATGATGTGTGGGTGATGGATAGTTGTGGCCTCAGGTAGGATGATGACAGGATGCTCCCTGTTTCTGAACCTTGATCTTGGATCTCTGAACCATGTGTAACATCTGGCGAGCGAGTGTTTTGCAGAGGTGACACGTCTCCAGCTGGCTGCTGTCCGTGGGAAGGCTGTTGGCCATTATAGGATCATGCAATATGTGCCAATGCCGTTGGCCACGGAGGGGCAGGGGGCCCGGTACCACTCTACTCTGTTAATAGCACGTATTATGTGGCCTCCTGGCTGGAGGGGATGATCAGTATTGCTTAAGAGCTTCATCTGACAGGTTATTAAAACTGTTGAGAGTAACTATACTGCACTCTGGGTGCTCACAAGTGCTGTGGTTAGGCAGTGCAAGAAACCTAAGTGTTACTAGGAAGAGGCAGAGTAGGACGCTCTGGGTGCTGCACCTGGGGAGGTTGAACCCCATGCACCAGTACAGGCGGGGGGCTGACCTGCTGGAAAGCAGCTCTGCCAAGAGGGACCTGGCAATCCTGGTGGATGACAAGTTGGCCATGAACCAGCAGGGTGCCCTTCTTGCCAAGAAAGCCAGTGGCATCCTGGGGCGCATGAAGAGGAGCGTGGCCAGCAGGACAAGGGAGGTTGTCCTCCCCCTCTACTCTGCCTTGGTGAGATCCTAACTGGAGCACTGGGTCCAGTTGTGGGCTCCCCAGTTCAAGAAGGATGAGGAACTCCTGGAGAGAGTCCAGAGGAGGGCAACTAGGATGATGAGGGGACTGGAGCATCTCTGCTATGAGGAAAGGCTGAGGGAGCTGGGCTTGTTTAGCCTGGAGAAGAGAAGGCTGAGAGGGGATCTCCTCAACATGTACAAATAGCTGGAGGTTTTTTTTTGGAGTCTCCTTCTCTGGAGATATTCAACCCCCGCCTGGCCGCTGTCCTGTGCCCCCTGCTCTGGGTGAGCCTGCTTGGGCAGGGGGGTGGCACTGGGTGAGCTCCGGGGGGCCCTTCCAACCCTTGCCAGTCTGGAATGTGATTCTGTGATGTGGTATCAACTTGCCCTTTGGAGGTATTGCCGTGTGTGCAGGTTGCACACCATGGCATGAAACGTGGGGCACTGCCACGGAGCTCCCCTGTGCTGTTGGAGCATCAGCCCTGATGCTTGCCCACGGTCACTGCTGGTTCTCCAAGGCTCTCTTCAAATCCACACTGACAATGCAAAGTAAATTTTTGACAGGCAGCTGCTCTGTTCTCTGGTAGGAAACTTGGGGTCAAGGTGCACAGGTTAGGTGGGAATGCACAGGGCAAGAAGTTTTCTTCTAATATGTGAACACTGAGATGCATTGCAGTGTACGGTGAATCTGAGAATCATAGAATCGTTTAGGTTGGAAAAGACCTTTAAGATCATCAAGTCTAACTGTTAACCTAACCATGCTATCCCACCACTAAACAGTGTCCCTAAAATCCTCAAAACCACTGGGAATTTACTCCACCAGATGGTCTTCTGCAGAGCGATGAGTGCCCATCAGAATCCTTCACAGGATGCATTGCATGGGGGTTGGAGGGATGAACTGCACCAGCCGTGACACGGGGAAGGCTGTAAGAGCTCTGTCCACCCTCCCTGGTTTTTATTTCTCTTTTCTGCTTTTCTCATGTTACATGTGAAAATAAATTTGGGTTCCGGTTGCAGTCAAACTGCCGTACCTCTGTGGGAGGAACAGATGATCCTGTATTACCGGAAAACTGAAAGAATTACCTTTATGACATTACTTATTTCTTAGTGCTGAAATTTTCCTTCTGAGAATTCAGGTATTCAATAATCACTGGTTTTGTTCCTCTCTGTGTTTGGGTCTGATAAAATACATTATTTTCCATGGTTTACCTTTTGCCGGCCCAGTCATGTCTGCAGTGTGCAGGGCGAACCAAAAGTACCCATAAAATTGGAAAAATGAGTAAGAGGTAGAAGATGATGGTTGATGGTTTTCTGACAGTTCACTTACAAAGAGATCCAAAGAGAAACATTTCTGGAATGAATTTTGGTTGCATGTTTTTGTCAGTGCGATTTTTAAAAGGAGGTGCGATGCCATGATGTATTTGTGAGTATTCGCTCTCCCTCCCACATGTTCTTCTTGCTGGACTGTTTGGCATCTTTTCAGCCAGCAACCACGGTTAATTCTTAAAAATCAAAGCAAAATTGCCAACTGTCAAAAGCAAACATGTTATATATAAGTTCTTCTTGAACACTGAATACTTTTTCATTCGTCAGACTTATTTTTTACAACATGCTTCTTCCACCACCACTTCCGTCATGGTTTCTCAAGGAGTTTTCTTAAGGAATATATTTCCCTCTCTGAGATGCATCTGATAGTTATTGCCTGACTGATGTGTTTGTATTGGACTGTACCTTCCTCTTTTTGGTACAGCAATCAAGGACTTTTTAGGGTTAGCACATAGGCCTCCAGCACTTGCCACTCTGTTGTACCGCAGAAGATGATCCTACTTAGCCATGTTTTCCTGCTCCATGTAAACCTGTGATTTTCAGTGCTTTTGACAGTGTCTAAGGATTTTATTTTTTTTTAAAGAATTATTCCTCATCTTTTCCAGTTTGTCCAAATATTTCTACTGCAGGAGTGCCAAGAAGCAAATGTACTTTTTCAGGTGAATACTGATCGAGGGGTGTCGAGAGGGCTCATTGCATTTTTCTCTCCTTGCCAAATTCAGTGCTGCAGTACCTTAGCGTAGCAATGAAATTATACAAATGTGTGCAGAGTTTGGCTTTCCTTCAAGTAACACTTGAACGTATGCAGACCAAACCTTCACAGCTCATTTTTCACCCTAAACTGTGTTTTGATACAGGCAGACTGCTAAGGAAGGGAGCAGGGGCTTGGCTCTCTTGGAAGAGCATCTTCTTGGCTCTACTGTAATTTCTCTTGAAGGCTGAGGACTTGATTTCTGCACCCATGTCTTCATGCCTCCTGTCTTAATTTACTCTCTTCTGGTCTAGAAAAATGGTCACCAAAAGAGCCAAAATCCACCACTCCAGTAAACTCTTCATTGCTTGATTGAAGAAGGTGAAAATCCCACTCTCTCATGTGGTGCTGAAGTGAAAGAAAACAGTTTATAATGAATACGACTCTACAAACAAGTATTAAATGTAAAAACCCGAGGGACTCGCGAGATGGTCACCAGTTGGTCAAGGGTGATGCAGGTTTTTATAAATTCTCTGTGGTCCTGAAAGGCCATTGCACGCTCTGCCGTGCATACTGGGTGATCGTAGCATCGCCCAGTGCTTGTCAAATACTCCTGAAAGCAGACAGTTGTCTTAATTAAATTAGACTGACGTTTTTACAGCTTCATATGTTTTAGTTTCTGCCAAGACAACTGACAAAAAGAAATGAGGAATTTATGAAGAAATGATGAAAAATTTATGGTAGCGTATGTGATGTATTCATCTGGCATATAAAATGTATTTTTAAATTCCAACATCAGAGCTGCTAATAAGAAATTTGAAAACAGACTAAAGCTGTTGGTCGTTTTGTATGAATATGCAGGCTGCACACTAGACTTCCAGCCTTTACTGTGCTTCGTATTTGACTCCTGATGAAGTCGGCGTAGGTTTTAGACATTCAGCAATTCTAATGTAGAAGAGCTTGTTTGTTTGTTTGGTTGGGATTTCAAACTAATTATTTGCATTAGAAAAAACACATGGAATAAAAGCCCTTAGGCGAAAACTAAAATATTGCCAATGACAAACTTAAACCAAATCCCTCCATATTACATCTTTAAAAAAAACAAACCCCCAACCCTCAAGTGCATCTCTGAAAAAAAGCAAAATTGGTTTAGATTTTAATTTTTTTTTTAAGCTTTGCTGAGCAGTTTCTGCATAATAATTCATAAAGCAGAACTTGGTGTGTGGACCTGTGAGTCCATAGGAAAAATAAGAGCTTTTCACTTGGCCTCATTTCAGTTGGACTGTTGCAAGTTGTGCCAGGGCAGGGTGAGGTTGGCCATGGGGAACAATTCCTTCCCCTTGGGGCTGTCAGGCACGGGAAGGGGCTGCCCAGGGAAGGGGTCGAGTCCCCAGCCCTGGGGGGATTTAACAGCCGGGCAGAGGCGGTGCTGAGGGCCAGGGTTTGGGGGTGGGATGGCAGGGGTAGGGGAACGGTTGGGCTGGGGGAGCTTAAAGGGCTTTTCCTACCTAAACAATTCTGATTCTGTGATTGATTTCCTTTATAACTTGTGCCATCTGTAGTATGAATTGCTAATTTGTTTGTTCTGAGAGTTGGGGGGGAACGTACCCCACTGAAGCCGTTGAGCAAAAACGCTCTTGCGTTCAGCTTTTTTTTCTGTGGTTCCCCTGACAGCACCGACTCCTCCATTTTCTGCTTAACCTGGATTTGATTTAAATTTGTAAACTTCCCCCGTGCAGTACATGGAGTTTCGTATCAGAGCATGCTGTTCTCTCTCCTGTAAAATATCTAATCCCTTTTACTTACATGTTTCTGTTAAAGCTGTTCTCTTGTTCTGACACAGAAATCCTACCTGTACAAGCGTGATAGATGAAATACAGCAGTTGCCTTGATTTCACGTGGGGACTGTGATAGTTTTGTTACAGCTGATAAATAGAAAGGTTTCGCGTTGAGACACACTGGAGCGGGTTCTGGGGAGGGACGTAGGTGCAGGGGGAGCAGAAGGGCTGCAAGACTTGGGTGATCATGAGAATTGATCTGTAGATCTATAAAAGCTGTCTTTCCAGTCTGTCAAACAGACTGGTGAGAGCTGTCTCACAGAAAGCACGTGGCATGTGATGGCGATGTTCCACAATTAACTTGAGATAGCCGGCTTGGGATGAGACAAGATTTAGTGGCACGCACTGTTTTTCCAAGTTTTTCAGCTAATTCAATTTAAAAGCTGGAAGGGCCGAATGGTTTTGTGGATAGATAGGTAGCAAATAGATACTGTTAAAACTTGGCAGGTGCCAATGAAAGGTTCTTGTGTGGTAGAAGAGATTCACTGGGTCAAGGAAGAGCTAAGGTCCTCTTCTGTCTCTGGACCGCGGGCGAGGTTCACATGGCTGTAAAGACAGCAGTTGTTCATCAGATCATGGAATCATAGAATTGTTTAGGTTGGCAAAGCCCTTTAAGCTCCCCCAGCCCAACTGTTCCCCTACCCCTGCCATCCCACCCCCAAACCCTGGCCCTCAGCACTGCCTCTGCCCGGCTGTTAAATCCCCCCAGGGCTGGGGACTCGACCCCTTCCCTGGGCAGCCCCTTCCCGTGCCTGACAGCCCCAAGGGGAAGGAATTGTTCCCCATGGCCAACCTCACCCTGCCCTGGCACAACTTGAGGCCGGTGCCCCTCGTCCCATCGCCCCTTCCCTGGGAGCAGAGCCCGACCCCCCCGGCTCCCCCCTCCTCTCAGGCAGTTGTAGGGAGCGATAAAGTCTCACATCCGTGCCTGGATGGCACGGTCAGAGAGGATGAATCCCATGTACTGAGTTACCACTGCATCATTTCCAGCTGTGTTATTCAATGAAATTGCAGTGGTACTGAACCACCTTGGTTTAGAGGGGGGGTTTTTGCCTGCTCCCCAGTGCTATTTATTAATAATTGAGTTCTTTCCATGCAGTGAATAACCCTGTTTGGGATGGTAAGTACTGTAAGACATCTTACAGAGCCACTGCTGGATTTGGGAATGCTACAGAATCTACCAGGAGCTTTAGGCTGAGAAGGAGCAATCCCAGAAAGCCTTTGCTAAAATAAAAAAAAAAGGGGGAGATTTACATGTTTTGGTTTATTTATGCTTAGAGAGAAAATCGCCACGTAAGGGTTTTATCTTGTGTTACTGTCTAGTGTTGTGTCAGTACCTTTTGATATATAAAGTAGAAAGTTCAGTGTGAAAGATCTTTGGGCTGAAGATGTGCCACCAGTAGATAGGGTGCTGGACACCATCACATTGGGCTTGTAAGAGCTAAGTGCGTGATTGCATCTTCCCTTTGCAAACTCTTTTCTTCGTGAAGTTTGTCCATCGGAACGTTGCAATGCCCATTTAAATGTATGTATCATCAAATCAATCAAATAGATTCTTATATAGATCTAAATTTCCCTATGCAAATTCTCCTTCAGATTTCACTGGGAAAAAAAAAAGGAAAAAAATGCCTATTTTTTTTCTTGTTGTTTAAGGGTTTTTTTTGTTGGTTTTTTCCTCCTTCCTGAAATATCCCATCATCCACCAGCCTCTTGGAGCAGCACAGCTGCCTGCAGTCCCGGGCATGCCCGCAGCACACGTGCCCATCGATTCCAGGGGACACGTGCACAAGTCCCCTGCGTCGAGGGCGCGTGGCGCTCACTGTGCGTTTGCCGAGGCCATCTGTGCGGGGCGGAACAAATTGCTCCTGGATCTGCCGGGCTTGCGGGACGGGTTCTGTGCAGCGTATGCTCGGTATGCGCGCCGGAGATGTGGCAGCTGTAGCCCGATGTGTAGCTGAACCTATAACCAAATAACTCATCTGAGTGGGGTACTGTTTGGGTTTAACAGTACTTATTTGTTAGGAAAAAAAAAGGTAATTGATTGTGGTTCGATTTCTTTCTTTGCATGTTTACTCTTAGAGCGCTACGTTTTGGGTGTTGACTTCATGAACAAGCCGCTCATGATGCAGCGGTCCTAAACTTTTCTTATCACTTTAACTTTTAGAACACTGTTTCTTTTTCCCCTCCTTTTTTTTTTTTTGAGTTGCAAAGTGCAAAGAAAAATAAATATCAGGAGTTAAAACTTTGTCCGCCCTTTTTTCCCCTTCATGCTAAACTTTTTTTAGATTAATCTGTATGTGTTGATGGTTACGCATACTTAAATTTCAAACATAAATTTATAAGGTACTCTTATCCTACCATATAAGTCTCCTGATCTGCAAATAATAGGATCATTACAAATTCATGTTTATGAAAATGACTTTTTTTTTTTGCTAGGTTATTTTGCAATTCAATTAGCTGAAGCAGCTCTTGGGTTCCAGGTGTACTGTAGCATCCTTCAGCTCTCCTTGACTGCAGTAGGCAATGGCTTTGACCATCGGCAACTTGCAGAACCGTTCCGTTCTTTCCCTGAGTCATAAGTTGCTTGGCTCCAGGAATGCAGTCTGGTAGGGGAAATGCAGGGGCTGCTGATCTGCTCTGAGCGGAGCAGTGTTAAACTGTGTGCGGAGTCGCAAAAAGGGCAACCTATTCTCATCGATCCATGGGAGAAATACCCAGCATGTGTATTTTGAGTATTTATATCTTCCTCAAGACAGTTCATGTATGAAAAAGCAAGAGGAAATTAAAGCCCAGCTTTTCAAAAGAGTTCATGTGTCGTTAGAGAGGGAAAAAAAAAAAAAACCCAACCATATTTTTTTCTTGTTCTCTGACAGACATCCCAGCAAAACATGACCACGGGGATGGGAGAGCTCTGCTGCCTGGCTGGCCGCAGTAGTTTTCGGATGCTGGTTCTTTGGCACTGACCCTCGCCTGTCCCCGAACGTGGTTGATCAGAAAATAAATCTGTCAGATTCAGTGAGATAAAAATATGGTGCCTAATCAAATTGGTTGACTGTATTAATTCTAGCTTTATTTTTTTTTAAAGCTGTAAACGTATTTGTGCTAAATGTTTGTTTTATTTTAAACTAATCTAGCAAATAAGTAAGGAAGATGTGAGTGAATAATTTCAGGTTTTGGCTTTTTTTTTCTCTTTTGGCAGTAACTCGGTGTAAATAGTGCTTTTGTAATTGAATTTTGATGGGTTATATCGATGTGAAAGTAAGAGTTTTAAAAAGTAGTGCTAAGTTCCCGTGAAAAAGTTTTAAAATTAAAAAAAAAAAAAACCAAAAACTAAGCAACCAACTAGCAAAATCTCCTCTGCAAAGATTTCTGAACGGATGTAACCGAGCCCTTTTTCAGGGGCCTTGCTTGGCGATGGGCAAGGAAGCCGATAGGAACGCAAGACGACTACTAAGGGAAGGGTATTCTGCCGTGCGTATTCAATGGGCTAAGAAGGATGTAAGATTCGTGAAGGCTTTTGAATTTTAGCCCGTATTTTGGAGTCCCTCCGTCCATTTTGAAGCCTGCATTATAGCAAATACAAAAACGACAGGTTTAATGTCAAAATTCCGGTATTTCAAGACAGCACCATAGAGAATTTATATTATATCATTATACTGGGTTTTGCTGCATTGTGTAGTCTTAGCAAGTGATGTGAAAATAAACACCAGTACAGTATTGGCTGATATTAGCAAGGATACAATTTTGATGATTTTCACTTGCCTTTAAAATTTGCCTTTCCTTAATCTTTGAACTGATTCCCAAGCCGTGGCAGAGGGCTGCAAGTGAGCTATGGTGTAAAATCAACCCCGTTGTGTATCCAAATCCTGTGCCAGTCTCAGGTTCAAGAAAATCAGCAATTTATTTGTCAGGAATATAGCATGTTGTTTTCCATTTTCTATAAATATTAGTCTAAAACAGGCCAATGACCTTTCTTCAGTAGCATTTTATTATGGTGTCTAGTTTATCATAATAATGCTTTATTTTTTGTGTGATGTTAGAAGTATTTGATTTAAAGGTACTTTTGCCTTGAATCCAATTTAAAGGTACTTTTGGCTTAAAGACAATTAACTTAAAATACATATTGAGGTAACTACAACACAAATATCATTGGCAAACAGGCCCAATTTAATCTTATGTGCAAGTATATCCATATCCTGTTGTTCTTAGATTTTAATCTGAGAAATCATATTTTGGATTTGTTACCCAAACAATTGGGCACCGTGGGTAATTTAAACTTTACCAACTTGTTCAGCTCATCTTTGCTAAAGGGGTGCCATTGTCAAAGACGCTTTGTTTGCCATAAAGTAAGATTTATACTGACAGGTTTATATAGCAACAATAATATTAATTTGAATTATTTTTGTAAGGATCTGAGAGCATCTGGGGAAGATCATCTGCGTTATGTTGACCTTACAGATGTTCAAGTTGATTCATAGAGGAATTAAGTAATTTGCCTGTGCTCATGCAGTGAACAACCAGCAGCGAAGAGCAGAACTCAAATCATATATTACTTTCGTATGAAATACTCCGCTCCATTTCAATAACTAGAACATTTTCCATAGGAATATTAACTCGTAACTCTTGTTGAGATGGCGCAGTTCACATCTTGGGTGCATAAGTGGAAAAATTATTCAAAATTTTCTACAAAAATAGGAAAGGTCGATGTAGTATTTAGTTTTTTAAGCTCAAGGTAGTTCACCCCAAACAATGTGCAGAGGTATGTACTTTTGTGAAGCCTTACCTAGATGGTCTTTCCTGATTCCCATCTTCCTGCTGGAGGTCTTCACTTCCAGAATATTGCTGCAGAACGCTACCTTGTGTAGCCATTCCCCCGCTGGCTTCAGGCAAAAAGAGCTAGGACGGGTTTGTATGGCTTAAATAAACTGAGTTAACCCATTTGATGGTGACTGGCGTAGATGAGAGCGCTCTCGTGAGCCAGTTTGCTGTGGGCACTATGCTCCAGCAGCCGGGACAGCGAGAAGGCGAAGGGTGGGAGCCTCTTCTGTTTGCATAGCTGAATGTTCTTTACAGCCTCGGTCGGCTGTAAACTTTGAACGTGAAGCCTTCGGAGCATGGGTTATAGACCCAAGGATAATCAACGTCATCCTCGTAACTGAGATGGATATGCTTTGGCATATGAGAGCTGAATAACGGTTGCGACGTTTTCAACTTTCTCGTATGAAAAGATGGATCAGGCAACATGTATCATCAAATTATTCTGAGAATTGGAGTGTGTGGCGCATATCAGAGTAAATAATCCTGTTTTGCTGTTAGTTTATAATGGATTTGTTGATAGGAAACAACTTTTCTATCTGTTTACATCATGATAATTTGATAACCTGTTTGTATTATTTAAACTGTGTATTTAGTAAATGCCGAGGCAAAGTCATTTGTAACAGAAGCGGTACGTAGGAACCACTCTCCTGAAGTGTTTCTTAAATTGCTTTGCTTGCAGCTACAGAGTTTGCCATAAAGAATGATTTCTCATTCAGAAATTCCGAAGCCGCAGGAGGGGTCATATAACTGAGAAAGCGACAGTCTGATGATTTAAGACTCTGTAATGCCCTGCTTGTTGTGGAACAGAGTGCTGTAGACCTTACTGGTCTAGCAGAACATACCACTGCAGTTTCTTAATGTCCTAAACCGGGGAACTGATTTATCACCTATTGGGTCTTATTAGATCCCGTTCAGAGGGGAAAATGAACTGCTGTAGCTGGATGGCAGAAAATTAATTTGAAATAAATGTTATATAGTCAGGCTTCTTCGGTTCTTATATCCAAGTCAATCTCGGTGGCTGGAAAGCTGGTTTTCCAGGTTTGATACGGTTTCTTAGAGAGAGGCACGCGGTACGTGCACGCAGGAATACAAGGATGATGTAAAACTGTTGGAGGCAGGTGGAGCCCTGATGTGATCACTTTGCACACTTATAATCTAGATTTAAAAAAAAAAAGAAAAATTTTGTGTGCCATAACATGCCCTCCTTAGGCATCTCCTCCAGCGCGTGCAGCGGTTCGGGGCAGGAGCTGGCAGGTAGAAGGGGGGTGGCTCTCAGGCTGCCGCGTTGTTTGGGGTATCGCATCGTCTGGGGAGGGGGCTTAGTTACTTCTTCCAATAGAATAAACTTTTATCTTTCAACTTCTTCCCCAGGAGAAGTAGTGGGGAGCTACTGTAGACATGTACCTACAGTTTCACGTTTTTTCTGAGTTCAAATCTGTTGTTTTAAACCAGGAGTTGACTGCATTCATTAGGAAAAGTATGGGTGGTTGCTGGCTACGTGCTAGCTAAACACAAATGATATCCTGCTGTTTTTTTTTACTTCAGCTAGTAAGAACAGTAGTCTGGATCTCTGTTTTCTTACTGTTTTTAAAACTATGCTTGGAAACACGGGTTAATAGCCACACGCTTTGGTAGCGGTGGACCAGATTGTCTGGAGTGAGCAGCCTTTGCTGCAGAGACTGGCAGGAGGAATGCGGGGGAGAGATGATCTTTCCTTCTTCTCACCCCACTTTTCTTTCTGCTTTGCCTTTTATTGCTGTTGTTTTTAGTTCGGATAAAGATTCCTTTAAATGCAATGCAAGGACTGTCCTTCAAGTCAAAAAACAGAATTGCAAACCACCGGTGATGTGCAGGGCTTTTGCCTCTTGTTGCCTTCAGACAGGACACCCTGAACGCCCTTGGGAAGATTTTGTTCTTTGTTCTTCCATCCGAGGGCCAGGTATAGACTAACAAATAGTCACTTGGCTTTGAAATATGCTGAGCCAACACCGCTGTCGGACCTTCCCTGGGAGTCCCACAGGGACAGAGCCCTGGCTGTCCGGCCAGCACCCCCAAACTTCACTTCTCAGCCCCAGTCCAGCAAGCGTTTGACCAAATTCCCCTTCGATGAGGAGTTCCACCCATGTACGGCCATGCCCTTGTACTGCCGAATCGAGTAATTGTGTCTTGGTACATGGGCAGTGACATGGCTATTGCTGGCTCTTTACATAAAAGGAGAAAATATTGAATTCAGCTGGCGAGGAGGTAGGAAAGCACAGGCTTGCTTTCACCCTGATCGATCATAGTCTTTTGGGCGGTGAGACTTCTTAAAGAATGAGAAAATGAGGTTTCTGTTATTGTCAGAGGCAGCAGTGAAGATTGGCTTTGTGGTTCCTGATGAGTGCATGAAGTTTTATTTATTCTCCTACACCAAACAAAAGATAAAATACTAATACCTTGTCTTGCCTTTGTACATCATCATACCAGCATTTTCCTATTCCAAGATTAACACTGGCTGTGCTTGGTTTTGTGATTTGCACGTTTCACCCGAGGGCAAATTGCCTTTATTGGGTAGAAGAGTCAAAAACTGGACTTGGCATGGCATACAGATGCAAAGTCATTTGCTTCTCTGTAGCATCTTCCAGTGTACAAAATGGTATCAGTACAAAAGGTTTGCTTTTTCGAAGAAATTCGACACCCTGTTAGTTCCCAATCAACCCACTGTCTTCCCTTGCTTGCTGGGGCCTCCCCCCGTATTGATCTTCGCCACGCGTTTCCCTCGCTCCACCCAGTGCTGAAGCCCCGTGTCGGAGCACGTGCTGTGGGACTCGCGATGTCTGGAGGTTAGCGTGGGGATCGTTGGTTTCTACAGCTGTCTTGCAAAGCAAAAGTCTCCATTCTGTTCAGTCCTTGCTAATTCATATTTTTTTAAAAAAGTGTTTTCTCCAAATAACCGTTATTTGTTCACATATGAACTTTTTTCTGATTTTCATAGAATCATAGAATATTTTGGGTGGGAAGGGACCCCCAGAGGTCACCCAGCCCAACCCCCCTGCAGGAGCAGGGACACCTTGAACCACATCAGGTTGCTCACAGCCCCGGCCAACCTGGCCTGGAATGGTCCCAGGGATGGGGCCTCCACCCCCTCCTCTGGGCAACCCCTGCCAGGCTTTCCGCACCCTCACTGGAAC
>NW_009259037.1:1609025-1611240 GCF_000687185.1 Egretta garzetta | reverse complement strand
ACAGGTCCATGTCCTCCTTGTGCTGAGGGCTCCAGAGCTGGACGCAGTACTTGAGTTTTGCTCAACATCTTTATTGTCTGTCTGTGCTCCTTAATCTGCATTTGCGTGATGCGTTACCCTTCCCTGCATCTTCAGGGCAGGATGTCCAGTGACATTACCCACCAGATTTTATTCCCTCTTCTGGGAATAAATTCCCTCTTTTTTGCCTATTCCCATTGATTTGGCACTGCCCTCCATCCTGATCATACCAATTAGGTAACATGGGCAGGTGTAGTAAGGCACAGATTATATATAGTTGGCCCAGTGCTGTTCCCTTTGCAGTTCACATTAGCATGTTGCTTTGCCTAAATTAAAATGTTCTTACAATTTCCAGAGCTGGTTTTGTCTCGACCTGTCCCTGTAAATGTGTTTTAAGTCATTTTGAAAGAAACAAAGCGACACCCCCACTTACTGTGCTGCACCGAGCAACTTAAAAAAACCCCAAAAATCTGTGTTTACCATAACTGAAAACTTCTTAGGAGAAGTTAATTTATACAGCTATGATCATCCTGTAATTATGATTTGTCACAGACTAATATTTACTTTTTTGACTAATTTAGAACCCATTCATTATACTACATGCGAATTAAGAACAAAGTGCTGTGTTGGTCTCTGAATGCGTAATTGCAATTAAAGATAGTCTCTTGCAGAAATAATACGTGTAGGGTTAATTTGGAAGACGAGTTGTTTTTTCTTCTGGCTTTGTGTTTCCGTACAATTAAATTATCCTACTGTGGCACAGAGAAAATAACACTTTACTTGTGTCTGGGCTGTAACGCGGTGTTTTTAATGGAAGTATTTTTAATGAGACTGTGTAACGAGGGCTTGTAGCGCGGTTTGTGGACTAACAGTGGATTAGTTATGTTTGCTTGTTCCACGAGAGGTGAGAGGCTCTGAACAGGGTTTCTGGCCCCGGTTGTGAGCGGGCAACTTTGGTAAAGCAAATTAGGTAAATTCTGCTGAAAATGTCAACGCTTGAAGAGTTAGAATCCTGGGAAGTCCCAACAGAAGCCTGTATTTCTCCCTTTTTAGTGGCATTTGGCTCTTAAACATTTAACAACGCCTTGGGAATAAAAATACTTTAATTTTGTCATGAATTACAAACTTGAGTGAATGTAATGTAAATGAATATATTCCCCATTATAGGAACAGCGTTTGAGTGGTCTCATCATCTAACGTTCTCTTATGTATTGAAGGAAATCACGGTTCACGAGGCTCATTTGCACCTTTATGTGCTATGTATGGGGTGGAGGAAGTGTCTAACTTTGAAGTATGCCTAAAGTGAGAATTCTGCAATTGCAATATAGGAGATTAAATATTAATGTAGATATAGCTTAAAAGAAAAAATAATAAAAACCCTTTCGCTGTTTCCCCCAGTAAAATGTAAATTACCCAACCTAAATAGCAAGGGCAGGAGGCTACTCTTTCCAATAAAGCCAGAGAAAAAGGAAAAGACTCTTAAAATATGGGGGGGAAAAAAATCTTTGTCTCAGTTGGCACTTTTAGGAAAAAGAAAAAATGATTTTTGCTATAATTTCTAAAACACTTGTTATGTGTTTTCTTTTAAAATACTGTTTTCTACTGAAAACCTGGAAGTACTGAGGAAAGCTAAAACAGCAGAAACGTACAATTTTCACATCCCCTAATTCTTCAACAGTGATTTGGTGAGATCAAAACCAAACCCTTTTTGCAGGCTTTTGATGGAAACCACTATTATAAATTATACCACAGTCCCGTATGCCACTTGAAGCCACTATCGGTGTTTTTTAGAGATCAGTTTTCAGCGATCAGAGTTTGTGTACAATTGACGTTAAAGCTGAAATTGTGTAAAAATTTGAACAAACTGTGTGTGCCATTGTGCTTTTAATTTGTCTGATAGTCTATAGAAAAATCCAGAAAACTCTGCTCTTTACATTATGTAAACCCTTGACAAATCCTCCGGTTGTTCAGTGTTGGCCTATGCAGCTTCTTGCTGTTGCCAGACTTTCCGTAACGTCTGCTGTGGATGGGCTCGAAAATGCTGGCACGTCTTAGCTGTGTGAGCATCAATATCATGGAATCATGGAATCGTTTAGGTTGGCAAAGCCCTTTAAGCTCCCCCAGCCCAACCGCTCCCCTACCCATGCCATCCCACCCCCAAACCCTGGCCCTCAGCACCGCCTCTGCCCGGCTGTTA
>NW_009259037.1:1605293-1608298 GCF_000687185.1 Egretta garzetta | reverse complement strand
TTGTAGGGAGCAATGAGGGCTCCCCTCAGCCTCCTCTGCTCCAGGCTGAACCCCCCCAGCTCCCCCAGCCGCTCCCCAGCAGCCTGGGGCTCCAGACCCGTCCCCAGCTCCGCTGCCCTTCTCTGGACACGCTCCAGCCCCCCCAGGTCCTTCGGGGAGGGAGGGGCCCAACCCCGCATTCGAGGGGTGGCCTCCCCAGTGCCCATCACAGGGGCACAGTCCCTGCCCTGCTGGCCACGCTATTCCTGATATCCATTCTAAAAGCAGGATTTTCCCTGCCCTTCCTGAATCACCACAATGCCAGCACCCCCTCTCCATCAAAAGGCTCCCGTTGTTAGTCCCTGCATCCCGCTCAGGTAATTCCTGGCTTACCGGTGCTCGCGCTTATGCTATGTTGTAGCAGTGGCTTCGCTACTGGGAGTGGAGAAAATCCAGGTACTTCCAAACAAACCTTCATTCTCATGGGATAGGTCTGTGTCTTGATGGTCTCGGCCCACCCTATGCTCGGCAGCTGTAATTGCTGCAAGTCTTGAATGTTCAGTGGCCGTGTGACGGGCCACAAGTCGCTGCTGTCCAACCTCACGCCTCCGTTATTGCTCAAACCTCTGCGCAATCGAAGGGCGAAGCAAACGGTGCATTGGCTTCGTGCAAATCTGTGATACCGACGTCCTGGCACGGTGAGGCTTAAAAGGCTTGTGTTCCTCTAGAAACTTTGTAAGTGACGTGTCGCTGAAGAGAGATGTTATTCAAGTTTGTGTTTTTCGGTGCTATAAAGTTTTTTTTGCTCCTTGGTATTCGGGCCGTTACATCAGGTGAAAACCCACTCGTTTGCAGATATTAAGGCTTGACTCTCTTGTCTCTGTACCTTCCAGTTGTGTTCCGCTTCTGTTCAACTTTTCCCTTCCAGTGGCTGCATTAATAGTTTGCCTCAAAGCTTCCATTATCAGCCTCTACCTTCCAAATTCATAGTTTTATTAAAAATGGGATTTTATATGAAAATTGTGGAAAAGATAAAAGTAACATAATGCAAGAAAAAAAAAATGCTTGAAGCTCTGAGTACTTGAGGCTGTTTCTGAATTAAAACATGCATTCCTATAGGAATGAGTAAACTTAAAAGCTGTAAAGTCCTTGAAGGTTTGAAAAATGAATAAAAAAAGATGGTGTTGGGTGAACACGCGGGCCCTTGTGCCGAGCCTTGCTCCTGGCCTCCCTGCCTGGATCGCCATCGGTGGGAAATTTGGCTCCTTCCAATCTGGTGACATTTTGGTGGCAAAGCAATATACTCTTTCATATATAATAATACACCGTGTAGGATTAGATGTCACTACCTGCTCAACCATTGCTTAAAAAAAAATCAACATTTTTTTTGGTTGGGGTTTTTTGGGTGGGGAAAAGCTCCTAGTGCTTGGGCTAGTCTGGATTTTTCCCCGCTTGCTTTCTGTTGCCCATATGAGCCCATAAAATAATTACAGTCTACTCAGAGAGAAGCTGCTGGCTTTCAGTGCCATTGGCATTATAAATTATCTGCCTAGAGATAGCCAAAATGTGTCATTCAGGCCAGAGGAGAACGTAAAAGGAGCATAAATGGCGCATAAATGTTATGCGGGCCGTCTGCCCAGCTATACTTTGACCCAGCCCAGGAAAATGGGTCCAGTGGCATTGATTTTTGTGAAGTGACTGGCTGGCTTGTCCTTGCGAGGCTCAGAAATACACTGACAGCACAGCCCCGTGTCGGAATTAAGCATGCGGGCGCTGCACCATCTGCGTCCTGGGATTTACGGTGCTCCAGTGTCCTGGCGTCTAGCGATGCTCCTGCAGTCGGGCACTTCCCGAATTAGGGTAATTTCCAAATTCCAAGTATTGTTTTTTGGATAAAGTAAACAGGCCTGCCTTAGCATGGTGATGCGCTTATTGTGTCCATGTTAAAGCAAATTTTTATATGGCTCTGCCTTAGCAAAGGTGAGGATTCAACACACGGCAGCACCTTTAGGTTTTTATGCTGTCTTACAAAGCCAGCTGTCAGAAATAAAATTTTAGTCTTATGGCGTCCTAAGAGAAGGGGTTCCAAGCTACTATTTGTATTTCAGAAGCCAGATAGTCTCCTGTAGTTCTAAAAACACTTTATCCGTGAGGAGTATTTTAGTAGCTTAAAGAGCTTCCTCAGGATTAACAGAGAGAGTGAAATTGCAGTTTTGCAGAAAAGAAATTGCAGAGAACGCGATTGCCTTCCGGAGGATCCAGTTGCAAGGCTTCTGAAGCCGATGTTGGTTGTATAACTCCCCAGAGATGCTCAGCCTTCCCTAGAGAACGGGCATGTGTTGGGGACGCTTCCAAGCTTTAACCTGCTTCACCCCTGGGGTGGCTGGAGCTGGTGTGGGTTCTGTTGGATTCTACGTTCGCCAGAGGTGGCGTAGTACCTGGGGTTGACAGTCAGGGACCGGAGCTCAGCATATTCTGGTCTAAATGTCTAGAAAAATAGGTGAAGCTTCTTAACAAAACGTAAGACACGTTTGGCTGTGCTCACAATTGTGTGTTCCTAGCAGTGGCAGATACATATCCGCAGTTATATTTCACAGCTTATTTAATACAAAAAATTTTTTAGCAAAAACTACGTCCCATTGACACACTTGGCCATTTCTTTTGCGACCCCGATTGCGTTTGCCTCTGAGGCTTTGACTTTACCAGGCAGAACCTAACTACCAGCTGTAAAATTCCAGGGAGGCTTGGCACGTCGGAGCGAGCACCGGGTCTGCCCTAGCCTTGAACACATCCGAAGACCGCGCACCGCAGCCACCCTGCGCGGGAATGCATCGCATCGATGCCGGAGATGCCTGCTCAGAGGCTGCAGGTTGATCTTTTATCATAGAATCATAGAATGTTTTGGGTTGGAAGGGACCCCAAGAGGTCATCTAGTCCAACCCCCCCGCAGGAGCAGGGACACCGCTAACTAGATCAGGTTGCTCACAGCCCTGTCCAACCTGGCCTGGAATGGTCCCAGGGATGGG
>NW_009259037.1:1601890-1604818 GCF_000687185.1 Egretta garzetta | reverse complement strand
CAGGCCCACCTCTCCAGCCTGCCCTCGTCTCTCTGGATGACATCCCGTCCTTCTGGTGTGTCAACCGCACCACTCAGCTTGGTGTCATCCGCAAACTTGCTGAGGGTGCACTCGATCTCGCTGTCTAAGTCATTGATGAAAACATTAAACAGCCCTGGTCCCAGTATGGACCCCTGAGGGACACCACTTGTCACCGGTCTCCATCTGGACATCGAGCCATTGACCACTACCCTCTGGACGCGACCATCCAGCCAGTTCCTTATCCACCGAACAGTCCACCCATCAAATCCATAGCTCTCCAATTTAGAGAGAAGGATGTTGTGGGGGACCGTGTCAAAGGCTTTGCAGAAGTCTAGATAGATGACGTCTGGTTTTCCCTTGTCCACTGATGCCGTCACACCTGGGTTGGACGCGTCCCTCTTCTGCCCTGCGGTTCTGCTGGCGCATGCTGGGCTTGTTAAAAGCGAGAACCGAAATGGGTTTGACTGTTGGGTTCCATTGCTGTTTCTTAGGGACGGTTCGTTTTTATCTGCAGCATTATTTAGCCCTTCTAGATGGGACAAAACGCCTGCCTGGTAAGGACAAAATGAATTCTGAAGGCAGGCGGAGGTAATCGGCGTTTCTGGGCTTCCCCAAAATAAGGAACATAAGTAGAACAGGAAAAAAAAATATATAAATGTTAAACTATTATTCTCTATCCTAGAGGGCTGATTTTTGTGCTGTATCATCTGTGACTGTTTCTGTGTGTGGTTCCTGGTATGCAGGGTACATTAACTCCATGGGAGCCAAAAAACCTGCTAATAACGGCGGAAGGGGATCGGGCATCGGGCTGGGAGGGTTTCTGTTACTGCCAGGCATTGAAGCATCCTATGGAAGTATTTATTCCAGTCCTGTCTCCTTGCAACAAACAGTATCAGATAGGAGCCTGAAAGAGAAATTAGAAGAATAGCAAACCAGTGACCTTGTCCAAAGGTTAATAGCTGGGTTAGGTGAGCAATAGCCTGTACAGGAGCCGAGCGCTGTTCTCGCCTCGCTTCCTCACACACCCCACTGCCTTCTTAAAACGTCTTGTGTCACTTTAATATCCGAGAGCCACCCTTCGGATCAAGTGCAGGCTTACCTAAAGCTCCAGTAAGTTTGGTTTTGTTTTGTTTTGTTTTTTTTACTTTACCAGCATTAGTGTTCCCTTCACAAAGCTGGCAGCCGCATCGGCACCTGTGGAACAGCAAAGCAGAGCAGCTGCTGGGCTTTATCCTTCCCATCTATTGCAAGAAATAGCATTTTCACCTCTTCCCAGGGAGTCGCTTCTTGTCGGGGAGGTGGATCCCAGTTTTGTGAAAGTTCAGCTCTTCTGGACAGCGTCTCTGTGTTTGTGATTCTTGATAGCTAGACACTAAAAGTAAGGCATAGGACTAAAATCCAAATCCTTTCCCGCTCCCATGGAAACTCTCTGGCATCAGGCGTCGCGATGAACTTTACGTTTTGGATGATGGACAAGGAGAAGAGACCTTTCCAGCAAACTTGAGTTGCTAAGCACGCCTGATTTATGACCCCAGCAGTACTGAAGAGGTGTTAAAACCAACCCTTGGAGACCTCCTTCATCTGCAGATTACTTTCTTTTTCCTCATTAGTATTCTGTGATCAATTTTGATACAGTAATTAAATACCCACAAGAAAAATTGAAATTATTTTTCAGGCAACGTTATGACATTTGTTTAGCCAGCTGCAGTTGTCCTAATAATTGATTGCAAGATTGATGAAAATGCCAAAGAATTTGAAACGTAGGGAATCGATTCTATCGATTTATCCATAATTACCTAAAGTGGCCTGGATCTGTATTCACATCTAGGGGTCCATGGAGATGGGTGAGTTACAGAGGGCAGTGCTATCAGCAGAAAATGAGGGAGATTCCCGTGCTGCAAACCATGAGACACTGTCAAGTACTTGAAAACTTTTTGCCAAATTCAGTCAGAACTTTCATGCTTCGCAGGAAAATTTACCAGTGATGTCCTTTCCCACGCTTTCCGTGAGTTACATCTCTTTTTTTTAATTATTTCTCTTTCCAGACCAAATGCTTCTTTAAAAAGCAGTACGATAGGAAGAGACATCTTCAGTTTTATTGATTTTTACCACTGCAATAGCGAGCTGAATTCCCATCACAGGCCAAGTCAAAATAAGAACCAAGGTGACGTCTTTCAAGAGACTCCACTCTTGTGTTGTAGGCCTCTCGTGTGGAGGAGGTATCGGGAAAGCCATCCTCCTCCTCCTCCATTTGGAAAGGCAGAGCTGGGTCCGGTGTCTCTTTGCACCTGCAGCAGCAGCTCCCGGGAGGGCTGGGTGTTGAAGCCTGGGGAGAGACCCACCAGCCGTGGCCAGTGGGCTCTGATCACCTGAGAGCCCTGGAAGAGATAATTTTTAGCAAATAAACTCACCCGGGGAAGGTGATGATATCTGTAGCGTAGCAAAGGCTTTTTGCATTTTATTGAGCAGCGCATTATAATGAGAACTGCTTGTTTAATAGCGAACCTGATTGCAGAGATTTCTTCCAGCAGCACTACAACAAATTACATTTGTTTTAAATTATACGATCTTTTTGCCAACTACCTTAATAAGAAACACTCTCTCTGAATTCAGTAAGTCTTCTTCCTTTAGAGGATTAACTTTTGGGTAGGAGGAACACTAATGCTGTCCACTTACAATAGACACTACTTTCCCAGTATTGCAGCCCTAGCTAAAACCTCCTAAATTAAATTGTCTTCTAGCATTTCCATTAGAAAACACTATTTCCAAACTTTTATTACTCTGTCATAAAATTCTCTAGGTGGTGAAATTTAGTACATAAGGTTATATCCATGGCTGGAGTTACGTCTTAGATAAAATTTCAGGAGACAAAGTTTACCGGTGCTTTTGAAAGAGTGAAGAGGCCTA
>NW_009259037.1:1573388-1601873 GCF_000687185.1 Egretta garzetta | reverse complement strand
AAAGCCACCAAGAGACCTGGACTTCAGAGGTCAAGGAAGGAGGAGAGTGAGGGCAGTCAGCCCTGCCACAGGTTGTCCAAGGAGGTTGCCCAGGGGAGTCTGCATCCTTGGAGGTACTCAAAGCCCCACTGGACACAGCCCTGAGCAACCTGTTTTGGTTTGTCCAGAGACCTCCAGAGGCACCTTCCAACCTCAGGATCTCTGTGCTTCTCTGACTCAAGGCCAAGACCATTAAACAAGACAGCAGTGCTTCAGGTTGCATGTTGCAGGGGTGCTGTCCTCCTGCTATGGATGCTTTTCTTGCCGGGAAGTCCCATCGATTTTAGCAGGTGCCTGAGGTGGGCTGTATCAGCGTGGATCTGTCCAGCTACTGGGTAGGCAGAATATGTCTGCAAGGACATTTGAATGCCCTGTAAATCCAAACCTGTTTTTACACTGTTGGGTGTTGGTCTCTTCTCCCACGTAACAAGCAATAGGACGAGAGGAAATGCCTCAAGTTGTGCCAGGGCAGGGTGAGGTTGGGCATGGGGAACAATTCCTTCCCCTTGGGGCTGTCAGGCACTGGAAGGGGCTGCCCAGGGAAGGGGTCGAGTCCCCAGCCCTGGGGGGATTTAACAGCCGGGCAGAGGCGGTGCTGAGGGCCAGGGTTTGGGGGTGGGATGGCAGGGGTAGGGGAACGATTGGGCTGGGGGAGCTTAAAGGGCTTTGCCAACCTCAGCGATTCTATGATTCTATTTCTGTAAACATTGATCTTTCGATCACTGATCATCTGGTGGTGTAACGCTCTTGCCTGTCCATTCCAACAGGGTTGTTCCGTCAATTTTAAGGTGCAAGATAGCTGTGCCGCAATGGTGGTTTGTAAAAAAGAACACACTGTGCCTGCTTTTCGGTATCTGTTATTGGTAGTCAGACCACAAGTTTGTCCTTCAGAATTTTGTAACTTGTGGTTATTTTTCATTCACCTGTCCCCACTGTTTTAGAGGACACGCAGCACAGAATATAGATTAGGGAAGAGGTGTCGGTGATTATAGATAATATGCTAAAACTGTTTCTGAAATATTTATTAGTAAATAGGTTAATAAAGTGACATGGTGCACCTGTGCCGGTGTGGAATAGGCATTATGAGAGGCTTATGCTAATGGCAGTATTTAGTAGCAAGTCTTCATTGGGATTACTCTGTGCTATTATCGTAGTCAGCCCAGGAATTGTCATTTGAAAGAAAGCAAATGATCAAGGGTTTTGTTTCTTTTTTCTTTTTTTTTTTTTTAAGTTTTGGCTGCTCCATGGCCTGATGAATTAGAGGGTGTTACAAGGAATCTTTTAAACATTTAAAAGGGAGAAACAAAAGAGAGAGAGGTAGACTGGACAGAGAAGTATCATGTACAGAAGCGTAAAATGAAAAGGATTTGGCAAACCTTCATATGGGCTGGGCAGTTGTCAGGTTTGGAGGTGTGAAGATGGGTGAGGAGTAATAACATCACCAGGACAGAGAAGAGAGAGAATTTGGGAAGGGAGGAAATTGGGGGGAGGTGCAAGGAGGGCAGGTACCTTCCCGCTCACTCCTTTTAATGATTTTGATTTTCATTTGCCTTGCACCAAATATGCATGCGAGGTCACTGCGTACTCCCTGTGTTCCAGGGTTAAAATAATTGGCCAATCACCATACCGTGTGCTATGCCGGTAGAGAAGTGGTTATAGGAGGATATTAAAATACAACTTTTACTTCATATGCAAGTAAAAAGTTGGTTAAAACTTAACTGTTCTCTGCAGCACCGAGAAGTTGAAAACAAATCTGAAGGTATTTGAAGTGATTGCTGTTTAAAAGAAGGCTTTGCTATTCATGCTTTAGTGAGCATTTGCTCGGGTTTGGGTTTTGCATTGGGATTTCAAGGTCTAGGTCTGTTGTTTCATACGCCGGCTGACAAGATAAGAGTAGTCTGTCTCATATATGCACAGTAAATTTGTCTCCCAGAGAAGCAAAAGCTCAAGCATGGCAAGCATGATGATGTGCAGGAAGGCTGATCAGCTGTAATAAAGCATTCATTATCCTTCCATCTAAATTAACTGCAATGACATCATAATAGTGCCTTTTATAACCTCACTCCAAATTCCCTCTCTTTTATTGAATTATCAGCTAAACCTAAATTATTTTAAGCTGTATCTGTACATTCGTGTTTAGATAATTATACTGTCATTAGGGAAGCCAGTCGTTCGTTCTTGCGTTCTTCTTTTTTGATGTTCTCTTACGGACAAATACCGGGGAGGACATTTGTAGCTTGTATCGTTTCATATTTTCTTGTCATAAGTATTTTGCTTAAGTGCTTATAGTGTAAATCCAAATCCCTGGGTACTAGAGCTAACTAAATAACGTACAAAATGGAATATACTGTAAGAATATCTCTCCTTTTGCACACACACACTCTCTCTCTCTCTCTCTCTCGATTATTTCTCCAGAAAAATCTTGTTGCGGAGGCAGCTCGGTTTGTGTGAGCGCGTTACCCGATGGGAGAGGTGCGTTGCAGCCTCGTGTGGATTCCAGCTTTCCTTGGCTCCTTTAGCTTCTGCAGATACTTTCCAATGATGTGAGAGGCTGAATGAAAGAAAATGGGGCATAGAATATTTTTAAACATGAGCGAACAAGCAAATCAGGGCACTTGACTAATTGTAAGAGAGAATGGAGGAAGAAAAACCAGCTGTACCTGAGGGGGGGGGGAATCAGTTGTTTGGCACAGTGACTGTCGTTATAAATTGAATCCCTTTGTCCCTTCTTCATTTATTATTGCCAGTTGACATCTCAATTTGATATACATGAACAGCCTCCTGATTTCAGTCAGGTTGTTTGTAGGAAAAAAGAGCCTCTCCGCAAAGGTAAAATTACAGAATTGAACCATTAATTTTTGCAGTGTTTGGTGGAGCAATCTCTAAGCGTGCGTCCACAGGCCAATTAACCACTTATGGGCCTATTGGAAGTGATCAGTAATCAATAACAGCAAAAATACCCAGAACTCAGTAGTTGCAATTGAAGTTAGTTCATGGCTTGAGTCAGCAGCATATTAATTGATTTAGTGACTCAGGATTGAGAGCCGTAAATGGGGAGAAATTACTGAAGAAATTAGTACTAATCTGGCCTTTTCATAGAATCTTAGAATGGTTTAGGTTGGAAAAGCCCTTCAAGATCATCAAGTCCAACCGTTCCCCTAACCCTGCCATCCCACCCCCAAACCCTGTCCCTCAGCACCGCCTCTGCCCGGCTGTTAAATCCCCCCAGGGCTGGGGACTCGACCCCTTCCCTGGGCAGCCCCTTCCAGTGCCTGACAGCCCTTTGGGGAAGGAATTGTTCCCCATGGCCAAACCAAACCTGCCCTGGCACAGCTTGAGGCCATTTCCCCATGTCCTATCCTTTTGCCTGGGGCAGGACAAGGTGAATGATGAGTGACCAGATCACAGGCGTTTGCTTAACCTGTTTGATTAGTTTTGGTGGGGTTTTCTGAGAGTTTCTGCTCTCGATGGTCTGTTCTTACCATCACAGAGTATTTCCTAATGTCTGACCTGTGCCGTGGTTTTCTGCATCTCCTGTCCTTTTGCTTCTCTCACCTGAGCTCTCTGCTACATTTTCATGTCGCTCTCGACGCATGGTGGCTTCAACCAAGCAATGTTCCAGCCAAGGTCTTGCCAGAGCCAAGTAGATAAGAACGAATATTTCACAACTCGCGGTGGACCCTTGTCCTAATACAGCTGGTTTACTGCCCACCATCTCACGCACTTTTGCAGTCTCCCACTGTGGCCTTGGGCAACTTGTTATTCCTTCTGGTTTATGGAGAAATGATAAAGGCGTCTCACCAGGACATAGAGAAACAGGGATAAGGTATCAAGAAATCCTGGTGATGGTTTAAGGCCTCACTGTCTAAACACAGACTAAGAGGACGGTCCCTACTTCAAAGGACCTTCCTACAACAGAAGAGACAACCTCAAGCTGCTGAGATGTCCCCAGCGCTGCTGATCCCCAGGGGCTCAGCACACATAAACCTCACCTGTCCATGATGTTAATTTTGTTATTTGGTAGATACTTATGCCCTGTAGTAATGGTCATTCTTCCTTCCTCATATCCTGAAGTGACTTCTTTCTGTAATCGTATTCCTTCTATTCCAATCACATCATAGGAAATGTTAATTTCCTTCTTTTAATTGGGTTGATAAAGTCTTTTGTCTAACAAATATTTTCCAATATGTTAGCATTAGATTTTGTTGCTGCGTGTGCTGTTCTCGCCATCGCAGCGGAGCACGCTGCGATGGGTTCCAGGCTTTGAACTTCTCTCTTTTTCAAGGTTTAACTTTTGTGGCTCTTCCTGACATGGATAATGTATTCTTTTGTTAACCAAAACTGAACTTCGAGAAAAGCACTTCTTTTTATGCACGTGCAACTGGAAAGTAATCTTCATTATTAATTGCAGGCAGATAAGGTATGCCCCTGCAGATTGGTGTTCTCCAGCTGAGCTCAGGAGATAGTTTGGATGACTTGTCTGTGGGCCCAGTGATGCCCGAGCGCACCTTCCATCCTTGCGTGTGTTAGCAGCAGCAGCCAGCTTATTCTTCAGTACAGAACTGGTTCATTTGGTTTAATTCTGCCTATTCTGAAGAGTGACATCTCCTGCAGTTTTTTCAGTTTCTCTTAACTTTGACAGTGAAATACTGAAAATTGTCAGTATCTGCGCTGGAGGAGGAAGGATTAAACTAACACCTGGAACAATCCATAACATTTTTCTTCTTCCTCTTTTGAATTTTATTTGGGCATAAACCTGAACTGTTTTTGCATTCATGAGTTGCAGCAAACTTCACAGGTGATAATGTACCATTGCATAGATTATAGCCACGAATTCATCAAACAACTTTTTTTTTTTTTTTTCTATCCAAATGATCTCTTCAGGGTCGTAATCTTTGTCTGATTAATGTACAACCGAGTGTCGTACCAAAACGGTGAAGTGATGCCAACCTAACCGTCTGATGTTTTACTTTTGCCATCTAGCCCTGTATCCGTTGGTTTTTCCTCCGATTCCTTTTTCATCAAATTGTGCCTATTCACAGGATGGTGTTTGAATATTCCAGGTAGAAATGCTCACCTTCTTTCTCAGCCGACCCCTCTCCTCACTCTTGTGTGGGTACGTTAGAGATCACGTGGTGGTCGGGAGTACGCGGAGTGGTGGTCAGTGATCCTGATAGAAAACATCATTTATCTAAATCCGACCTTTCCTTTCTCGGCCCCCTAACAATAAACCTTTACGCCAAGGTGGAATACTGGGATGCACTCTCTCTACTCTTCTTGTCCTAGTATGCTACACAACTTGCTACTTCTTATTGCCAATAATTTAAAATATATTCTTAAAATTCACTTCATCGGATAAAAAAATCATCACAGTTTTTCCTATTTTCTCTTGGCACTGGAGGTGCTTGACGATACCAGAGAGCGCTGTGAGCTGAGCCATGACAGGGTCGCTCTAGGGACTTAAGTTGTGCCAGGAGGTTATGGTACTTCAGCTGGTTGCTGATTAATCGGCTTCATAACTTCCCTTTTCCTCAGTTAAATCTGGATTATTGTCACAGATGGAGTGAGAGGGAGGCAAAAAATACAGTTTATTGGTCTAAAACAGAGAGTTAGCAAAGTTCGGTGGTAAATGCGACAGTAGTTTATAAGATTCGACGGCAAGGTACGCTTGGTTATTTACTGCATAGAGGATGGGGTCAGACAAAACTGCTGGGGAGACCCTGCCATTGAGTCATGAGGTTCAGAAAAGATCCCCTTGCTTTCTAAACTCCCTCAGAGAGGAGTCTAGGTGCTGCTGGATCCAATCCTAGTCCCAGACTTGATCAATGGTTTATGTCTAAAGGATCATGTATGTGCAGTCAATCCTTTCTATCACTTAGCTAAGGTTTCTAAGTTTAGCATGCTGTGAGCCACTTACCGAGGATCTGTTGGGGTAAGGAATCTCTCAACCTCGAGGAGTAACCTTGAGAGGCGTCCCTACGCAAGGGGAGATCCTGGCGTGCAGACGGTGCCATGCAGGAGTGCTCCAAGGGCTCTTGGGCTGCTCATATTGATGGGGTAGGGCGGTTGGCTCATCGTCATATTGCTTACCGACCACCGTGCTTAGGTGGGCACGTTCCACAATAGCCCTTGGCTATGGTATTGTTATCGGTCTCCCCCACATCCAGTGGGTGCATCCTTCAGGACCAGACACATCTATCATGACTGCCATGGGTGGTATCCCTTGAAAAAGGTTGGGGAGGATGGGGAGTTGGGGGGGGAGCACACTGCCACAATTATTCAGGGTGACTCTTGGTGTTACTGTACTGCGCCAGTCGCATTTTGCTTTGCAGTACCATGATGGACAGTAGTCACATTTTGATTGCCCCTGGGTTGTAGTAAAGGGACTGTCAATATTTCCAGCAATCCTTTCTGTACCGGTCAAAACAGGCACACAACCCTCATTGACTTACGCTTGATTTGCAGCTGAAGATAGTGTTATAATAAAAATACTGTTCTGTTGACTTTGACTGCGGCAAGAACTGGTCTTTCTTCACCGACGTGCGTGAGTGCGTGGCTTAGCCAGTAATGGGAGGATTGAGCGTAACATCAAATTCAATCAAAATTAAAATAGGGTTTGAATAATTCAAAAATCAACTCTTGAATCTCTGCATCTCTTCTTTTGATGTTCTTCTGTGGAAAGTTGGGAGGAATACCTACCGTCTGCCAGCAGCCTGGGTACGGGGTAGCACCTGGGCTGGCGTGTTTAATCCCAGCTGCGGTTTCGCAGACCCGCCGTGCTTTGGTCCTTTTGCCGTCGCAATGTACAGTAGATTCCGCATTGTTTGTTCTTTATTGGTCTTCACTAGAATTAATATAGGGGGGAAAAATGAGAGTTACAATTTAAAGAAAAATAATGGTGTATAAAGTAATGAGATTGTTCCAAAGCTTAATTAGATGGAGCAGATTGAATACATTACAGTGATGTCTTGAGGCAACATAATTAAATTGTAGGCATAATCCTCCCTGTATTGGAACCGATTTTATCTCCGTAAGGCAAGGAGCGTTAGATGGCCTTTCCTACTATGTTAAATTACTAATTCTTCTAGGAAGACTTACGGATCTCATAGCATTATCAGACTTTAAAACCACAAAACAAAACAGGGTATAAGTCTACATATCAAACTGTCGATAGTCTGATTACACGGATAACTTCAGTTTCAATCTTAGCGTACGCTATAGCTCGGTAATTGAATCATAGATCTAAAATACATACATTTGCAGTGTATTATTGTGTATGCTGGATTCATCTCATTTATAAAATCTCTTAATGAAGTTGTTTCCAAACCTATACACTGACAGAGATACTGGTATATAACGCGCAGGAGTGCTGCTCCTGAGATGCATCTTTGCCTGTGACATAAAGAGTAATGTTCTAAAATGTATGTATGTGTGTATACCTATAGATGTATGTATTTACTTTTTTTCTTTCAATATTCTTTTATATTTTATGTAATCTTTCATCTTTTAAATTTTCTTCAGCATTTTCTTTCATAAATCCATTTTTTAATTTTCATGCTTGGATACTTTCCTTCTTCATTACACTACTGTGGGGGTGATCTGACTTTATAGTACAGATGCATCCCAATGGTGTCAAAATTTTTACCTTCATTAATTTAGAATAGATAAATAATCTCCTTCAGCATCCTGATGCCCCTGTTACCTGGAGGCTTCATTTCTCTTGGTTACCAAACATACAGCTAAATATTGGGTTTTTTTCAGGAGAGATCACTAGGTATCTTAAATTCACTGAAAGATCTTTCGCACTGCCTCTACTGGTTTGTTTTCAATAATTCTGATATTTGTTTGCCAGCCCTTAGAAAGGTTAACTTTGTTGTTTGCATTGGATAGCGAACTCTCTTTCTAAAGATTGCTGTTGGAGAGGAAAAAAAAAGTAGCGCGTGTCATGAGTGGTCTCTCTCGTTGCTGGTACTTTCAGGAGACATAAATCTCTACCACAGTCTGTTCAAAAGACAAGCTCATTTGTCTGGGCATTAGCTGGCAGTTTCGTAGCATAAATTTAAAGTTTTCAGGAGGAATCAAATGTTTATTTTGAAAATGGAGATGAGGGTACCAAAGAATAATATGTTTACTTTTCAGCACCATGAATATGTAGTGACCTACTTATACTGTACCATTTGGTTTTATTTTTAAAGCTTGTCAAGCCAACTCCTATTGCAATTTAAGAAGCATCCTTTTTAGAAGCAATAAACTGCACTGGGTACTAAATTAGCATTTTAGAAGTAGAACGGTGAACAATGTTTTGAAGATTGTCCTTCAACAGCATTTGTAATTTGTCTTGTGCCATAAGTAAAATAGCGTTTGCCTCGTGTTTAAAAGCATGTTTTGCTTGACCCGCAAATTAAAATGCAGCCAATTGCGGGTCTAGGTTAGGTATGACACTAAGATACTGCAACTTTAAAAACAAATATAGTTTTTTCTAATAAACTGAATTTTTAATGATCTCTTGATTATCATGAGGTATTTTAAAGACAAGTGATTTTATCCAAAACATTCCTTGTGCTTCTGCATATGCTAATTTCCTTGATTAATTTTGAGAACATCTGCATATAATTCCGTACACTTAACAGTGGTGAGATCACACCGCTTGGCAAGTAACAGCTACAGATTTCACTTTCCAGACAGACTCAGGTTTTTGTCTAATTGGGATGCCAAATATACAAAGGTACCACAGAAGAGTGTGTAATTATGTAATTTTCTCTTGATCTTTCAGAGTCTTCCTGCGAGCAATTAATCAGTATGCAGATATGCTAAACAAAAAATTTCTTGATCAAGCCAACTTTGAGTTACAGGTAAGAAAAAAAAAAAAAAACCCACCAGTGTCTTGGGGACTAATGTTAATGTAATAAATTTCTGCCCTAAACGTGTAATTTTGGTGTATGTATGTGTCGTCGTGAACCCTGGGGAGACCAGTTAAGTCATTTCAGGCTCAGCAGGTATGCACGATCCCTTCGTGTCTTGTGGGTCTTGTCTCCTAGAACTGCACCGGGTCTTACCCGGAGCATCACAGAAAGCTCCTCCTTTCCTTCAGGAGCAGCAAAAAGGGGGGTCCTCCCCCTTCCTACAGCAGACGCCTTAGCAGAATTATTGCCTCAAATGTTAAGATGTGGCGTCCAAGTGCCCTGCTGGTGAGAAACGCGCCCGTTTAGGTCACTTGTTCAGGATCCCTTTCTTTTTTTTCCTATTTATGTGTTCACATTTAATTTTACTTGAATCATCAAAACACGATTGATTAGGATTTGTAGATAGGAAGTGTTTCATGGAAATGCAAACACAATGAGGAGATGTACTAAGGATATATCAAGAAACACCGTCTCTGTGGTGTCTGTTATTTTCTCCTTTAAATATTAATGTGCATAATTTAGATACTTCTAAGTTGTCTTGTAGGTGTGCAGAAAAACATTTCAGAGAATTAACAGTATCTATTCTTGTCATGTTGGGGGCTTTCAGCTTTGGAACAACTACTTCCACCTGGCTGTTGCTTTTCTCACGCAAGAGTCTTTACAACTGGAGAATTTTTCAAGTGCTAAAAGAGCAAAAATACTTAACAAGTAAGTCCTATTCATCATCTAAATCATGGACAAGAACTTGAGGTCTATTAACATAATTTTAGTTTAATTTCTTAGCTAAATCCATTCAAATTGAGATGCAATCATGGTATAATGAAAGGTTGGTTTTAAAAACATGAATCAAGTATTGCATGTGTTTCTACCCTTGAATCAAGATCTAAATTACATGATTCATTACTGATGAAGACAGTATTTTATACTGCAGGATGTTCATAAAGTCAAGACTTTTCAGAAGTATTAGCATATTATAAAACTGAATTTTTAAATCACTTTAGCTTTGTGCTTATTCTAATCTCATTTTACGTGAGCTCTTTATTGCTTAATCCCTAATGGCCTTTTAGAGTGAATTTTTGTAACTCCAGCCAGTTCCACTGCTATGTCCCTGAAGAATGGGTTTGTAGAACTGCAGTCTTGTGTGCTTTCCTGGTTAAAAGGGATTACATTGCCTACCTCCGAACAGGGAGCCTGAACGACCCCATTGCTATTCAGAATCCCACAGCAAATGAAACCTGCCAAAAGAAAAAAGACTGGGGGAAAAAAAAAAAGACTGGAGCATGAATATTTTGTTTAATGTATGTATTTCTGCTAAATTTCAGTGGGGTTCCGCAAATGAAACCTGCCAAAAGAAAAAAGACTGGGAAAAAAAAAAAAGACCGGAGCATGAATATTTTGTTTAATGTACATATTTCAGCTAAATTTCAGTGGGGTTCTGATGTAGTGGACCTCAGCATTAATTAACTGAACACTGAGCGCTAAAAAAAGCCAGTGTTTTCAAATCCGGTAGTGGACCTCAGCATTAATTAACTGAACACTGAGTGCTAAAAAAATCCGGTTACGTGTTTTCAAATCCGGCGCATGGATACTTTTTTGTGTGTGATAATATTTTTAAAGAGCGCCTGCAAAAGCACTTGGTTCCCACAGTCAATCAGGTTACGCAGGTAGTGCACAAAAATGAGGAGTTTCGAAGCTGTGATGCCCTGAGCACGCATAGCTCGGGCTCCCTGCGTGTACAATATATTATATATCCGTATAGAGAAAGACGATGCCTCTTGTATTTCTTCACCTTCTCTCTTCACTCCCTTTTGTATTTTATTATGATGAGAGAGCTCACAGTGAGAATGGGAAGAGTTTATCACTGCTGCAGTGAGATCTGATTTTAAAGGCTTTTTGCTTGAACTGTGTGGGTCGCAGGCTTTGACCAGAAAAGACAGGGCTCTACGTCCCATCCTTTTATTTTTTGGTAGCTAAATGTTGCCTTTCAAACTCATCCCCTCCATCGTGAGTTTTGAGGTGCCTCCTTTGGAAGCTGTGCTTTACTTAGGCGTTGAAACAGAATTTTTAAGTGCTGTATGATACGTCCTGTGACTCGTGGGGCTTCCTTGATGAAACGGGAATATTTACAAGTTCAGTGGAAAACTGATGTCAAGCAGAGCTCAGGTTTTTGGACTTGTGCTATAAACATCATAAATAACATTACACGTTTGCAAAAGGAAATCAAAATGGTTCCGTAGAGCCAGGTAAATTTTATTTCGTTAGATTTAGAATTTATGGAAGAAAATGGGTTTGTACGAGATGGGACCGGTGATGCAAATTCTCCTTTGTAATTAAGAGTGCAAAGGATACGTGCACAAGGCAAAGCGCTCCAGTCAATTAGAAAGCAGAGGGCTCAAAGCCGCGTCTGCTCTCGGTCTCCCGTTGCTCAGTCTGTCCGACGTTGTGAGCATCTTAGTTCAGATCCAGCTCCTGACCCAAACAAAAAACCAACAGCTGAGCTGTAACTGAGCTGGAAATTACCCTCACATACATTTGTGGGCTGATAGCCCTCTTCGTGAGGACGGGAACCTTAGACAGAAATTTTATTCAAGTGATTTTTATGTTCAACTGAGCAGTATGTCTTGCTGAAGAAATTCAAGACATCAACGGGCATTTCTCACTGCTAATATAGGGGAATAGATTAAGTCATTTGAAGTGATTGCTTAACAAAGTTTGCTAAATTGTAAATCTCTGTTTAAAATGATTTTGCAAGTTGATATTTTCAGTTTAATCGTGGTTTGGAGACCAAAATCAAGACCATAAATTCTTCAAGATGCAATAAGTGTATGGTCTGGAAGCACTAACTTTTATTGCTATGTGGAAGCACTACCAGTTCTGTGCCAAAGGGATGTAATGAATCAGTGAACTCGATATCACACTCGCCCATCTTTATATATTTCAATTAATGTGTCAAATATTTAATAATTAAAAATGTAATTATTGTAATTTGTAGTTTTTGCTAAACGTTGCACTTAAGCATTAGATAATAACAGATTCTTAATGATGCGGAAGAATCTCTTTAATCCGTATTAATGGCAGGGTATCTCATTATTATCCCGCAGAAATCCCACAAGTTGCCAGATATTACCATTTTGTGTCTCTTGTTATTTATTTAAGCAATGATCTTTAATACACAAATATTCTGTGTAGCAAATAAGTTCTTGGAGCTCATTATGGTTCTGCTCCCGTCATTAATGAAGGCAATAGGATGTTTTCCATTCACTAAGCTTTCCTGGTATTAACGTGGAGAGGGAGAAGAACATAAAAATAGCCCTGCTGGGAGATGCGAGGCGTTGGTGCCACCGGTTTTGCAGCGGAGCAGAGGCAGGTTCGTCTGGTCTAGCCCAGGCAGGACGCAAAGTCCCATTGGGATGTAGAAACCTTCTCTTTCTGATTTTGCGCAGCAAGGTACAAGATGTCGCAAGATGTTCTGTGTAGTATTTTCTAGGACAATGCTATGCTAAGAGGGGGTATAAAAATAAAATACAGCCTTAGGCCGTGGAGCGCTCTGTTATGCTTCCTCCAGCCATTACCATTTGAAAAATAGAAAATGCTCACAATTATCTCCGTAACCACCCACGCGTCCTGAAGGACGGTTCTATGATTCTATGATTCTATGATTCTATAATCGGAAAATACGGCAAAGAGAGGTTTTGCCCAGGTGAATGTCTCGCATTTGAAAAATAGAAAATGCTCACAATTATCTCTGTAACCACCCACGCGTCCTGAAGGACGGTTGGGTAATCGGAAAATACAGCAAAGAGAGGTTTTGCCCAGGTGAATGTCTCATGTGTGTTCTCCCTTTGGTAAGTGTTGCTGCAGAAACTGAAAATTGGGGTCTTTTGAGGGGGATGAGGAGCAGGAGCTGGTGGCTGCGTGGCTGGGGCTTTCGGGGTAGCCTGGACGTGTCAGGCAGCCCGGAGGCCTCGCTCCCCTGTAAAAGGGACGTTTGGCAAAATTCAGCGTCCACGGGCGCGTCGCTGAGCCGGTGAGGGAGGCCAGGCAATGTTATTGTGTTGGTCGAATTTGGAGAACCTGCTCTGTCATTTCAAATGTTTTTTGAATGCTGATCAGATTTTGAAATGAGATGTTTCTGCTTATTGGTATTAGATTTTTTTTTTTTTTCCTTAATGGTGCTCTTGTTTTCCTGTTCAAGGTACGGCGATATGAGAAGGCAGATTGGTTTTGAAATCAGGGATATGTGGTATAATCTGGGTAAGTAGCCCGAGCGCCCGTTGCTTACTGCTTTCACTCAGTGCTTGTATAAACCAAGTTAGGGATGAGAAGAACTTGCTTTTTCTTGAAAAAACTTCCCGAAGGCATTTAAAAAGCAGGTGATTTCAGAAATAAAGCCACCTCTGCACGCTTATTTCGCCATCTGGGAAGATACATAACTATAGTCAATGTTTACATATCTTCTGCTTTTTCATGGTATTCAACTTCATGCTAAATAAAAAAAAACGGTTGCGGTGATACCTGTTGAATGGGGATTTTGCTCCTTAAAAACACACACACACATGTGTACACATAAATATATATGCAGACACACATTTGGAAGCTGGGACTGTAGCAAAATGAACGCATCCGAGGGTTACCAGTAACTTAGCCTGGAAATTCTGCTTAAAATCCAATTTTTCAGTCTTGTTTGGCTGTGTCAGGGTGACTCAGGAAGATCAGAACATGGACATCCCGTAGGTAAATTAGGCATATCTGACTATCTCGAGCCTGTGCTATTCTGTGGGTACAACTCAGCTATATACGGGGATTGAATTTCATGAGAAACTGAGTATTTACTGTGACCCGAGTGTATGCATCTGCCAGGTTTCATTTTCCTGAGCTTAACAGCAGAAGCACTTGAGCTCTTCCCAGTTTCATCAAAGTTCCTTAAATGATCAGAAGTAAATGCATTTGCCCTTCACTTACATCTCTAGCTGGACTGTTGATGCTGAAACTTGAAAAAAAAAATCGGCGTCTATCGGAGAAGGGAATGCAAGGGTGTTTGAGTATTTGATACCACGGTGTTTGCATCCATTCCGCTGGAATGATGAGAAAAGGCTTCTGAGAGCAGCTGAGTTCACTTTTTATTAGAAGCGTCTTTTGTGAATTAAGTGCCTGGAGAAGAGATTAAAGCATAGTACACACCTGATACGTGACTTGAAAGACAGCTAATAAAATCAGCATCCTGCCTGATGCTTGGGGTGCTGGCAGCCTCTTTGGTAGTAATTGGCCAAATCCTTCCCCATTGAGGCTTACAGTCACAGAATCCCAGAATCCCAGACTGGCCGGGGTTGGCAGGGCCCTCGGGAGCTCACCCAGTGCCACCCCCCTGCCCAAGCAGGCTCACCCAGAGCAGGGGGCACAGGACAGCATCCAGGCGGGGGTTGAAGATCTCCAGAGAAGGAGACTCCACAGCCCCCCTGGGCAGCCTGGGCCAGGGCTCGGGCACCCTCACAGTCAACAAGTTCTTCCTCATATTCAGTCTGTTACCTTTACATCTTTACTAATTTCTCAAGCATCTTTGGATTCTTAAACTTTTCCCAGAATTTACTGGACTGAAAGTAGAAAAGTTTGCATACGTGGTTATACATCTGGGGTGTTCTTACATGAGGTTATTTTATTTGGGCTGGGGAGTACACTGTGCTTTTTATTACGGCTGCTGACACCGGCTGCTCTTGGACAGGTTATTTAGTTGCTCTAGGGTTCAGTTTTTCACCATTAACAGGGAGATGATATTAATTTCCCCTGGTGTTTTGTGAATCAATTGGCATGAAGGGGCGGTGTTTTCTTCCATATTTCTTTTTGTGCTGAAAAGCCTTTTATTTTTAATAGAGTTTGTATAAACCGAGATTATTCAGGTAGATGACTCCATGACCTAGTCTAGCTCTAATGCCTGTGATTCTGTAAGTGGCTGGGATCATTAATGCCGAAATCTCACATGTTGAGGGAGGCAATAAATCGCTGCTCTTCCCAACAGAAGCTGCAGGAGAAAGGTAAGGACCCCAACCCAAGGCAGCCTTTGTACTTCTAATGAGCAGCTTGCTTTTTCTCATCTCCTTTGTCGTACAGATAGCCCGTGCTGATGGTGTTTAACTTCTGGCTCTTCACCAATCTCATGTATGTCACAGCATCAATTAAGAAAGAATTCTGACTTCCCAATGCAGGGGAATTGATTGGGGGGCACTTGACACTTTTATCTTAGAAGTTGCACTACATTAGTCAAATGATTAACGGATACGTTCCGAAACAAAATCAGAAGTGAAAAGCTGTAACTCTTGCATGTGCTTGAGCATGTAATTTTTATCACTATGGCACTGAGCATAAGATATGATGAAGCCAAACAGCCCTGACTTTTGATTTATGCATTAAAGGGTATGGATAAGGCTCAAAAATTAATATTTTGTCTCATCAGTTTTTGTTCATAAATGCCACGGTTAACATATAAAGCCTGCTGAGTTGAAACTCCCCAGTCAGGAACGAAACGGTCTTGTAGCTGTAACACACATCTAAAAGTATAATTTATTTTCTGAAATTAAATAGTAAAATGCATATTCTAGAAGGTTTTTTTTCTTGTCTGTGCTCCTTACGCAGTGTTGGCTGCAATGTTCATATCTTCCTACCTTTATAAGTAGGAAAAAAAAAAAAAGAAGAGCGCATGTAGTGGAGAGCAACAGTAGCTGACGGTGTGCACAGACCTTAAATACCTGTAATTTAGGGAATAACATTTTTTGTTTTAAACAGGGAACTGCGTACAAGAGATCCAGCCTGAGAGATTTTCTGTTTAAATCCTAGCTGTAGCTACCGTGTTTGATACCCTGCTAGATCTGACGGGGAAGGCTTCAGACGCGAGTGCTCTGATGCAGCAGCGATGAGGACGGCTTCGGGGAGCCTCGTCCCAGGGTGCAGAGCCCCCGCTGCGTTGCCTTTCGGAAAGCGCTGCAAAGCTTTTATTTCCTTGCATGCACCAAACCCAGGGTATATTGGTCTTTGTAGGCTTTTTTTCCTTCCATATCGCAACCTGAGCTTTAAAATAATGCGGTATTTTGAGTCACTCTTCTGTTGGAACTGGGGCCTTGGACCTTGGTGAGACAGTACGTATCGGAGAAGCATAAAGCAAGCTCTGGCCTCTGTCTTCAAAATGTAGGAACTCGAACAACAAGTGCTTAAAAGCATTGTATGATGCAATTTAGCATATACAAAACACGGGTTGACACTAGGTCACGCGTGCTGGTTTTCAGTGGTTAATGACTTCAACAGTTATGTGTTAAAGAAATTGTAATTACATTAAAAATAACATCCTCGTGGTAAAGTCGGTCAAGGAAAGCCAGCTGAGGAAACGTTGCTTTTACTGTCGACATCTGAACCAGCTGGAGGGAGATGGAAAAGTAAAATTCCTGAAGATGAAGTGAAATGGTCGCTGCCGCTGCCCTCCGGCGAGCTGCCCACCGGCCCGGCCCTTCCCTCCAAGTGCTTGATGTCAGAAAAGGTGTCTTGATGGAGACATTAATGTTGTAGGAGGGAAAGCCAGGGTTAAAAATAGACCTGAACTTTGAGCGTTATATAAATAGAAGTCATTACAGATAACACTCTCTGAATTAGTCATGCATGCTCAGAGCTGACCCAAGCAAGAGGGGAGGTTGCTGGCGAATCAGTCAGTGGTTTTTGTGGCCCAAATTTAAATTACAAGAACCTGGGAAATGAAAATCACGCGTTATCCGATAAAGCAAGCGCCTTGGGTTTGGTTGGCCTCATGAGGTCTGTTCCTGTCATGCCAGCAGTCTGCAAGGAGCAGCATCTCCTGGCAAGGCAGAAGCCACTGCAAGAGGAGGTTTTTGCATGTTCAGAAGAATCCTGTTTGCGTGAGGTTCTTCAAGCAGTTGCACAATTTCGTTTTCAGAAGAGAATCCTCAGTTTTCTTCCAGACTTGTCACATTTTGAGGCTCTGCGTGGGAGTTCCCGCACTCCTGGGGGAAAAAAAAAAAAGGCGAATTCATTGTTGGGTTGTTTATCAGAAAGCGCTGGCAGCAGGGATGGATGCTCTGGAGTGCCAGAGGAAGATCCTTGCCTTTTGCGTTTTGCTCTTGTGCTTTCCTTTGTGCCACGGCATCGCCTGGATCGCAGAGTCATAGCGAACACGTGGATGTCACACGGGGCTCTCAACCCTCCCCCGTATCGCCCCCTTGGTGGACAAACCCTTTCTCCGTGTTACTCCTCGCGCATGCTTGATGAAGAAAACCAATCAAGATGGCTTAACGTTTTAATTTGTGCTGCCCTGCCTTCCTGTGGTCGCTGCTGGCCCCCGCGGGGTGCGTGCTTCACACCCAAAGCAGGCTTGCCCTGGTTTTGCTCCGCAGCCCAGCTGCGTCAGCTCTGGTGGGAGCCACCCACGGACCCTCCAGACGGCCTGAAGAACTAAGTGGGTTTCAAACAGCAGACGAGAGATTTTTTTCGCAGTACAACGTACAAGTGATGTTAATACTTTCTGCTAATGACTCGTGCGCTTCTACCCCCCCCCAAGTCCTTCTGGATGTCGTATTCGGAGAAGCTCTCCATCCTCTTTGATTTAAAAACTCTGGTGGCAATTACCTGCGAGGCAGCACCGCGAATAAATACAGTCGGTGAACGGCAAGAAGGCTGGGCGCGTGTGGTCGTGGGTGGTGGGGCTGGATCCTGCGAGGCCGGGGCAGGTCCTGCAGCCGCCCTTGGCTCCCGCTCACCCCGGCGGAGGCGTTGGTGAGCGCCTGGGAGGTGAGGTCTGTGCCTCTCCATGCCTTCCTCATCGGATGAGCTCTTCAGCAAGCCCTCTTTTTGAGCAAGAAGTTGATGTGCCCCCGGAGAAGAGAAAAGGGGATGAAAGATTTGTAAAAAAACCTTTTGTGAATTCGCTGGTTTTCCCAACTGAAGTTCAGAGGATGTTCGTTCCTTTTCAGAGGGAATCCCTGCGCTTGAAGCAATGGAAGAACCCACCATGGCACACGGAGAACTTTGACGTTGAATTTGTGCCTGATGAATAACTTCTGTCACTGTCATTGGTTTACTGAAATATTAACTCTGACACTTCTCAGGCGTAGTACAAGAACACTGTCACCTGAGAGGCCCAATGTAATAATACTTTCATTTTCAAGTTTGACTGTATGCATCCATTGACACTGCAGTCGTTGGAAATGTCACCAGATGTGCAGTGAGGTTCAAATGAATCCCAGCCTGTTGCTGGGAGGGGAATAGATTTGTATTTTCTAAACTTCTGCCATCAAGTCCTCTGCCTGGAGCTCTCTGATCCTCTCCTACACTCCTCTACACCAGCATCTTCCTATGGAGATGTTGAATAGATAATTTGCCAAACGTATAATCTGCATTCTCTACGCTTTAATCATAGAATCATAGAATCATAGAATCGCTTTGGTTGGAAAAGACCTTTAAGATCATCGAGTCCAACCGTTAATAATAATATGAACAGTAACTAGATGGTTTTAATTAATCCAATATCTGTTAGGTGCCATGTGCCTGGTAAGGTTTAATTTCTGTTCCGTGTGTGGAGAGTGTTGGGGGAGGTGCAGCTTTCTCTTGGGAAGATAAATGTGAAATAAAGTTTGTTGGTCAGATCAGCTCTCGAAGAAAGACGACATTGTCAGCTTGGTAAGAGGTAGTTTGATGTCTCAAGGCTGTGTAAGTAAGCACTCGTGGTGACACTTTGATAGACTGACACGGAGAACATTTTGTACGCTGCAGATGATACAGAAGTCTAAATAAGTTAATACAAGTGATGTGCCTTTTAGCCTTCGCCTCTCCCAACCGTAAGCTGTATTTAAAAAAAAAAAAAAAAAAAAAAAAAACGTGAAACTTAGTATTAGTGTGCAAATATGGGTACTTTGTGGAAAACGTCACAAGTTCCAGTTTGATTACTGGTTCAACAAGTCTTGTTAATTTGGGTTTATACGTACCACATACTTCCCCTCTTGCAGCAAAAATAACAACACATGTTCCAGTAGAGTCAGATCCTGAAAAATACTTTCTCATGCTATATGAGAATTTATCGATACGGCTTTTATAAACAGTTACTTTCTACCAAAGTCAGCGACTGCTCCTTAACTCTGAAATGTGGTTTTTTTCTCTTACAGGTCAGCATAAAATCAAGTTTATCCCAGAAATGGTGGGACCCATCTTAGAAATGACACTTATCCCTGAAACCGAACTTCGGAAAGCTACGATCCCCATCTTCTTTGACATGATGCAGTGTGAATTTCATTCTACTAGAAGCTTCCAGAAGGTAAGCAATGGGCTTTTGTTTGTAAGAAAGATTTAACTATTTTTGACAAAACCATAAGAATTTTTTTCTTATTTTTCTAAAGAACAATATAATTATGGATGTTCTGTGACTCTGAATGGCTATAGAGTTTTCATGTGTGGGTTTTAAATTCTTACTGAAGGAAAAATTTGCATGAAGTAAATGAAACCTTTCGTGACGATACAAAAGGAGACCAAAGACAGATGTCTTAAATTTTCCCTGTGACTCAGAAAAGGAGTCTGCTTCCAAGTAAAATTGGACATAAAGGAAGCCTGATAATGTGGCAAAAGAAGCTATATAACCCGTAAGAATTTATCATCTCTAGTATCTTACAATTTTGATACTCTTTACCATTTTATGGATTTTGAAGAGGGGGGGGGGGAAGCTATCCAGTCAGTGTTTCTTCATGTTCTGTAGGCACTGCAAAATCTAAAATACTGATGTAGCATTTTTATTGTATTTTATTTTAACGTGCTGAGGGAAGTCCTTGAATAAGTACACACGCTCTTACCCTGATAGCATCAACTTCTGAGAGACAAGTGGAGTGAAGGAAAGTTTCCTGGCATCATTCACTTGACCTTCTTTCCCTTGAACCGTGCCTTGCGGGTTGAGTCTAAGACTGGTTAGGCCGGGTAGTGTCATGGTATAAGCCCATGTAGCTCCTTTACACTGTGAAATTTCTGTCAGTTCAGGATATGACCTTGTGAATTTTTCAATAAAGGTTGATGTGCGCTGTTTACTTTTTTCCCTTCATATTGGCAGTTTTCTTTCTTGGATGAAAACTCTTATCCTTCTCCATGCTTTTTTTGTGAAGTATTACTCAGAACCAGCTCTTAATAAATCTGTAGCCAGAGTAAATGGATATCCGTGTGGAGAGACTTAAGCAAGGGAAATGGCATCAGCTTTATTTCTTTGATTTGTTTTGTGCTGGATGGTGTGTGGAAAGGTTGTGAACTGTATTTTGGATCCATCCAATTACTGCATAATCATTCTTTCTCATGTTTGACTCCGATGGTACTGTAAAGATTGAAATGCTCGCTGGGATGCCATTTAAACAGTTCCCTGTCAGATGCTCTCTTTTGTTGCTTGTCATTTTTTATTTGTACAATTATATGGATCATGAAAAATCCGAGGGTAACTTTATAGCTAAATTTATGGCCCTATATTTTCTTGACAGAAGAAAACCAGCTTTGTGTGGAATAGTTGGGTGATTTTAATAAATGAACGTCTTAAATATTTCACACAAATTCTTTTTGCCTTTTGAGAAGAAAAATGCCTCACGCTTAGATGTCTTGGATGGTAGGCACTCAACATATATTTCTTATGTCAAAATAGCTCCTTTCTTTATGGACATAGCATTGATATGGCAGGTGCAGAGGTAGTAAACCTTTTCTCAGTGCGTTTGGAGTGAACAGTTACGTCTAACGGGAAATAATCAATCTCGCTATTTACGGTTTTGCAGATAATGTAGTTGTACAGTTTGCTGAGTAGCTCAGATGTGTCTCTGGGGAATGAAGATCACAGCTTGTAAAAAGAGGAGAATCACAGAAAAGTCTAGGTTGGATGGATCTCTGGAAGTAAACTGGTCCAAACTGGGCCTCAGATTGGGTTATCCGGGGCCATCGGAAGCTCAGTGTTGAATATTTCCAGTGAGGGAAGTTTCACCACTTCTCTGGGTGACCTATTCCAATGTTTAAGACTTTTCTTCTTATATCCAGATGGAGTTTCCCTGAATCAATTTGTGCCTATTGCTTCTTGCATTGTCACCATGCACCCGTGTAAATAGAGCAACTCCATCTCCTCTATGCCTTTTAGGTGTTGGAAGGCTTGAGTCTGCTTTTCTCTAGGCTGAACAAACACATTTCCTTCAACCATTCTTTGGGCCAGGTTCACCAACACTCTACTCATCTTGGTGGCCCTCCATTAGGACCATCTCCAGTTTGTCAATGGCACTCTCCAGCTGGGGGAACCAAAGCTGGACACAGTATTCCAACCATGGCCCAACATGTGGAATAATCCTGCTGATTCTCTTGCTGTACTCTTGTTGGTGCAATCAAGGGCACATTTTGCCTCCACTGAAGGGGCACTCTGCTTCTTCATGTTCAGCTTGCTGTCCACCAGGTCCTTTCCAGCAGAGCATCTTGTACTGCTGCTTGCAACTATGGCATCCCAGATTCAGGGAAACTTTTAAGTTTCTCTTCCTTAAATATTACACAATTTCTTGTTGGCTGTCTTTCAGACTGTCAAAGTCATTAAACCACGACCCTTTGAGATCAGCAATTAAGCCACTTTCTCCACCCACCTTGTAGCCTCTCTGTCCAGTTCGTATCTTATCAACTTGTCAACGAGTATGTTTTGAGAGACTGTATCAAACACATTGGTAAGATCGTCACAACCACAGCTCTTCATCCACCGAGCAGATGGTTTCATCACAGAAGGCAGTCAGGTTTGTCAGATGTGATTTACCTTTGGTAAATCCGTATTGGCTTTTCCCAGACACCTTCTTGCCCTGGAAGTAGCTTCCATGAGGGTGGTTCCCTCTTCAGGAACTGCAGTGGGCCTGCCTGACCTGTAGCTTCCCGGCTCATCTTTTTTGTCTCTTTTGTGTTTAAGTGATAGATCTAAAATAATTTAAGTATTACCAGTACCTAGGCAGGCTTTCATACTTAATGTGTCGGTGTAATGTACTGCGTTATGTCATCTATATGCAACTACCAATTATCATTGTCCAGCATTGCTTTCAAAGAGAACTTCAAAATTGAATGGTTGGCTGCTGTTAAATTAATCTGCCAGAAATCCAATTATCTAACCCTATTAGTCACATCAACAAGGGTTTAGATTGGCTCCGTTTTCCTCGGCAGATGTATAAACCTCATGATTTGTGGGGGAGGAATTTAAATTTTTTGCAGAACTTCTATGCTGTGATGGCTTGCGTTATAAACAGACAGCTTTCCCGATGGCGGGTTTAATTTCAGTAGGAATTGGTTTGCCTGGTAAAACCAGTAACAGAGAGAATGGGGTGGGTTTTTGTTCCTCCAGTATATATAGCCCTGAGGGGGGGGAAAAAAAAAAATTCCACTGGTTTTTACAGAAGTAAATTAAAGGCCGGCTGAATTACAAGCTGGAGTTGCCCGTTTTTGTCCTCTGCCTCTTAAGGTGCTTTGAAGCCTATATAAGGCTTCAAAGTAGCCTATACCTCAAAGCATGAATCTGATACTAAAGTCAGTGTGGGACTGAAGCTTCCCTATGGAAGAAAAGGCCTCCTTCTCCCCTCTGCTTTTTTCCCTTTACCTGTTTTACTAGTGAACCCTCCAGATCAAAGGGAATATGTCAGAGCCACAGGAGCGATGAAAGAGAATTGGGTTGATTGTTCAAGGCCTGGTCAGGTGAGCGTGATGGATCCTGTGGTGACAGCAGACGAGCAAGTTCATCATGAAACGATCATTCAGCTGAAATGGGGAATTCGCAGCATAAAAAGCTCCGACCTCCTGATTTTGCTGCCTGTTCCTTCCAGCTCTTGCTCTGGCTCCGTTTCCTAGGAACACTCCTGTTTGTTTGCCTGTCCAAAACTTTATCTTACGTTTTCCAGACCTATGTCACTGCTGATGTAATGTGCTGCTTGTTTTGAGTTGAACCCGTTCACAGAGAGGTGCCAGCGCAGGAACTGGTACAAAACAGAGGGTGGAGGAAGTGGGAAGAGGCAGGGGGAGATGTTGGGAGATGTCCCTATCTCATGGCACTGCATCGTAAGACAATTCATTTTAACTAATCTGGTACAAATTAATTAGTAGAAGTAACTTACTTGAAGAGCCAGAAAAACCTATTAACAAAATAAGGTAAGGGGGTTGAGTCAGAAGCACTACCCCAGCCTGTCTTCCCCAACATAATTACATTTCTCATCAAGTAGGAAGGAAGGACGGACCCTTAACCTTCAAAGTAAAATCTGAGGGGTGTACCCCCCGCTCTGCAGTAATGAGCAAGAAGAAATTAGAAATCCCATATGTCTGGTTTTCAGACTGAGCAGCATTACTAAGAAGAAGCATCGGTGTCTGGTGGCGTTAGCATCAGCAATATAAGCATATAAGCTCCAGCATGTGTTCTTACCCTGTTAGGATAAGAAGTTGTGTAAAAGTAATGATCTGATGAAAGAGCCCCAAAAATGCAACAACACATCTGTCCTGTTTTCGGCAAAATTGGAATGACACTTAGCATAATGGAACCGTAGCCAAAAAGATAGAAAAAATTGATACAGAAATGCATAAGTAATGAATGCATAATGCAGTATCGTATAGAAATGCATAATAAATGAATGCATAATGCGTATGATTACTAAAATGAAACCATGGGTGCAGCTAAAGTACCTCTAGCTGGCGTTCTGTTGTGACGAGAATTAAATGAGTAAAGACCAGACGAAATAAAGAGGAAACCCTTTAAATGCATTTCTACCATTCAGCAGTAAATCTCAGTGTCATCAAGATGGTCATACCAGCATTTTTATTTGCAGTGTCATTTCTTGGTGGTTATCAATGAATTTCAAATTGATATCATTCTCCTTAAAAAGAAGTACCTGCTTTAGCTGAATCTCTCTCGACCTTTAGAACCTATAATTCCTTATTAACTCTTTTTACCACTTCTGAGCCCTGTGTTAACCCCCCCTTTCCCTGTGCTATAGATTTGCAGACAGAACTCAAGTTAATGACTCGTCCAAGTTTCTGTGATGCTGCAGATTCTCTTCTGCAATCCCACTGAACATGCAAACTCAAATAAGTCACACACACACACACCCCAAAGGATTAATTTCAGTAACATTTTTAGTTCTCTATGGTTGAAGTTAATTAAACTCTGTGAGTTTTTCTTGTTTTCTGGCACTTTGGAGAATATCACTATTCCCCCCTCGTCCCCACCAGAAGAGCAAGGGAGAAGGGTAATGCAGTAAGTCTAGAGACCTCCAAAATCACCTCCTGCCAGATCTGTTTGCCGACAGGATACAGGGGGAAAACAGGAAAAGGAACAGATGAAACTGGTGGGAATTATCACCAACTTTCACAGCAGCCTTTGAAGAAAGTTTTACCGTACTTGTGTGCTATTTCTGCCTTAGGACTAATTTCTAGTGGTGTTATCTGTCACTTGAATTTTATATGGCAAATTTATTATTATCCCATATCAAAACAAATTTATAGCAGCTTGGAGGATTGCAAGTCCTCCTCATCTACAGCTAGATTAAATTGTCAGTCAGTGCTACAAATATAGCTTGACCACACCTTAGGGAAACCTAAAACCAAAAGCGATTAGTTGAGCTGACACTTGAAGACGCTAGATAGCTTACATTGATTTATTTTCTCCAGATGGGAGATTGTAGCAGACAGATGAAGTAGTGGATATACTCTTTGCTCAAGTTCAAACACACATCCTAAGGAGAAGCCGAGATCTTGATCAACTGCAAGGGAAAGTTGATAATAATTCCCTGTAATCTTCGTAGCATCGCCCCTCAAGCTTTCACTGTCAACAGAAAGATATGAACCTCAGCTCACTGATGGTGCCAGATATACCCCCTAAGCCTCCAGAAGGAGCCTCCACAAGTGTCGCTGGCTATAACGTAACATCATGGCACTTCTTCATTTGCAAGTAAATTCCATCACAACAATTGCAGGCCTACTTTGTGCTATTTTATGCATTTAAAAAAAAAAAAAAGAAAAGGAAAAATTGAGACTTCATCCAGATGCCAGGTGTGGTGTCCCAGAGCCATTAGCGATTCCAGGGCTGCGTTCTAGCTCCCGTCGTGGAAGACAATAGCTCTGTAAACCTCAACGTGTGTTGATGAAAGCTGCTTCTGTGGAAAGACCGCAGAAAGAATTTTAACTATGTTAAATAACGTTTAGTCATCTGGCTCGCGTGATCTGAATCATATCGATTCCTTGAGAAGTATCAAGAATGATTGAAGAGCAAAGGTATTGTTAATAGTCCTTAAAACCCCAGAAATGCCACAAATGTAGCTCTGTTCAACCCAAGAGGGCCATTAGGGAGATGGCCCAACAAAGCCTAGATTTACAGAAATGTAAGTAAAATTGATATCGGGAAGATACTGAGGATCCTGTATGACAAATGTAATTGCTCTTATTCGTATGAGTAATCTCTTGCTAAAAAATACATCACCTAAAGGGCTCGCGCTGGCAGCAAGTGTCATTTTTCACATTGGTATAGAAAGTCAATTTCTTTCTGTTCTCATTAGAGAACATGAATTTTGTGACTTCTCTGTTTCATCATAGTGTTGTCTCAGTGTTTCACTTGACACGTCCTTGTACTATGGGAACGTGTTTCTGCGTGTGTTTGCTTCTTAGAGGGGGTGGATTGCATTAGTCTTCCTTTTCTCATTTGCCTGTCACTTTTGAATAATGGATTCATTGTATTAAAAACCTTATTTCACTTCACTTTTCATTCATTTCTTCACAAGGGAAGTCGTGAGAGAGTGGAACAGGTTACCCACAGAGGCTGTGCAATCATCCATCCATGGAGATGCTCAGTAGTTGGTTAAGCAAGTCACAGTCGGCCTGATCTAGCGTTGGCAATAATCCCACACCACCCAGGAGGCTGGGCTAAACGACCTTCGAGGTCTCTTCCAGCCAGCGTTTCTGTGACTCTGTAGATCATTTGGGGTACGGAAGAGCACCTCTGAAATGTTTGACTCCAAGGTTTGGGGTTTTCATCTTTAAAACAGTGACGCATAATTATAAAAATGGTTTTAAGATGATTATCTGCTGTTTGGGCACTTGGTTGATGTTATCGCTGTATGCATGATACAATCTGTAGTTCAGGTTTTCTGACAGCTCACAGTTCGATTGCCTTGTGCGTGTTGTTAGACTGCATCCTGAATTTGCACCGAGCAGTAGGCGAGCGGGACTTTTTCTGCCGTTATTCATCACGATAGCTTGTAGTCACCGGGCTCTGAGATGAGATTTTTTTTTTTTTCTCTGTTTGTAAGAGAATTCTGGTGGGCTGCCAGCTAGTGTGTAAAAATAAATTTCCCAACTCAAATGCAGAGGACAAGAAGTCTGGGGTTTTGCATATGAAGGAAGAAAACAATGCGAACGTTACTGCAGTTAATGCTGAGAAGAACGTGGAGACTTGGAAAGAGAGACAAAAGCAGTGTCCCACATCTGACTCTGGAGTTTTACATTACTGCTGTTGAGGCTGTTAAGATACTCAGAGATTGAGTTGTCCTAATGAAGAGGAGTATTTTGGTATTGTCACAATTTCTCAAGCAAATCCTTCATACCATCGTGTCTCTCTCCCTAAAAAGGATTTTTCGTAGCAAAGCAGGAACTTCTCTGCAGTCCATGGCCACATTTCGTACGCAGGTTCAACTGGGCCAGCATGTCTGTGTTCACAGCTGCTGTGGGCTTCATCAGGAACGGTCCTTCCAGGAGAGCAGGAGGGGCCTCCAGCTATGGAGGTGGCCAAGATGCTTCTCCTCATCCTTCCTTGCCGCAGGCTTTTCTCTTGTTCTGCCCAGGTTTGCCTCGTCCCGTGGTTATTTCAGGAGAAAGGGATTGTGGTAGAACCAGAGGCATGTCTGGTACTTGGTAGAGGCGTTAGGATAACCTCTGTTGGCCGGGGTGGGACTGTGTGCGAAGAGGTGAAAGCGCAGCATACGTTGGCAGGAAGGTGGAGGATGCAGCTACTACGCCTCCTCAGAGTGATATAAATTAAGGTGGTGAAAAGCACTCTCTCATCATCAGAGTTGCGTCATGACATAAGTCTGTTGGCAAGAGTGATCTCGCGCTCCTCGCTGAAATAAAAATGCCAGCAGAATTTCACAATATGGACTAAAAAAAAAAAAAAATCCAGTTTTTCTTCCTAAATAAACCCATCTGAGCCCTGCTGCTGGCTGGAGATAACACCTTGTCTTCCTCAGGTTCCCCGTGGGGCCAACTGCATAGAAAATGCCTGTCCCCTCTTGTCCCCCCTGCCCACTGCTGAGCAGTGGTGCTACAGCCGGAGCAGCAGCACAGGTGGGGTGTGTTGCGTTAAAGGTTAGAGTAATTTGGAGTGATGCCCAATTCTTCGTTATAAGTCCGGTCGCATTCAGTGTACTGAACTATCACGATTATGGATGCACAAATAATGCGATACACCTTCAGTCCAGTCGCGTTCCATGAACTACCACGGCCACACTTCAAGAGCTTGGTCACGTTCAATGAGAACTATCATTGGATGGATTAATGAATAGCGCAGTTCATTAAAGCAACGGATGCACAGGTTCTTTTGGATTGCCGGTGATAAATTCACTGTCTGCAAGGCACGTGCAAATACCAAGAGTATGAGTAACACCGCCTGGCTACAAACATGTTAAGAGACATAAAGCGACTCTACAGAGATTTCTAAGTTTCCTGGGGAGGCACTTGGTACAACCAGTGGTTTGAATCTTACCCAAAGGGTCCCAATGAGGGGAAAGAGAGGCTCAGCCCGTCGACGGATCCCAGAAGTCAGAGTGGTACGCGGTGATGGTATTTTCCCTAACATCCCCTCTCTTTTAAGCTATTTTATATTATTTTTTACCTTTCAGGTGGAGCTTGAGTGACTCCAGTCAGACATACCTTGGTTATGACTGGTGTGAAATTCTCTCGCTTTGCTTTTAAAGGTATAATCTAGAAAAATTCAAAGCGCAAGCTCAGTGAGGGGTGGTCACGCTTTGGAGGCGGGTAGCTTTTGGGATGGAGATGTGTTTTGGTATTATAATGATGTCATAATGAACAGAGTTCACCAAAGGACAGCATTTTGTCAAAAACATGACAGACTGTTGGCCCCAGGGTAGCAAATCTGCAGCTTATCGGTTCCATGGTACCTTCAAGTCCTCATAGAGCCTGGCCACAGTGTCTCCACTCCGCTCCACCCTCCGTGCAGTTCCTCTTAGAGTCAGCACACCAAGCTCCCCTGGTGTTGCCAACATCGAAGGCTGCAGGCCTGGGGAACTTTTGTGGAATGGATTCCCTGCATGTCAGCCACGCTCCACCCTGGAAGCTTCTTCAATGCCGTACCTTTCCTTGAAATGTGAATAGAAGTTTAATTCCTAAGTCACCTCCAGCAATTATTCCACAGGGTGGCCGAGGCGGCACTGCCCGTGGTTCAGCCTGCCTGGCACACACCGCAGGCGAGACCACGGCCGAGCTGCCCCCGCCACACTGGCATCTGGGCCGCTCCACGACGATGGGCCCATTGCCCGGG
>NW_009259037.1:1557915-1572877 GCF_000687185.1 Egretta garzetta | reverse complement strand
CCCCGCCCCCCCCCCGCCACACTGGCATCTGGGCCGCTCCAGGACGATGGTCCCATTGCCCGGGTGCCCGCTGTCCCTCGGCAGAGGCCGCTGGTCTGGCGGGGCTCTCCATGAGGATTTTTTTCTGTTTTCGTCCTGGTGCATAGATTTTGATTTTTGCCTTTCAGCATAGACATCAGCTAAGCCTTCAGCACATGACCTCTACTGCAGCGTTCCTTGAGGTTGTCCTTGTTGCCTCCTTGTGGTTGTTCCCAGTGAAAGAAAAGTCTAATTTTGCTTCCAGGCTTTCAGCAAAAGTTTCCTTTCTCCAGCGAGCCCCTCGGGCGGTGTTTGGGTGGCTGCACCAGGGGAGCTAATACTGTTGTCGCTGAAGTAGGTATCTTGATTGGTGGAAATAATATGTAAAGAATACAAGTTGCCATTGCGTTACTGGTAAAGCTTAGAGGTGGGGAAGCGTAGCACTGGGAGGGAAAGCTCATGGCTCCAACAGAGGCGCAGGAGTGCGTCCGCAGGTTGCGGGAGCGTGCCCTGGGTCCGGGAGCATGGAAAGCCCATGGACAGTCCGTTCTTTTTTCAGTTGTACCTTATATGCCGTTGATACTAACTGCGGATGCGAAGTACATCTCTTGACATTCACAGAGTGTTAGTAGGCTTTGTTCTGGGGCAGGTGGTCCTTTGCTTCTCCTCGGAACAGTCAGGGACCGCTCGAGCAAGCGGCGGTGAGAAAACTTGAAGACAACTGTTCTGCCAATAAACTCCCACCCTTGCCTAATGGGCTCCCATGCCCCGCCACGGGCTCCCTGCTCACCCGGGCTCCCCTGCTGAGGTCTCCTGGCAATAGGTTGTGTCACTAATGGTGCGGATGTCTCTGCTCATTTAATGAAGAATTAGGAATTAGAGGACCAGAGCGATTTGTTGCATAGCAGTAGGCCTAGGCAATCCTTCCTCCGCTAACAGGTTGCATTTGTTCCTAACCCAGGCCCTGGGGAATGTAACAGCAACAGGTAAAACCCTCTGTAATCGTTAAAAATCCTGCGAATTACCCAGTTGCGATTAAAATATATCCGAATGCCCACTTAGGTTTGCATTTTTCTATTATTTCCCAAATACTCCTCTTAAGTTGTTTGAAACAGCTTCTTTCCCCTCTGCAGCAACTTATTAACAGGTTTGTTAATTGAGTTGTGCCCCACTGTGAGTCGGTATCTGTATGCTAAAAAGGGATGTTAAAACCCGGCTGCGTTTTCCAGCCTTAGGTGTTCTATGTCCTCTCTCACTGAGCTTTCGACATTTTGGGATTTTACTTGTGTCGCTATTACCGTTCTTGCAGGGGACGTTCTGTCCCTGGCTTTGTGTCTTCCTTTTCCCCACCCTCGTTCTTGTCATTAATCTCCTGATTTAGTTTTTCATAATGCAAATATTTACACTTCATTTAACAACATGACCGATGATTTCTTCAACAGAAGTCCTTGTAGGGCAGCAGATCATCGTGGATAGTCTAACACCAGCGACTGCAAACTCTTAAAGTCAGTCAAGCTTTAAAATAGTGGCTAAACATCTCACCGAGGTACCCAACCAATCTGTGAACCATTGAGGCTACAGTAATGCAGTAAAATATTTGCCATCTGATTATTTACGCTTGCTTTGTTTAATTATAGTTTGAAAATGAGATCATCACGAAACTGGATCATGAAGTGGAAGGAGGCAGAGGAGATGAACAGTACAAAGTGTTATTTGACAAAATGTAAGTGTTGATCAGCGGCGAGATTTATGTCACAGTAAAGTCAGGAGAGAGAGCAATTAGACTACAATGAACTTTGTAGCCCAGAAATAATTAAAATCTGTTAATGATGCACAATATTTAAAATTACACCTGAGTCAAGGTTTTTTCCGCGTGTGATTAACAAGGCAAATGTAATTGGTTTTTCAGTCTCTTGGAGCACTGCAGAAAGCACAAATACCTTGCTAAGAGTGGAGAAAATTTCGTGAAACTTGTTGTCCGCTTGATGGAGAGGTTGTTGGACTACAGGACCATAATGCACGATGAGAACAAGGAGAACCGCATGAGCTGCACTGTCAACGTGCTGGTAAGCAAAGAGAAGGCAGCCGCCTGAAATGATGACTGCGTTCTTAATTTTACGCCTTTAACAAAAGATTGGTGTAAAATAGAGTACGTGTTGGGATTCTCATGAAAGTTTGAAGTGCTTTGGGGGTTTTCCCTTTTTTTTAATGAAGGTGAATCTATGAAAATAGGGGATATTACTTCTTTAATTGGTTCTGTAAGGAGGAACGTTTCAGGGCCTGATCTTTGAGGGCTGTTCATTGGCATTTGCAGTTGATGTATGGACAACTTCCTGCAGGAAAACGCTTTGACATACACAACACTGGAGTAAGATGCAGTTGACTACCAAAATTTTCATGCATTTTTGCAATCCCATTTGTATTCTGCTTACTGCTCAGCTTCCATATTCAAAAGTTTTGAAGAAATTTGAGTGTTAATATTTCATTCACAGCAGAAAAGGCTCGGCTGGTTTTCCTCAGTGATGTGAAATTTCCTCCTCGTAGTTCCAGAAATTCTGGAATATCTGCTCTATATTACAAACCGTTGTCCATTTGGGCTGGAGTTGGAAGCAGTAGAAGTCGCCCCCATAACACACCCATCATGCTCTTCAGTGGAAGCGTTAAGAGTATGAGATTTTAGTAGCACAAAAACAGTGCATATGGAAAAATGTTAAAATAAATTTGAGAGACACACACCCCCCCAACCATAGTACTAGCTAGATTGGATTTTTCCAATAGGACTCAATATTAAACTGTTAGCCACCAAGGATTCGGAGCATTCATCCTGATACCATTCTCAAAGCTTTTATTTAGCTTAAATATGTAGGACAGAGACAGTGATTATCGTTTATGTGATATGGCTGAGAGATTTTGTCCAGGCTGGTTTGGAAAGTTCGGAGGAAATAGGTTGTAGCTTTAGGACTTGCGAGTAGTGCAGACGTCCCCGGCTCGTGCAGCACAGCCTTTGGCATAAGCTATAAATGAAACGCTGCCCATTAGAGTGGGAGAGAAGATAGCGACATCAGATCCGAAACTGGGTTTTTATTTTTTAAACCTATCTTATGAGGTTTGGTTTTCCTCTCTGTGCACATCAAAAAGCATCAGAATGTTTACAAAATGGGAAAAGAGGAGGAACTTGGAGAGCTGTCACCGGCAGTTGATCTAGCAAGCGCCATTAGGTTGCCCACAGAAAAGTCATAGCGTCCCCCCGAGCGGAATTTGAGTTGGAAAAGCCTGCTGGTTCACAGCAGGCCAGATAGGAAATAAAAAATTGCACGCACCATACGCTCTAAAACATGACAACGGTTTATAAAACCAGGAGAATTTCCTAAGGAAGGTGGATTTATTTCTCCTTCCCTTCATCATCGTACTCCGAGACTCTTCCTGGCAATTCTTGCCATACCGACCGCAGGGGGACCAATGGTGCGCTTGGAGGTCGGGTTTGTTTTCTCGAAGTGTCTCTAACAGCATCTCCTGATGCCGATTTTTGTCATCTGAATTTTTCAAGTATTTGCAGATGATAAATTCGGTGGGCGGTTTACTGCTGTCAGGTTAAGTCACCGGGAGATACCCACGCATAAAGCTGCCACTGCAGGCCGCGGGAAACGCGGGAAAGCGTCACAGGGCAGAACTTCCCTTCGGTTTCAGTAGGCGTGATTTAAAACCTCAGCTTGATTTTAAAGTCCCGTTTGCCCTCCAGGGTTGGCCCTGGTCAACCTGGTTGGTCTTTTCATCATTCTCCATGCACCTGAAGTGAAATCTATGCCTTTGCAAAAATCTGACCCAGGGCTGATACTCAACACAGTTCCCACTTGAGGTCTCAAAGACTTCTCAATCGGGATTTTAATGATACAGAGGCTTTCATGGGATTAAGTTTGTCCGTATTGACTTGAGTCAGAGGTTTTGATGTGCATTTAAGCCAGTGCTGATGTTAAAATAAATAAATAAATAAAAAGCCAAACCATAAAAGCCCTATCTGAGCTGCTTGTTCCTACCCATGACAATGCTGGCAAAAGCAAGCCTGCCGCCAAGATAGCTGAGCAGATCCGAGGAGGGATCTTGCTGAAAGCTCGCGCTCTTCCCCTTCGGTTGTTTTTCATTCCCATTGGTTCCTCGGCCTGTTGGTTGCAGAACCACATGCACGTGGGCCAGCACGGCGTAAAGGGGATGTGGGAACCTGCACCCAAAGGTAGGGCAGGAACAGGGAGTGCTTTTTGGGGAATGGGAACTGTAGTAAATAAAAGGTGTGTCAGCGTCTTGGTTGGTTTGATGTTGCTTCTTGAGCTGCATCAGGAGGGCAGAGCAGCTGGCAGTAATATTAGGATAAAATAGCTTTACATTATTGATCTGCCTAACTCAGAAGTCTTTAAACAAGCCAAAAAAACACAAGTAAGAAAAAGCAGCAGAAATCTTTCATGGGGTTCAGTTTGTCTTTTGAGTTGAACTCAAAACCAGTGAGCAGTTCTGTCAACTCAAGTGGTATATCCGCTGAATAATCCGTCATTTCCAACTCCAGTACCTAGATTCTATCTTGTATTTTGGTTCCTTGGAAGCGAACAGTTTTGCATTGGGCTTGTGCAACTATTAGGGGCTACTCAAACTGGTTTAATTTAGCATTGAAATATGTCGCAATTCAGCAAAGGAGAAATTTCTTTGTATTTTGTTTTCTGTAGAGGTATTTTAACTTTTGATGGCAAACTTTAAATTAGATTCAGAAATGCCTTTAATATCTCACTTGATTTATCTGTCTTGCATTTACAATGTTTGTAGTGTTAACTGGTTTATCTCAAGACCGGAGGCATTCAGACATTTCTGAAGAGAGTGATGATAACTTCTGGCATGTGAAACCAGATAAATAACACTAATGTAACTTTTTATTTCCAAAGAAACTATTCGAATTCACAGGCGGGTGATGTATTGCTCAACTAAGGTTCGAAGTTTTAAGAACAACTGTTGCTTAAAAATTATGGTTTTGTCTATTACAAAATTTCAGCTGAAAATGGTTAATGACGTGTGACTTGCAAATGCCGGAAGCAAATTTGTAGCAGTAATATTCTTGTGAATTCTTAACCTTTGCGATGAGACATAAGCCCTGCTATGCTACATCATGAAATATCACAGCATTAGACTGTATAAGTTAAATAACCTGTGCTCTATCACTAGAGGCAAATTTCATTTTGTGGTTTTGAGGTTGATGTTACGCAATTAGGAATTTTTAATTTAGAGCATGTTCTGTATACATTCCAGACAATGAAATCAAAGACTTTGTAACAAAATTATGTTGTTTTTCAGAATTTCTACAAGGAGATTGAGAGAGAAGAAATGTACATCAGGTTTGTAAACATGACCAAACTCTGCTCGACTTGCCGTAGTGTAATTGGAGAAAATTAAGTTCATATTAAGCAATCACTTGGGGGCTGGAGGGAAAGAAGTAATGAAAAAACATACCTTTACTGAACCTTAAGTACATGCAGAAGCTTATCTTCACTGGGAACAGTGGGCATTGGAAATTAGTAGTGAGATTTTTTTTTTTGTCCCCCTTCTCCAAATCCTGCAATTATATTATGATGAACACTGGAATACTTGGGAGTGTTGTCAAATGAAGAAAATAAAAAAAGTCAAAAGAAAGCTGAGCAAAGAAATAATGTTGGCTCCTGGAGAGGTACAAAATCTGTGACTTGGGGTAAAAAGGGCTATTAAATAATATCATGACTGATGCTTATTTAAAATTTAAAGCTTTTAGGAACCTTTCAGAATCTGTTTTCACACAAAGTAAAAATGGTAATATGTTGTTGTGATTTTTGTAAACCTCAGGGTTCCTAGTCCTCTATTTGTACTTCGGCTTAAAATTGGCTAGACTGTTGTGCTAAAATGATGAAGCTTGTGTTATTTCTGCTATTTTGGGTATCTAAATATTATTCATGAATTCGTTCTCCGATGCTTGTTACCTTTTTGGAAGGATTTTCACTTGTGAACTCGCTTCCTGTTGTTCAAATGGTTTTAATTATTGCTTTATTAGTTTGCAAAAAGAAAATCTAGCAAAAGGCAGGATTGATAACTGTGGTCAAACATGGAAAGTTATGAGTCGTAGGTCTGCCCTCTTCAGCATCACAGTCTCTCGCCATCAACCCCCCCAACCAAATTATCTCCTATTTCTGTTAACAAACTTACAAAGTATCATAACGAATATCGAAGTTCTGTATTTTCTCTGGCTTTTTCAAAATACAATTTCAATAGGTGTTTGGTCTGGATTTTCTTTTTTTAAATTGTCATTAAAAAAACCCAACAAACAAATGAAGAGAAGCCCCTTCCAGTGTGGGAAGTGATGATACTGAAGTGAAGGAAGAATACTTCCATATCTGTCTCCGTAGCGGAACACTTAGAGCAATATCTCTTGCACAAAGCCTGTATTGGATTTATAACATTCATTCATTGAATGTTTTGAATATTTTTATTCAGTATTGAATAAAAAAAACCACAACAGAAATGCAAATGGTCCTAAAGGGGTCTGCACACATAAATACAATTTTTATAAATAATCCCACGTATATGTAGTTGGCTGAAGGTAGAGTTGAACCATTGTAATCTTCAAAATAAATTATTTAGTAATCTTTAAGAACCGACCCTTTTTCAGAACCATTGTTTTTATTACTCACAGGTATTTGTACAAACTGTGTGACCTGCACAAAGAATGCGATAACTATACGGAAGCTGCCTACACGTTACTTCTGCATGCAAAGCTTCTTAAGGTAAACACCAAAATGGTTTGGAAAATCGTCTTAGCGGTAACCAGTAGTAGTGTTGCTCGTCGGTCTTAGAACATCTGCACTTTAAACTGATTAGCGACTGTGTGCTGCTGCTTCTGCCGGTTTTATCTTTGGAATTGCTACGTGCAGGAGCCCGGCCCCCTGCCGTCAGTGCATGTCAGAGCACGCTTTGCTCATCTTCATCTGAAACAAGTGGAAGCACGGTCAAGTCAAGACCACAAGTTATAAATTGCAAAGCTGTAATTTAAATTTCTTTTAAATATCCAAACTACTGGGTGCGTGGAAGCACCTGAACACGTTGGCTCTCCACAGAATTGTTTTTGCAACGCCAATCCAAGGGAGTGCTGGAGAACTGTCCTCAAGTGCTCTTGGGTATCTGGAGATTGGTTTGATTTTGAAAAATCAGAGAGAGATTCAAATAGTCTTCTCTCCAAGCTCGTGCCTTTGGAATCATAGAATCGTTTCGGTTGGAAAACACCTTTAAGATGAAGTCCAACCGTTAAGATTGGTAATTTTAATGCAGTGTTACACGCTTTATGGCACATTTAAAGAGACAGAACTATATCACTGTTGTTCAAGGGCTGTTTTGGTGTAACCCACAATATATATAAATAGAATGTTTTATCTACACAAGGTGCCTGTCAATAAAGCATTTGAATTTTTAACACTATCTAGTGTCAGCCAGAAATGTGATGAAGCTGTGTTTCATAAGCATTAATCTCGCTGAAAACTTTCTGGAGAGATGTGTTGGCTCTGACATGCAGCTTATTTCCACGATTATCTCAGAAATGTGGCAGCGTGTGCCAACCCTGTTCCTGGCGTTACCGTATGGAAGGATGCCGCGCTTAACAGCGGAGGCTTGTGTTGGGAAACCACGTGTTTAACGTAGCCAAGTCATCGCTAAATTAGTAGGAAGGAGTTTCATGGTTAAATTTCAAGAAGTAGTCGATAGAAAAAGTAAAAATCTAAATTTTTAAAAAAATTAGTGTTTCCTGACACATTTGCTTTAGTCCCATTCTTCTTCCCCACATCTCACCACCCGCAGTAAATCCTTTCTCTCTCCAAGGAGACCTGGGTCTCTTTCTGCTCCCCTCGAGGACGGTAGCGCCCGTGGTCGTAGGGGGCAGAGACTCAGGGACAGAATAATTGAGAACTGCGTTTTCCCCTTCATCTATTTCTCATGCCGGTGGCGAGTGCGTCGTGGCACCCCTTCTGCGTCGTGGCACCCCTTCTGCGTCGTGGCACCCCTTCTGCGTCAGTACAGAAGCTATGCTAATGGGACCCCATTTCATAAAGGAAATTTATCTCATTCTAAGCAGCGGATTGTTGTTAGCAATCTTTGGTGTAATCTAAGCAATGCCAAGCGAATTGCAACTGCAAAATACCTATTTTGAAAAAAGTTGAAAAGTGGAAGGTTGTTAAATGAAATGCTTCTGATGGATGCACTGAGAATTAGTCGTACCTTAAAACTGAGTAAACTGCATCCAAGCTATAATGAGACTAAATCTGATGCAGAGAGTACATGTGCAATTTAAATTTAAGACACTTTGAAATGTATTTACTGTATTTTAAAAAAAATAGAGGTTTATTACACAAGAGAACATCAGTAAGATTCATCTGGAGTGCAAAAGCACTGTAGCAATAGTTTTATTCATCATTAAAAGCAGGGGCAATTGTTGGACAGAGCCTGCTGGATGCAGTCACTTCTTTGGCGATGAAATTTTTTGTGCTGAGACATGTGTCGGAGAGGTGAAGATGTGAGGAGGTGGCTCTGACACCGTCAGTCACACAGGACGGTGCAGTTGGATTCCTGTCGGTAGAAGTTGAAGGCCAAGGGCCGGGTCCTGCCCTGGGGTCACAACAACCCCACGCAGCGCTCCAGGCGTGGGGCAGAGGGGCTGGAAAGCTGCCCGGCGGAAAAGGACCTGGGGGGGCTGGAGCGTGTCCAGAGAAGGGCAGTGGAGCTGGGGAGGGGTCTGGAGCCCCAGGCTGCTGGGGAGCGGCTGGGGGAGCTGGGGGGGTTCAGCCTGGAGCAGAGGAGGCTGAGGGGAGCCCTCATCGCTGCCTACAACTGCCTGAGAGGAGGGGGGAGCCGGGGGGGTCGGGCTCTGCTCCCAGGGAAGGGGCGATGGGACGAGGGGCACCGGCCTCAAGTTGTGCCAGGGCAGGGTGAGGTTGGGCATGGGGAACAATTCCTTCCCCTTGGGGCTGTCAGGCACTGGAAGGGGCTGCCCAGGGAAGGGGTCGAGTCCCCAGCCCTGGGGGGATTTAACAGCCGGGCAGAGGCGGTGCTGAGGGCCGGGGTTTGGGGGTGGGATGGCAGGGGTAGGGGAACCGTTGGGCTGGGGGAGCTTAAAGGGCTTTGCCAACCTAAACAGTTCTAAGTTCAAGTGCATAACTCACTGAGCCTGTGGCTATAAAGCTCTCTGTTACTCCCACAAAGGATGTAATCCAGGACTGCCGAATTGTGTAATACTTGGTCATCATGCTTGGCATGATTGAACCTTTTAGTCAATAGAAAGCATTCATTCCCTCGCACACGTGTTGCGTTTTCTAGAAAAATGGTGGAATGAACCATGCCATAAAATGTCACTCAAACTTTTATCTGTTATAGCCTGAACTTGATAAATTAGAGTTTAGCCAATTTCAGTTTTTCTTACAGAATATCTTCAGAGACCAGGTGAGTATCTTAATACGCTCTTTTAATTTGCTGGAAAGAAATGTGCAGTTTTCTTCTCTTATCGTGCAAATCGATAGAAGATGACAAATGTAAGGGTAGTATTTGTCGCAGGTTTTCATCACTAAGTGGATAGTTTTTTATAAGTTTAATTACATTATAGTTTGGAATTATTTTATTATGAAAGTGTATCAATCTATCTAATACAATCTCCTGTTACTACCAGGAGCTAGCAGTGGGTGGAGGAGTTCAGTTTTGCTCAAGCAGCAGCAATATTTTGGCGTCTGTGACTTCAGGCAATTGAGTTTTTCTTTCAAGCCTTGAGGACAGGATTTTCAATGACACTCATCATGGGCATATATTTCATCACGCTGATTTTAATGGGATCACATTTAGGTCAAGACTGAGAGGTTTTGAGAATTTCACCTTTAAATTTGCGAGAAAGCTGTCTTTGTGGAGAGAGAGCCCCCATCGTTTTCTCCAGATCACTGCAGGCTGATGAAGCCTACTTAAGAAAAGAGGCTTTAGTTTTATTTTTAACCCATTTAGTCAAAATTAAGATGCTCAAAACTGACAGAAGATAGTGGGTCTTGGTATGCTGAAAAAAATGCCATTGCACTGCAACTCCGTCAGGTTTGTGTTGCTCAGAAACACAGCTTCACGGTACAAAGGTGCCAAAGTTGTCTGCTTTAGTCAAATGCAAACATTTTGGCCAAAATAAGAAATAATTGGGTGAAATGTAATAACATATAAGAGGCAAAAACTGGGTGATGTAACAGCAGTTCTGTGAATAAATCTGTGAGTTGCTGATCTTTCACTGAATTTCTTCTTTTCCGAAAGCTATACCGTTTTAGTTCCATGGGCAGTCCTCCTTCTATAGTAACTGTGTTTTTCAGAGAAGAAAGTGAACAGTTCTTCAATTAATTTAGGTTTTGAACTTGGTTTCTTAAGGCAAGAAGTCCTACTGGAGGACCTGTCCCTTCTCTTTTTCAATCTACGAGAGGTTTCATGGAATTGTTTAGAATCATAGAATCGTTCAGGTTGGAAAAGACCTTTAAGATCATCAAGCCCAACCGTTTTATTTGATTTAAGGGAGGTTTGTGATTTGATTTGATAGAGGTTTGTGAGTCTCTTAAGTATTAACTTCCTGCTAGCCTCATGAAAATAGCTAGCTATGGAAGGTTAGGATATAGTACTAGTATCCTGTCTAGGGAAAAGGCCCCAGTATTGTCTCATCCCCAGGTAGATCGTAGGGAATATTAGCGGGAGGAGAGAAGGGAGGTGAAGAACAGGTGATATGGATGCTGGAGTCCAGGGGTTTCAGTTGCATCTGTCCCTTAATGAACACCAGAATATGCAGGTCCAGGGGAGAAAGCTGTAGGGAATTGCTTGGTCCTCTCAGGTCTAGAGGAAATCCATTTTAATATCTAGGCCTTGCTCCTCATCCATTAGGCGTTTGCTGGAAGAACAAGAGCTACTAATTGCAGCCAGGCTGAATAAAGTTAGTTGCACTTTTCCATGCCTCTAAATGTTCTCTGTGAATTTTAGCCATTTAATTTCTGTGCCTACAGTCCTTTCCATTTGTATTGATGTGTCTCAGCTTCAGGGCTTCCCTCAATGTAAATCTGCTCCTGCTCATTATGCATCCAGCAGGTTGTGCCCATCAGCAGGCCAAGGTCAGTCTCATCAAACTCACTGAAGAGAGGAAGCCACCTCAAGAAACTTCCAGCCGATACATGTAATTGGCCTCCAATGCTAATTACATTCGAGTTGGAATAAATGCTCCTTGTGCCCAAGGAGTCAAAGTACACAACGGCAAAAAAAGTCCTTGTTCATGCATTAGCCATGGCACCACTTCTTTAAATAAAAAATGTGTGGTTTATTTAGCCGAATTTTACTGACGTATTTCATAACTTTTGATTTGCTTTCACTTTTTTCCCCTCTCTCCTATGATTTAGTGGTCAGAAGAAGCATGTGCAGCGCATCTTACCCAGCGGGATGGATACCAGGCTGCTACTCAAGGACAGTTGAAAGATCAACTATATCAAGAAATTATCCATTACTTTGACAAGGGCAAGGTAAAAAGAGAAGAAAAAAGTCCAAATATGTTTCATTGCCTTTCTCTCTAACTTATAAGTTGAATAGTAAACGTAGTTTGCATCAAGTGACCTTCAGGGAGCTTTAAACTTGCTACGAGCTATTTGGAGTGCTTTATGTAGCCCACCAGCTAGCACTTAAAGATAATAATACTTTAAAAAAAGTGGGGAAAAAAATGGTACATTTATAACTGCTGTCTTAAGAGTAAATATATGGGCCTGTGACACCATGGAGAAAGTAAAATTGTGATGCATGTAATTTGGGGGACTGACTTTTCTGGCAATTGCAATAGCTAATGCAGTCCTTCAGCTACCCTTGTTTTTTCTCGTCTACACAAAATAATCCCCTTGGAGAATGGATGTCTGTGGCTCATATTGTAAGAAGGCAGAAATCTTCTCAGCTGAGAATACTTCATTGCGATTGCATCTTCTCTTGCAGGACGCATTGGCATTCGGCATTGCGTGGTGGGAAGGGGAGAGAGACGAGAAGAAGGGCTTTAACTTGGTAGACAGGGAAATGTAGGGATGTATCAGCGTTCAGATGTTTCATGCACAAAATCTTTAAATAAAGAAGCAGAGATCTTTGTCAGAATATTTCAGAAACGCAAACTTGGGTTTTTAAAAGCAATCTTTGTTGCGTAAATGTAGTGCAAAGAGAAATGTCATTTTCTGGTGGAACTAGAATATTATCCCACCAGCTCGTGTTTTCCAAGTAAGCTTTTAGCAGAATCGGATCAGTATTTTGACAGAAACTTTGCTTACAAGGTCAAATTTTATACCTTCTCTTAATGCAATATTTGGATGCTGTTAGTAAATGATGCGAATTGTAATTCTAGATGGCGACAGACACAAACGGGCTGCGTGGGGCTGGGCTTGCGTGGGTGCCTCCGTGTTTCTGGAGCGGGTCGCGCTGCTTTCCGCAGCACGCGTCTGCTGCCCAAAAAGCTTTTCTGAACCCTTTAACAGCGGGTAAGGAGAACCTCATTAGAATTAGGGTCGGAGCTGATTTAAAAGTGTATTTTAATATTGCATTCCTCTCTGGAATGGAGAAACCAGAAGTCGCATGTTTTTATTTTTGCTGGTTTACGTTTTTATGGCTTCACAGTCAGTCTTTTACGGTGCTGGTATACAGGTGGTGGGAATTGTTCTTCTGAGCACCAAGAAAATGCGTTTTAGCTATAAATTAAAAGCTGCAGAGTCCTTTACATCTCTATGGAAAACAGCCTGCCTTAAAGTTGTACCTGCCCGTTTCTGCTGTTAGCGCTAATGAGCTGTTTATATCAACAGCAGGCAAAATACCTGCTGCTTACTTTTCAGCCTGCACCACATTGCACAGCACGGCATCCACGCTTGAGAGACCGTTGCTAGACTGAATAACCATCCTTAATTTCTTTCAGATTTTACTGCCTGCTTTCAAAAGAAATAGCGCTGAAAACGCTGCGCCTTCCCTTTCCCTCGTAGTTAGATTAAACATCTTCACGAGTCTAAAAATTTTTGGTGAACAGTATCGAAGGGGCCGCTGTGATTACTTACTCCTATTCCTTTGCCTAAGTCCAGTCAGAGGAGTCCTGTGGGATTTCTTCATGTGTGTGAGGAGATGATTCCCTTTCAAAGCACTCTGTCCTAGTTACAGGTATTTCTTCTCTCATTTTCTGGTCACTCCAGTGGGTGATAAATTTGTGTATTGTTCAAAGAAAAGGAAAAAAAAATCAATATACACTGAGAATATGAGCATCTTACATGAATTTTCAAATGTCAGGGAGCTCAAAGTTGAGGTTTTCACAGTAGAATTAAGTTAATCCTCTCGGTCGGGATGTTCTGACTTTAGGGTAAATCAACTGCTTACATTTACTTATGCAGTTTGCAAATGTAGTCCAGCAGCTACTTTAACTATGCCATTCCATGATCAGTAACACATCTGAAATAGTATTTGCTGTGCATTTTTAGAAGACTGCACTGATACAATAACCAATTTGTCTTTTTTTTTTTTACCGTAATTGCCCAGCTGTGTCTCTAGCTGGCAATCCACTTGGGGTTGATCCCGCTACTTTGCTTCCTCTTCCCATAAAGTTAACAACAGATGTCAGAAGAAGGTAATTTTACCCTGGGCAGCTGTGGAGCTGCTTCCAGGCTTTTACAGAAGCTCAGGAGTTTGGTTTTAAAGTTGTTGTGAGACTGCGCTTCCACTCCAACCTGCCTGATGGGAAGCGGTGGGCTTGAGAGGGGAGGTGGATGTGGTTAGAAACATGATGTAGAAGAAACGGAGGGGAGGCATTTCGTAAAAAGTGACTTTTGGTTGTAAAAGATTGGCTTTTTTTTTTTTTTTTCTTCTAAAGGAAGTTTCAGCCTCTCGAAACTCATGATCCCTTTCTCTTAGCAGAATAATTTCCCAAGAGGAACGCACAGTGTGCTTCTCAAGTGAAGACCAGCCATGAGGCTTATTCCCTAAATATTAGCATTCATGGTGAGATGGATTTAGAGGAAGGTTTAATCCTCCGTACACAGCCTGGAATGGAGTGAACCTCTCACTTCTAGGCCAGAAGTGCCTGAGAAATTTGTAATTTAATAATACGGAGTGTGGACTTGCACGGAAAGCAGGAGTGTGGGCGTCTCATTTTGGCTGAGAACAAAATGCTAGCCTTCACCGTGAATATCCCTGTTATTTGTAGCTTGAGATCCATTTAAGATTCCTCATTTTGAGTTCTGTTTTTTTAATATATTATTCTTAGGAAGCTTGCTTTTTTTACTTGTATTTGACTTTTGGTCCTTAAACCAATCTTCTGTAAAGCTGAAGTCCACCTTTCACCTTTAGTAAATCAGCATTTTCAGATACAACTTCTGCATTTTGCTGTTCTTCTATTTTATGGACTTGGTTCCTTAATGGTAATACTTTTCATTACTCTTTGAAGCTCCTCGTTTCCCAGGTGAAATGTTGTTACTTCCATGTTTCCCTAGTACATGCATGGTTTTCTCTCCTAGATTATTATTCGTCACTGCATTGCACTTTCCAGTCTCATCTCCATCTCTCTTGGCTTTCGCCCTTGAAAGCCTTATCCTCACACGTCTCGTGGCAGTCTAACCTATCCTTTGAACTGCTCTGAAGTGTTTGCTCTTGCTGTGTTTTGCTGAAGCTTTGCAATTTTCAACAAAGCCCTTAATCCAGGGACTTTACTGAAAATTGGTAGGTTAGAGTATCTCAGGACGAGAAGGAAAAATAGTGGCGGTAATTGCGACGAGGGAAGGGGATGAAATTTTGCCCATATGGAGCAGTTGATGTTAATCACAAAATCACAGAATCACACAGAATCCCAGACTGGCCAGGGTTGGAAGGGACCTCAGGAGCTCACCCAGTGCCACCCCCCTGC
>NW_009259037.1:1548068-1557752 GCF_000687185.1 Egretta garzetta | reverse complement strand
TAGGGGAGATGCCCCAGTCCCCTCATCAGCTTGGTAGCCCTCCTCTGGACTCTCTCTAGGAGTTCCTCATCCTTCTTGAACTGGGGAGCCCAGAACTGGACCCAGTGCTCCAGATGGGTCTCACCAGGGCAGAGTAGAGGGGGAGGACAACCTCCCTTGACCTGCTGGCCACACTCCTCTTCATGCACCCCAGGATGCCACTGGCTTTCTTGGCAAGAAGGGCTCACTGCTGGCTCATGGTCAGCTTGTCATCCACCAGGACTGCCAGGTCCCTCTCGGCAGAGCTGCTTTCCAGCAGGTCAGCCCCCAGCCTGTACTGGTTCAGTGTTCAATCAATACTAATGAACTACTGAAGCCAAGAAATAGTTGGTGCCATCAACAAAGATAAGAGATTATTTTTGAACAGGCTTGTGTGGTCTCTGGAGCCATAAAGGAAGCAGCAGCATTCTTATTCCTGCACAGTAAAATGTACAAACAGCAACGTGTTTCAGGTTTGCCAGTGGATGCCGCAGTCTATAAATCAGTACATGTTTTCCACTGCTCCTTCATAAATTGAAAGCGCTGGTCCCAGGGGGAGAAAAAGTAAATAAATGCACGCTGCTCCTTTATTTCTGCTCCTCCTTCCTTCCCCTTCTCCTCCCCCCCACCCCCAAAGAAAGCTTTTACTCTTTGACTGGAGCCACAAACCACAAAATGTTTGAAACTACACAGCAAATGCCATGCTTTGGCTTAATATGTCTTTTTGCCGGCTCGTGGGATGGCATCAAATGGGTTTTTCTTCCATCTAACAAGCTAGTGGTAAAATTCACCTGTCTGCCAAAAATGAGCGCGGGGCTCGTGTCCAGCTCGTATCGCATGTCAGATCGTAAGCCCGTCCTGAGAGCTGTGAAGGACACAGTGAAGTCTTCAGAGGAAGGATACGGTGTTTGACCATGTTCCAAATGAATACAGCAAGTTGTTTGAAAGGGTTTCCAACCGTGGCTGTATCTTACACATCTTGAATGCAATACTAGCAATAGAGAAAGACTGTGTTTTAATATTTTATTTAAAATATTGAGCTTACATCATAGTTAATTAACGCTATCTGAAATTTAAACAGCTTGCAGTGTCCCCCATATATCAGAATACTGCACGATAATGTTCTTATCCTGGATTATTTCAGTTTTACTGACCATTAACTCGGCAGGAGCTAAGAAATATCCTAACGTCCTCCTATGTGGCTATTAAAGAGCCTCAAAGACTAAATCGGATGCTGCAGTTCTTTCTGGGCAACAAGCAACCCAGCTGCAAAAATAAATTAAATCGCTGGGTTTTCCCTAAAGACATCTTCTTGGCATCCTCAAAGTCTTTGCCCTAACCGTTTGCAGCTCGTGTCTACCTAACTAAATTTAGGCTATACACATTTTTCTTACGCCTTCAGTGTGAAAGTATTTTCCTTCCACTATCGCCAACCTCTCTTGCTGGTACGCTCTCCAGATAAATTGTTGCTTGCATTAATGAATTGTACATCGTACAAATCCTGTGTAGTAGCTCCCCGTACAGCTCATTCCTCCAGAAGACCTGCCCTGGCCTGGGCAAACCTTCCAAGGAGGAAATCTGTGAGGCAGCAGATGGAGAGTTATTGACCTTCAAGAACATAGATTTCATTTATCAGGATCCTTTGCCACAGCCAGGCTGCCCTCACCTGAATAAATTTGCTCTGTAGTAAATTTTTCAGAGGGTCGTGCAAGGGATTTTAACCGTGCGGTTCCTGCTTCTGTTCCGATGTTGGAAAAATTATCAGCTTTGGGTTTGTTTTTGGGGAACGTTCCAGGGGTTGTGGTCCAGCTGCACAAACGGCCGAGGAAAAAGCCGGGTGGTTAATGGACTCATGGACCGCTGGAGTTCAGGGCACTTGACATTTTACAAATTGAGTCTTCTAATACAAGTTCTTGGTGTTCCTTCGGAGGATTGAACCAGACAATTGGATTTCAAAATAGAGATTCTGGAGTGGAGTGGGGGTTTTAAGAGGTAGTAGCAACAAAAAAAGTAGGTGCTTTTCTCTAAGACCGATCCCTTGGCTGGAAAGGGGCCAGATTAGAGGATGGCAAAAATGGAAGGAACCTTTTCCCATGGTGAGGCACTTGTGTCCTGAATTTGCAGTATGATAGAAAAAGAGTAAGTTTATCTCTTACCTATGCCTGAAAGTGTTCCATTACATATAACGTGACAAAATATGGGTGGTATAGCTTGTAAACTAACTTTTAAAGAGTTTTTAAAGCAATTCCAGTAATTTAAGCCAGAAACAAATGTTCCTGATATCTGTTTTTTTCCTGTTCATCTCCACTTACAGATAAGGGAATGGATATTGGAATGGAAGAATGCTAGGACTGTGCAATTACTGCACATATGTTGGAGATGGACTAAATCTATACTGTAATTAATTTGAGGACTCATTTTTTAGGCTCCAAAACATTTATAAAATTCATTATTAATGTTTATATTCAGTATCACCTAGAGGGTTTGATCAGGCTGAGGGAGGCGCAATGGAAACGCTGCCTCCGCTCCGGAGGGTTTACAGTCTCAATTGATGAGGATGGGAAGGGGGGAAAATAGTCACCAAAAAGATTTAATTCTGCCAAAGTCATCACTTGTGCTACCTACAGGCATTTACGCAGTGCCTTCGACAGCGCAGGTCTGGTTTGGGTGGGCTCCTGGGTGTCGCAGCGGTATAGGGGACAGTGACAGTCCGGGACGGGCTGCGAAGCCACGGTGGGATGGTGGCACTCGCGCTGCGTGATACCAACACGGTGTTTCAGCCCCCTCGGCTCCTCGCCTCCCCTCCTCTCCTGTTGCTAATCCAGAATCCCCCGCCTCGTAACGGCCAGGTGTAATTAGTTTGCGTTAAGTAGCGCACAGCCTTAGTACCCAGCTGGTGCCTTCAGTTGCCAGACGCGCTTTGGAACCGCGTCGCAATGTCTGTGCTTATTCGGGATTCAGTGGAAGCACTGAACGAGTTTGTTTACAGTGTCAACGCAAATCTAAAATTATTTAGGCTTCCATTTATTTCTGATCTTGTTCAGCTCCAAAGCTGTTTGCCTGAGATCATCTATAAATATTTTCACAGCGGAAAAGAGAGTAGAAGTGCTTTGGGTTTGGAGAGGGACTGGTTAAATCTGGAGCAAAATTACAGTAGCACCATTTTCTTTGAAATGAGAATGTGCGGAAGAAGTTATGGATGACTGAAGTTAAAAAGAAAGTGGCAGTCAAAATGAAGAAAGGTTAAGTGATTTTGAAAGGTTTCACTTGCTGACTTACCAAACAACTGAATATTAGTTTAGTTTCTATAAATTGGTAGTGGATTGCTTTTCTGAGTGAAAATTAACTCAGCCTGGTCTGTGAAAATGTCCTCCATTTTCTGCAAATATGCCTTCATTATTAAACTCATGTTAATTTTTGTTTAGAAATAAAAAATATGCTCCGTATCATTGTTCTAGATTAGATATATAATGCAGATAAAAACATTCAGATCCTTCCATTTGCAAAAATTGCATTGCAGAGTGTGGAAACTGCCTTGTGATTATCTGCAGACGTGAGCCCTTATTACAGTGATTGTAATTAGTCGTTCCGATGCGTTTTTCATCTTCACGGCACTTTGCAAACATGAGGTAACTCCTGCTCGTTCCAGTCCTCTTCCCTAGATAAATAATACTACGAACCCTGTTGTAGAAATTGGAAAAAATCAAGAGAAGGGGTTGAACATCACATGGAGCCGTACAGAGAAGTTAATGTAGGTACCAGGCTCTACCCCTCGTGAGCATCCGTCACTTTTCTGTCTCAACTTAGGTCACCGCTCAGCCTCTGATTGCCCAAGCATCTCCCCATTTGTTTTCTTTAGGACTCAAAAGCTCCATTTCCCTTGCCTAGCCGTACCAGCGTAGGTTCTGGCCCATATTTTCTCTCTACTTCACTCCCTTATTTCGAGAGCATAAATCTCTGTCCTTTCTCCCTGCGGTCTCCTATAAGTGTTTTTCTTTCTGCATCTCCTCCACCAGCTCTTTGCCTCTTCAGGCTGCTTCTTTCCATCCCTCCTCTCTCAGTCTGCCAGGACAATCTTTCAGTCCCTCCTTGGGTTTTCGCGACAGGTCCCCTCCGCTTGAAAACGGGCTCCTCATTTCCAAGGGAGGAACAGGAACAGAGCACGAACTGGTGGGACCCGCTCCACGTCTTGCTTTTGTGGTGGGGCATGTTACACATGGGGGAAGGCTTACTGAATATTCAGCCTGGCTGGGCTCCAAATTGCCAATTCCTAGGGGAAAAAAAAAAAGAGATTCTAGGTCCCAGTCTGGTGTTTGTGCCACTAAATCACAGGTCGTTGTGCCCTGCCTGACTCCTCCACCAGTGCTGGCAGCAGTCTCAGTCATACTGACGGTCGTATGAACCCTTCATGTTTTACTCTTAATTTTAAATCAGCATCTAGAATTAGAGATTTTCTTAAAAGTCTTGGGTTTTTTCCCAATTTTTCCTGAAATACTAAGAAATGTGATTTCAACTCACAGATCAAAAAGCAAATGAGGTTCACCCAACATTGATGTTGGGCTTTGAGTGGTGGGATTTCATTTGTGTGGTTTGGGGGGGCTTTTGGTTTTCGGGGGGTCTTGAGGGGTAAAATATTTCTTATTTACGCAGTGCGTTAAAGCAGGTGGGATCGAGGGGTCTGTAGGGGATGGTTGCAGGAATCGGTTGTGTGCGTGAAGGCTTCCCCAGGAGCGCCGTTCCCCTTCTCTTTCCCCATCTTTGGAAGGTGTGGTGCTTCATCTCAAACTTTTCGTTCCCAAAGGTGGATGTCTTTGGGGAGCGATGGGGAAAGATGTGTTCAGCCCTTTTCCTCAGCCCTCCTTCATCCAACTGCTCTTTGGAGGTGCAGCCATCTCAGTATTTCATTGGGGCAAGGAACATGTGGCCTGATGCCAAGAGGAGGATTAGGTGGTGTGGACAGGGGATTTAAAATTTAAGATGAAGGGTAATACGAACCAAATGGATTTCTAACTCATTCCAGATCTCACTTTTTTAATAAAGTGAGGTCAGAAGTTCCAGCCAAATTTCAGCAGCAGAGGCACATCATCAAGTTTGAGCTTAGATACCCTGGTGTGCTAATTTAAGCATATTTTTGAGTTTGAGTGGTTCTTTATGTGTAAAGTAGAAAAAAATTAAAAATACACATTTAAAAACATTCTTGATGCTCCTCATTAAAACTGTTGGATTCTGAAGAGCTGAAGGATATTGTTAAATTTCTTTGGGTCAGTTGAGACGGCTGCTGAATTTCATGGTTGAAGAACAAGAGAGGAAAAAAGAACCGATGGAAATGTAATGAATATTTGTGCAAAGCAATGTCTGCAAATTGCCTGTCCTAATATAGATTATAGATATTAGAGGGAGGGAGAGGCGATTATGAACTGTAATCAATCAACAGCGTTTATCCAAAGTCCTAGGTTCTGGGTTTCTTTGTGGGCAGGCCGTGTTTATGCATTACTGGTTATCTAGTTGGTCTAGCAGGAATCATTTTATTTCTGAAGCAATTTGATCATTTTACTTGATTTGCATCAAATAGAGACATGTGGGTAAAGCTGCCACAGCTATTTGGCACATCAGATGCACGGTGTTTTCAGGCATGTGACACAATGCATTTTGTTGTGTTTTATTAAGATTTATTTTCTTCCAATGTTGTTGTTTAACCAAGGTATGTAATTCAGGTTTTTTATTGGTGGTTTGTGATTTTTTTATTTTTTTTCCCCAACAGATGTGGGAAGAGGCCATTGCCTTGGGTAAAGAACTTGCAGAACAGTATGAAAATGAAATGTTTGATTATGAACAACTCAGTGAACTGCTGGTAGGTTTTTTTTTAATGACATAGACACTGCAACAAGTTTTTCAGAAATTTTATTTCTAAGCTTTTCAAATGATATTGAAAACCTCTCTTATGACAGTAGAAAGCAGAAATAGATGCCCACTTTGGCTTTGTTGGACAAATGTTGATTAACTGGCTACCACTGGAGTGCCTGAAAAAGACTGACTTTTTTTTTTTTTAGCTGAAAGAAAAATATTTCGGTAATGTTAAGCTGATTTATTTGGGGTATAAAAGGAAATTTGGAATTTAAATATAAATGGGAACATGAAAAAAAATCCCCATTCTCTTTCAAGTGTCTTTCCATATTCACGTTTCTTTTTTTAGGTATGAATAATCCCCAGGCATTCATGTCTAGAGTCAGTTATTTTTGCCCTGACATTACCCATTCATTATGCCTGCACCATTTTTTTTTTTCTCCTGCTCTTCTCCAAAGAGATAAATGGCAACTGTCACTGTCCCTCCTGACTTCCTTTTTCACAGGAGTTGGGACGTGATTCCAGTTTGGGTTTGAAAATTCTTGACTTCCAGGTTTTTGATACGTTTCCCCTTTGCACTCACTGGAGTATGTCGTCCTTAATTTCTTTGAATTGTTTATCTGCTTTATCCCAGTCTGTCAGAACTGGGCATTCATATGGTGTCGTTGCACCCTCTTTTTCTGCTGACACCAACGTTCAGTTTGGGGATGGCTAGGAGCCGTCTCCCCAGAAGCATCTCCATCCCCATCTCCCCAGAATCTCCTTCCTTGGGGAGGAAAGAATAAAGATAAATACCACTCCTCTCAATTCTACAGTTTCTTCATTCCTTTACATCATCTTCTTGGTTTTGTCCATGGTTCTGTCCTCCAGCTCTCTAGAGCTGAGTTTATATCCCTTTTTGAAGGTACTCCTTTTATGGCATTTTAACCGTTTTTAGTGACAGAACAATTATATTGGTTTGCCTGGTAAATCTGGAGCCTGGTTTCATGTTGCCTTGTACTGCAGGAGGTAAGGGATGTATCCATAGAGCATTTCTCAGGTGCTGTCGTGTGCCAGAAGAGTCTTCCTGGCCTGCTGCCCGCACCGCTGCCAGTAGGGCTGCGTTCAATAGAGAAAATTCTTCATTTCAATATAAAAGGAATCTGATAATTGTTCCTCGGCTAGAAATGATTCTCGTGTGTCAGATATGATTATTCACCAGTGGGTAGCTGCTCTCAGAGTCTCTTATTTTCAATTTTCCGTCTCCTTAATGCTTGCACATGGGAACATGAACAACTTTTGTCATGGAGGCAACCACTCTCCTTATCATACTGTATCCATTTTTGGAGGAGAAGGCTGAATTCGCACTTTGTACATTGTAGCTGATGGCCAATAATGCTGAGTTATGCATTTTTTCCCCATTTCGCACAGTAAGTATGTCATTGGTTACATTAGGTGACATAATTCCTGGAGAGGCAGTGGTATAAACCAGGAACGGTACATCTGCATATGGGAATGGGGTTTCTCCCTCTTCTAATAGGGGAAACCCAAGCCTTCCAATTCTCAGGTCAAACAACTGAGTTTACCTGCTCTTTATCAGACAGAAGAAGCAGAGAGAGATGTCACAAAAACTATCAGTGCATTGGGCATTTGTCCTTAATACGGCAAAGATCAAAATTCATGCTCCAGTACAAGTCGGGTCCCGCATACCCCATCGACTTTTCTTACTGCTGCTGCTGAATAGCATTGGCACGCTAGCTCTTCCCCCCCAATAAAATTTAAAAGTTTTTTGTTTCTTTTTGTTTTCCCTATTGTCTCTTTTGTTCAAGCTATATTAAATATTAGACACTTAAGAAAATTCACAGATGACAAAGTAGTTTTGCTACGGGTGAACTGAGAAATACACGGCAGATCTGGGTCTTTGTAGACTTCTTGCCATTTAGCGTTATCTGTCATATGGGAGCAGTAATAAACCTCCCCCCAAATCAGGATTCATTCTCTTACAGAAAGTAATAGACTAAAAATAAGTTAATGAACAGATTGTCTGAAGCTGCACATTTGTTATTATTTCATCATTTGAGATAAAGAAGGATTCCGCTTCAAAACCAGATGGCGTCTGACATGCGTGTATTTATTCCAAAAGTTGTATTTTTCTGCAGTTCTCAACTGCGTGCTTTCCATATGCAAATAAATAGTTGTAAATACGGAAAAGCAGAAGTGGAAAAATGTAATGAAATGTAACAGCTGAAAATCAAGAAGTCAGCACCATCGAGACGAGCTGGCTTTAGCAGTACGTGCTTCATCGTTCCAGTGTTTTGGCGTCGGCAGTGTCGCAACCAGGAATTCAGGCTGCCTTGCAAATTCTTGACCTTCATCAAAATCTCCATGCCAGATAGGGAATAGCGAGGTTCACCAAAATGAGCATAAAAACAACAGCTAGAGAGTCTAGTATTTCAAACTACTGGCGTATATCTGATAGGTGAAGAAAAAGGGGCGAGTGAGGAATGTTTACGTCTTTAAGTTGGAGATATAAATAAAAGAGATCTAGATCTCAAGGATAGGGAATCTCCTTAAAGTTTAGGTCATTAAAGTTCCTTCTGTTTATTTTGCAGAGAAAACAAGCCCAGTTCTATGAAAACATCGTGAAAGTGATAAGACCAAAACCAGACTACTTTGCTGTTGGATACTACGGCCAGGGATTTCCAACGTTCATAAGGGTAAGCGTCCACAGACGACAGCAAGGTTTCTTGCTTTGGAAATTCCCCTCAGTTGTGGAGAAAGTACATTATTGTTTGTGTTCTTTACAATCTACCTAACACCAATGGTTGGAGTTTAGGTATAGAAGACAAACATTCGTTTTTTCCTTTCCAGTTTCCAATATGGAATAGTTGAATTTTAGTAGAGAAGCTCTGTCTTCAAACATAGCCAATACTTTATACTTCTTCAGGGTATCACTAAAAATGAAGATGTACCACCCAATTCGTAAATGGGGGTAATAACCAGCACCATCTGAAATGGTGACATTTTTGCCTGACAGGTGTGTGTGTGTGTGTATATATATATATATAATATATATGAGTATGATAGAGAAGCCTTTTGTATGTGACCGTGTTTTCATGTGAGTGTCCTTTCCAGCATAGTCACTGAAATGAAGTTGAATATGAGAGAGGTGTGCAATACCTTTAAAAGTGATTTTTTTTATTGTTGATTTTCATGAGTCATGTGCCAATTTAAAACACACGGCACTTGCTTGATGCTGGTAACATAAGTCCAGTAACATTTTAGATTTTTTTTCCACTGATACCAGGATTGTTATGGAGTTGAATTAGTGGCTAAAGAAGGGTGGGGATTTAGCACATCTGCATTGCATCTGTATCGTCATGCTCTGGCACTTGCCAGCCAGTGACATGGAAATAACCTGTTAGCTATTTGGATGCTCTGCTCTATCTAAAGAGCTGAGGATTTACAGTTTGGAAAGAGACTCCCTCTAAACCCCTGTGGAAGAGTTACAGTGGGTGAAGGCACTTCAAGAGGCAGAAGAATGAGATTATTATTATTCTTATTCTCAGATTATTCTCTGGGTCCAGGAGACTCTGAGAGATTCAGTCTCTGGCCAGGGGCTGATAGTACGTTTTCTTTCAGAAATACGTGTTTAGGAGATTAGTTCCTGGTTGTAACTGAGTAATTCCGTCTTAACTCTCTCAGATTATGCCATAATAAATACCAGGAGCAAGCCCAAGCCTATGCTGAAGCCCAGCTCTCTGGGTAAACCCGGTGAATGCTGTTTAAGCTGGCTTTGTCAGGTTAGTTGTGGTCAGCTGATTTTCTTGGAGTATTAAAATA
>NW_009259037.1:1520424-1548054 GCF_000687185.1 Egretta garzetta | reverse complement strand
AGGGAAAGGCTTTAAAAAATCCCAGGAAATAAAATGTTGACTTAATCAGGTGTGCATTTGGAAAAAGCCTCCTTTTTCACCAACTAACCAAGGCCCACGTGAAGAAACTGAAATTCTTGAATCATCCCAAGAAGCAGCAAATGCATGTGGCTTCCCATACGCCCTGGGATGCCGTACTACAGGCAGACTTGTACCATTTATCCCTCCTGAGAAGTGCAATAAATTGTAAGTTCTTGGCTGTGGAAAGGAATAAGCTGACCCCAGGCAGCTCCTGCCAGGCTCAGAATGTATTTTGCCGCATCCGTTGTGTGCAGACCCTCAAACAGGAGCTTTTGGGGGAGATGAGCTTTTCTCCATTAGCCCACTGCTTGGTCTCCAAATTATGGCTGGGCAACTCCTGCCTAAGAGACTCTGAGCGTGCAGGAAGGCGGCGGGTTCATCGGTACCCAGAGCTGCCCCAAAGCTTACAACATGAGATTCTGCAAACTGGCAAAGCCATATGTTAGTAACAGACGCCGAGGCATGATGGTGTGCAAGCTACCGTGTGCATCAAAAGACCAACTCTAAAGCGATGCGATGCGGAAAATCTAAGAAATATTGTGGTGTTTGACATTCTTGTAATGTACGTGCGACAGCTTTTATCAAGCATCAAACAGCAAAAAATGTTTGTGGTGCATAAAGTAAAAAAGCTTTAATCAGATTTTTGTAAAATGTTTATTAATCATTTCTTAGGTTTTACCAGGCAAAAGATATTAAATATCCAGTAAGAAGGAGTCACTGTTAAGATTGACTAACTCATTTCTCTAGAAAATGATTGAATTAATATTTTAAGATATTCCCTTAGGGAAGATGTGCGTTATCAGAAATCTTCAGAATGATGAACGTACGATAAAGTCACTGATAACTGTGCAAAAGGGCTTGTGGCTATGAGTCGTGAAATTTTGGGCTTGTGGCTATGTGAAATTTTTTCACACATACAGTCACTCTCAACAGAGCACACGTTAACCTCTAGACACCTCAGGAATATCCGGCGATCCGGAGCTGCTAACCAGAGCAGGGTTGCACTGGGATCACAACAGGCACGATGAACCATCTTGACCAAGTGCATGGCGTGGCCCTGGGGTGGTTTGTCTCAGCCTCTAACTCAACCGTGTACTTGGATACGAAAAATGAAGAGAATACAACGTCATTTCCCCGTTGAAGCGCTGCGTTGTCCTGCGCAGTCCAAGGGGTACGCCGCAGAATAGCGTTGATCCACTGTATTGATACTCAACGGCTTTTTCACTTCACAACTGAGTGATTTTCTTTTGCAAGCACAGGAAAACACCGTGCTTTACAAAAGCCTCGTGGATTGGTCCGTTTGTAATAAAGGAGCAATAAAAACTCCAAAAATTTGGCTATTAAGGGCCTGAAAAGCTGATTGAGAAAATCCTTAATACAACCTTTTTCTTCTATTGTCATATTTTCCTGGAAATTTCATGAATATATACATGAATTACAGGTATATATACTCTTCCTAGGCATCTGCCCTTTTTTCTTTTTTTTTTTTTTCACCCAAATAGTATTCTTTTGTCTGCTGTGCTTTTCAAAAGGCACCATTGCAGAACTAAACCCAACTGGGCAAATGTAAATTATTCCCGTTTTCTACCCCTAGTCATAACGCCAAGTGTTCATTTTGAGAGAAGTAATGAGGTTAAGCATATTCAGATGCAAGCGCTTCGTTCATATCAAAGCTTACTTTAATATGTTTGATCAGTTAAAAATACACAAGTCATCTTCTACATTTTTTGATAGAATTTAATGTGCTTGTTCAGGACATAAATGGACTGTATAAAGTATATCTTAATTTTCTTTATTGTTAAAGACGAAACCAGTACTGAGAAATAAAATATACTTAATTTAAAAGTTATGCTTTGTGCAGACAACTGTGCAATGGCAAAAATCTAACAGGCTAATGTGAAGGCTGGGGTGTATCAGTCTTCCTAAAAAAGTCAGTATCTTTGGACCTTCCTCCTAAAATTGTCATCGTTCTTGGTTTATACTTTTCTCTGCTACCCTTGCTTGCTCACCTCAATGCCTTTTAACGAATGTTTGTGTTATAAAAAGCCTAATGCTGCTTATTTACTTCCATTCCGCCATTAGCTGTGCAAGATGGATGAGAGGAATAACAGAGAGGGAGATCTTGGATTTGGTAAAGGATTTAATTTGTCTTAAGACATTTTTGGTGGCTCCCTATTTTGTAGATCTTCAATAGCATGTATTTAGACCCTGTTGAATTTAGTCTGGTTTACACATATGCCTAAAGGTAAGCGCCTGCTTAATGATCTCAGTGCTGAACTGGAGGTAAGGAAATCCATTGGGGCTTTATTGAATTGGCATAAAATATTTGTAAACTATTGATTATATCATAGCGTGAGGAATGTAAAATACCTCGCTTACCAGCGTTGGAGTCAATGCTTCTGAGATCCCCGTTCATTACTGAGGATACTGGTATTAGGATTTCACCTCTCAATTTTTTTTTTCCAGAACAAGGTCTTCATTTACCGGGGAAAGGAGTATGAACGCCGTGAAGACTTCGAAGCCAGGTTATTGACTCAGTTTCCAAATGCAGAAAAAATGAAAACAACGTCTCCACCGGGCGACGACATTAAAAACTCCTCCGGCCAGTGTATCCTTAGGCTGTACAGCGGCTCCCTGGATTTATGGCCAACAGGAGCAGGAGGCTGTTGCACTTCTGCCTTTATGGGTGTAATACATTAATTTTGTGGTTCTGTCCTTTCTTCGCATTCCTGTTGAGCTGCCCGTTCTGCGTGATTGAAATTCACTTTTCAGTTCTTAACCCCCAAATTCAGATATTCAGTGCTTTACTGTAAAGCCAAAACTGGATTTACCGTCTAAATTTCACAGGCCAGTGTCAGAACAAATTGTGAGGTGAGTTTTGGTGGGGTTTGCAATTTGGTCACTTCTTGTTAAACTGGTTCTTGTTGCTGTATAACTGATCTGTACGCAGCCAAGGAGGGTAGTAACTGGGAGGACATTTCATGGGTATTGCCAACATTAGCAGAGATCCCATCCAACCCACTGGGAAACAGTGATCCCATAAGCGTTTTATATTTATGCATAAACTTTTTGTCTGGTACTAGAGTTTAGCAACAATTCCTAAACAGATATATTTGATTTTGATTGTGCTTTTCCCTTTTTTCAGTTTCTATAGGGTGAATGAAGTCCAGCGGTTTGAGTATTCGCGCCCTGTTCGAAAAGGAGAGAAAAACCCGGACAATGAATTTGCGGTAAAAAAAAGAGTACTTTTGGTGTTTGCTTGTTCATTCCCCTTCATTTTGAGAATCTGAACCATTGGTTTGGTTGTTGAAACCATGTTTGGTTGTTGAAAAATAAATTCCAGGTTTAAATGTGATTATTTTTCATAGAAATTCAATTAAACCAATTTGTCCTGTTCTGTTTAATACCGATAGAAAAAATGGGCAAAGCTGTATTTGAAGATTCTTGTTGGGCATCTACTTTCTTTTTTTTTTTTTTTTTTTTTTTTTTTTTTTTACAAAACCATACATTTCATCTTACGGTCAATAAAACTCCCTTTGAGCACAGCTTGTATTTATCAGAACGGTTACAACAGGTTACATCAAGTAGTAGTAATTAAGGTAATACATTACTGCATCATTTCTTGAGCGAAGACCTTGGTTTTCTGTGCAGTAGCAGGCTCTAATCAATGTGCCAATGAACTCTGAGTATGTGGTTTCCTACAGCTAAGACTGAGACTCTTTTAGAGTCTGGCTTTTCGTGGTGGCTGTTATATCAAAAATTGCTAATTTGCTAAGCTACGTGGGTTTACCTGAGGAGGCACACAACCCTCTTTCTAAAACCATAATTCTAGAGCATGCTACCATTTACAATATGTTTTGAGCATAGATAAAAAATTCAGGTATATCTTGATCGCTTTGAAAGCTCTTCTATTAATGGAGAATGGAATAAACAATTCTGCTTTGAAAAAGCCTCACAATAAATAAGATTAACTACCAACATATGCCAGCTCTAACAAAATCAGATCGAGATGTCTTTCACATGGGTCGTGAACCAGATGCACACGTGTGAAGGAAGAGGTGTTAAATCACATATCCTTGAATTCAACCCGGTGAGTGTTACAACGAAGCCATTGCAGTTTACAGCTCAGACGGAGTCACAGGATCACAAAGTCGGGCCACAATCTGCAGGTCAGGATGGGTCCACCCCCTGCTCCAGGCAGGGCCAGCTCCGGAGTCAGACCCAGCTGGTTGGGGCTTTACCCCAGCAGGTCCTGAAGCCTCCGAGGATGGGGACAGCCCAGCCTCCCCAGGGACCGGTCCCTCAGCTCCTCTGCCCTCCTGGGAAAGAAGCTTTCCCTATATCAAGATGTGATTTGGTGGAGGATGGTCCTTGAAAGCTCTAGAAAATAAAACGAGACAGAAAATAAAACATGGGAAAAATGGCGGTCCAGCAGAACAGGTAGATCTTTTACATCGTGTTCTCCTTTGGTAAGAGAGCAGTCGTTCTCTGCTAAATCATGTATTGGATCTCAGTTGGCACCGCTCCATCATCTCTCCAAGCAGATTCCATTTGAAATTTTGCCCTGGCTTCGTAATGTCTTGGCGTACTGCGGTTCCTTTTCCCGATGATAATGTTTTAAGGCTTTCCTTAAGGTAAAAACTGTCAATCTGATAACCTGATGTTTACGTTGTATTTGCAGAATATGTGGATTGAGAGAACCATCTACGTGACAGCGTATAAATTACCGGGGATTCTGAGGTGGTTTGAAGTCAAATCAGTTTTCATGGTAAGATCTGTTTGGCTTTATTGAGCCAAGAAATCGCTGTGGCTGTATCTGGCACCCTCAGAGAAGGGAACTTGCTCGCTGAGGATGCTCATTATGACTGAGGGGGACTCAGCTTTTCCACCGAGAGAAGGAAACGTGGGCTGGGTTTTCCAGGCCTTTAGGGCAAGGTCCGGTCAAGTGCTTGAAGTACTTTTCTAAAGTATTGCTGGCTTTCAGCCAGCGAGCCATCACAGCCATGTCCCTGAAACGACCCGAGGGTCTTGCAGGGTTTCCCTGCTGCATCAAAGTGAAATTAGGCTGAATTTTGGAGAAGAGGATTTGGGTATTTTTGATTGTAACTTATTCAAAATATACCATCAACGGAATGCATTGTATGGGTCTGCATCTCTTCTCTACTTCCCATTTGTGATTAAAGGTTGTTTTTGTTTCATCTCCATAGTTAGCTAAAATACACCCTAGCAACCTCACCGCGTAACTCCAAATTACGCATTTCTCTGTTCTGCCATTTAGACTGTTTAGATAAGACATATCCATTAAACGCCTTTAAGATTAAATTATTCTTACGCAGCTGTAATTTTTAAGTAGCAATAAAAACATTGTTACTGCAGTTTTTAAATCTCTCTTGTGAGGCTTATTTTTAAAGGAAAAGAACAATTTGCATATGATTAATTAAAACCTTTTTCATTGCTCCATTGAGATTATGTTGGACAGTTGTATTTAGATGAACAGAAGTAATGCCGAAAATTACTATGGTATCTATAGTAACAGAATATGAATGTGATGTTTGACAGTAATAGGCAGCTGAATAAAACACATTGCATTTTTAATGAATTTTGTATTTTCAATATAATCCTGATAGAGGAGATAGTATTTATCTTCATGATTGCAAACCGCGTTGTTTATAAAGGCTGGCAAATCTGATGAAAGTCTCTTTTCCTTACGAGGTAAGAGCACAGGCTGACAGGCTGCTTTATGCAGGCAATTTGTATACACGCACCTTGAACGCTATGCTTGTCATCGAAATGTGCATAAATCCTGGGAGAGTGCTTTCTGTAAGCTTTTTGCAAGGATTATATTAGTCGCATAGCTGAAAAATGATACCAGAATGGAACTTAATAATATGTGAGAAGACGGCAACGGATAACTTTTGACCTAGCTCTGGCATAGTTACTACAAAATTGGTATTGACTTTCTTCAAGATCCCTGTCAGCTAAAATGCTGGAAGCACGATCACGGGGTTTGCATCCCCGTAATGCTAAATGTTGATTATGGATACTGATATTATCGATGTTTTACTAAACATGACGAATTAAAGCAGCTTTGCACATTTCATATTTCGCTGATGGAACTAGAATATCTTTAAGGGAAGAGGTGAGATCGTATCAAATCAGTGCTGAGAGAGAACTGAGTAATTTAATAAATGTGGTGTATTATGTGACATAACCCATAGGAACATGCGTAATTTCCTTAAATCTATCCGCTTTTTAAATTCCTTCTGAGTACTTTTACCTAAACCTTTTCAATCTGTTCATTATCTGCCAGGAATTTGTTGTACACGTTCATTATTCTGGATCTGATTTGGTTTAGCTGGACAGCAGTAGTTGTAGGGGGAAAATTTGCTGAGGCCAGCCTGAATTAGAAACTGGATTTTGAATTATGCTTGGTTTTAAGAAGTACAAATCCTAATCTCTATTTTGTTTCGATGTTTAATTTTTAGTGTTCAAATGTATCAGGAATATATCATTTCCGTTTGCCATGATAGACTGTGTAGCGTCCAGCGTTAGCAAGCTACTTGGAACAAGGCTCCTAATTTACAAGTATAGATATTTTTAATAAATAGCTTTCCAAAGGTCCAAAGCACAGTTTATAGTAGTAGGATGGGAACTGCAGTCCTCCATCTGCTTTCAAAAAACTAACGGGAGGACTATAAGAGTAGTAAAAGAAAGGAGAATGAGAAAGCAAGCCGTGATTGCTGATACAGAAAAATCAAAAAAGATGACTGTCAGCTCAATGAGTGCTAATTTCTGTAGATATTCAAGAGCTTTAAAAGCAATGGTTCATCAACAAATTATTGCATAGTTATAAGCCCATTAATACAAATAACAGAATCCTAAATTTAGCATACAATGTTTGCAACAGTGCTTGCCGAATCACATCATAGAATCATAGAATCGTTTAGGTTGGAAAAGACCTTTAAGATCATCAAGTCCAACCATTCCCCTAACCCTGCCATCCATATGGTCTTACTGTCCCAGTCCACATTGCACTTGTAGCACGTTCAGCTCTGAAGGGCAGCCGTTGCCTGTCCATGGGAGCCTGGCCTGCTCCACAGCCCCGGCAGAAACATCAGGCTTGTTCCCTGCCTTCCAGAATAATTCACCAAGCAGACTTTTTAAAATGCTAATTAAAACATCCTTGATGTAATCAGATGGCAGGTGTAAGAGTAAAAACTAAAGAGATTTGATTATAAGTGGTTCTCAGAAACATGGTAAGCAACTGATAGCCAGGTAGAAGTGCTGCTTTGTTTATGTAGCATTTATGTAAATTAGGGTGTAATCAAATATACACTTGCATTTTCCTCACAGGCCTCAATTAACCTTCCTTTTCTATTCCTACCACATCATTTTTTAATATGAGTAGGCTATGTCTTCCAGCGAGGACCATCTACACTCTGGGTTGCTGCAAGTTAAATAATTTTCAGCCCATTCACTAAATGTACATATTTTAGCAACATTTTAAATGTTTTAATACTGTTTCTTCAATATGAGCAACTGTCATTCTGAAAGACACAGTGTCTGGTCATAAATAATAGTTGGAGATGAGTCAGTTAAAATAAAGCAAGTTTTACGCAGTATAAGAGCTAATTCGCCCCATGAAGACACCTGAGGAGCTCTCTTCATTGCAGTCCAGGCTATGTGAGAAAGGAAATTTCATAGAATCATAGAATCCAAGGTTGGAAGGGACCTCAAGGATCATCTGGTCCAACCTTTCCAGGGAAGAGCACAGTCTAGACAAGGTGGCCCTTCCTTTGGTTATCGACATTCAGATGAAGAAAATGTGACCTCGTGGGGAAGAAGCACAGCAGATAGATTAAAAGTCATCTCTTCAACATACTGAACTCCATTTCCTTGGAAACACATGAAAATAATCACTGCAAAAATATCTTCTTGATTTTTTGAGCTGCTTAGGATTATGTTTTCCATCGGAAAATCCACATTAAGTTGTCGTTTCTTTCTTACTGTTACATTAAGCTGGATCTTCTTTGTACTGCTAAAACTCCCCAACTTGTAATCTCTGGTGTTCTCCATAATCCTCCAGAAACCTCACGCGAGTCCTCTGAGAGCCTTTCTAAATGTTGCTCTGTTGGGTTGCTACGCAATCTGCCCTACAGCAGTGAAACGCATTTAACTTTCTCCACTGTTACTAATTATCGTATCGGTTACCGCCGTATATAGATACCAAACACCTAAATGCCCAAAAACACCCTTTCTGTTAATTATTGGTTAAAATATATTTCATTTTGAAATTCCTGGAATGTTTCTCATTGTGGTGGTTTGGCGGACAGGTAGTTCTGTGGCAGGTTAAAAAATTGCTTCTTGATTGAAACCTCCTTTTGTTTTTATTTTAGGTTGAAATTAGTCCACTGGAAAATGCAATAGAAACCATGCAGCTAACGAACGACAAGATCAATAATATGATTCAGCAGCATTTAAATGATCCCAATCTACCCATTAACCCTCTCTCGATGCTACTTAACGGCATTGTGGATCCTGCCGTCATGGGAGGGTTCACAAACTATGAGAAGGTAACGTCAAAATTACCTGTCCCGCAGTGCTCCAGCTCTTGAGCCTGGACTCCCCAGGAATCCTGCAGGACGTGTGTGTGTGTTTGTATATAATCCCTGTGTGAATGTCCCCTCATACCTGCTTTGTAGGACATTGCTTAAAACTTACCTTTTTTTTAATGGCTTTCTGATATTTATGGATACCTTTTTGCCTTTCTGCATTTGAAGTGAGAGTTGATGTGTTTAGCAGCAAGAGTACTTCTGTAGGGACGTGGTGGACGGTTGCTTACTGGAGTTAGAGGATGAGACTTGATGACATTTCCAGTGCACGCTCTGATGTGCTTGGCCATCGGAGCTTCAGTGACCAAAGTAACCAATGGCAATTCTCTCCTTTGCTTTCAAATGCATGAGTTTTTAAAGGATTAATCCAATGGTAGCAAATTCTGAGATGTCAGTCTGTTGCAAATATGTCTAAATAATCTTGCCTGCGCATTTCCGAATTAGCTTTTAAAGTTATATGGGATAAGATATTAACATCAGGAAACTATAAACGCTGTATCTCTTACTTGTGTTGTGAATATTAATCATATTAAGCTAGCATACACAAGCAACACGTATTTTCATAACACAAATGGAGCCAGTATATGTTGACCGTCGTGTCACTGTACCCATCCGTTTATGTCCGTCTGTAACTCTCACCCGTTTCACCTACCAACATTTCTTACACCCTGGGAACTGCTAGAGAGACATTTCAGGGACGTGCCAAGCAGAAGTCCTCCACGGGGTTGCCCATGAGATTTGGTCTTGATCGCCATATGCTCACCTGCCCACTTCACTGCTCAGGAGAGATTGCTGTCTTCATCTTAAGAGCTTGAAAACTTCTGTATCTCCTGCCTAGGTTTTCACTTTGTATTTGTAGCTATTGCTGCTGTTTTGCAGAACTTTGGGGTTGGTTGATTGATCTTTGCTATAGGTAATTCTTCCATGGTAGATGTTGATTCGTTTTCTGAAATAACTGCTCATTTCTCTCTTGACTAGGCTTTTTTTACTGAAAAATACATCCACGAGCATCCAGAAGATCATGACAAGATTGAAAAACTAAAGGATCTGATCGCATGGCAGGTAAAAAAAAATTGAAGGTGGTTGGGGCCAACTGCTGTACAAAGACAGTTTAGTGTCACTTTTGAGAAAATCCAGACATTAAACTATTCACCCTGCGTACACTTTGGCATTTAAAACTGTCTCGGAACTTGAGCTAAAGTTCGTCTTTTCAAATCTGACATCATTTGTCATTTGATAAACCTGTAAGGAATAACCCGCAAACATGATCAACCTCTTCTTTTTCTTTTTTTTCTTTTTTTTTTTTTGTAACCATAATACAGTGAAAACGTCTCATCTGTATCAAACAAGAAAGTATTTTTAATAATGTTGGTTAGTATTGCTGGCAATTTAGTTTCACGTTTTAATTTTCTATGGCTGATTTCAGAAATTCTTCTCAGGCAGTAAGATGAAATGCTTAACCCTGAATCCCTCCTCCTGCTTGCACAGACTGGGACAGTATTTCTTCACATATTCGCTTCTTTCTTCAAACAACTTATATTCCATTTATAAAACTTCCCATGCATACTTATAATACCTTTTAGCACAGAATATTAAATGTGGGAGTTGCAAAAATTAACTTGCATGCAAAATATTTAGTAAATCCATCATTGCGAAACCTTTGCTTCCTTTGCTGTACAGCTTAGCATAGTACAAAACCATGAAATGACCTCAAGTTGTGTCAGGGGAGGTTTGGATTGGATATTAGGAAAAAATCCTTCACTGGAAGAATGGTCAAGCATTGGAACGGGCTGCCCAGAGAGGTGGTGGAGTCCCCATCCCTGGAGGTGTTCAAAAAACATGTAGGCGTGGCACTTTGGGACATGGTTTAGTAGGCATGGGGGTGTTGGGTTGACAGTTGGACTTGATGATCTTGGAGGTCTTTTCCAACCTTAACGATTCTATGATTGATTCCATAAAGCATGTGAGACAACCTGATATTCTTATGATGACATAATAGAGCAGAAATCATTTAAATGTAAGATCACACAGGTCATTTTTCCTGAACTGGGGATGGAACCCAGGTTTCCAGCCCAGTGCCCGAGACAAAGCAGGAACCCCCTCTTGCATGAAGAACTGTGTTTACCTGTACCAAAAGACATTTTTCAGGGCTAACAAGAAACAGTTGCTGTTTTGTTTCATAGTCATATGCTGGACATTCTCCAGTGGTCTCAAGATAATTTCATAACTAAAAAAATACCAATATGATTGGAAATGGTTTTCCCCTAGAAGAAGAAAGGGCATCATTGTCTTTTTATATTCAATTTTGTCTTTATAATAAAGGAAATAATTTACATTTCTATTGGTTTCAGTCCTAGAGGTAGTAGAACCAAAGATACAGAATTAAAAAAAAAAAAGTCCCCTGAAGACCATAAAAGTCTCAGTGAATAAAAACTCTTTTGGTCTGCAAAAAAAATGATGTCTTTATTTATTTATTTTCTTGTGAGCTTTTACAGAAGATTAGATTTTTAGGAGCTTTAAGTTTTTATGGAGGAAAATAATGTGATCCCAGAAGACTTAACTTCATGTCAGCTCTCTGTCTTTGCCTCTGATAGCGATACTTCGAATGAATTACAAACACGCTTTTCCTCAGCAAAGATTCACTTTGGTGACATTTGTATATTAAAATAATGTTGCTATTTGAAAATATGTGTGGCAGCTAATCACTCTAATTTAATTATTCAGTGGTTTTAAATGCATAATTTCCCATCAGGATTGTAGTTCCGAAACAATAGGAACCAGAAAAATAGAGAAAAGGGAACAAAAACTATTTTTATGTCCAAAAAGTCTTTTCACTAAAAAAGTATCATGGTGGAAATTGGTGCTTTTAAATTTCCTTAGCCATTTGATACGCATTTAGCGTATCCTAAAGCTTAACCCCTCTCTCAAATTATGCCAGTTTTCAGAACGGTGGCAGCGGGAGTAGATGGGAGCGGGGTGGGGAGCTGACGGCCGAATATCGGCTGGCATCAGGAGAGGGAGTTGTTATGGAAACTTTCCGAAGTGAGGCAGTGGTCTGAATTCATCACGGGCTTGACAGTGATTGAAAGCAAAAATGAGTTTTCATTTTTCAATAATGTGGGGCTTGGATTTTTGTAATCACACCGAGATTTTCTTTATGCTGTATAAATCAATCTGGATATATGAAATAGTAGCCTGACAATCATATTATCAGCTGACTAGTTAAATTTAATTTTTTTTTTTCTATCCCCTTACCTTACCTTTTTCTCCACTGTGCTGTGGAACTCACGCTCTTCGGGATATCATAAAATATCAGGATATTTTATGATCCCTGTGAACTTTAAGTATATGGGTTTCTTCTGTCTATTATCCTTTCAGATAAATACCGTTAGTAAAGCAATGTCCATTTTTGTCCATCTTAGTGCTTTCTGCAGTTAGAAAAAAATGTCTCCGTGCAACTACATCATTTCAAGCTGATCTTTTATTTTAACGTGAAGATAATGAAATGCTTGATTGAAATGATGGTAAGGAAATGAGTGATTGGTGACATTAGTCACTCTGCGTTTAGCTAATGTATTTACAGCATACCAAAACTAGTATGTCACATAAAAATCTTGTGCTGCTTCTACGTAGCTGAAAGAATTTTAGCAGCAAAACTAAGTTTCTACGATTGTATCTTATGATAGCATTATTATTATAGATTTTCTTTTAAGAATTAAGATTTTATATTCATTTTAATAATTCAAATGGGTGTTTTTCATCCTTTTCAGCCAAGCAGAGCAAGATCTTACCCTGATTTTTTTATTTTTTTTTATAATTTTAAGTTGCAGTGGAACTATAAAATTTTAAAATCAACAAAGATTAGAGTTAGGGAATTAGTGCTGTTGTGAGCTTGTTTCCTTCCTCATTCAGCTCGTTGTGTCTAGTTCAGCTACTTACATTACCTTTGCTTTTTGTTTCACCTCTCCAAAGGTGAGGGCAGCCCATAAGGTCTTTTGAAATAGAGCCATAAGCAAACCCACCCATTGCTCCAAAGCCAAATGATTTGGCAATGTCATGAATGTGGCAAAATTCTTCCTCGTGTCTCTGCATCCGATGAAGGTTCATAGAGGTTTAAAATTCAGTGTCACTTGTCATCGGATTTCCCTGTGGCAATGTCTGGAAAGGAGACGTAGGAAGAATTTTGAAGTTAGTAGAAGAAGGTGAAGCAGAAATGGTAAAAGAGTCTGAAGGTACTTTCCTTCCGTACTTAATAAATGTTTAAAGGATTACGTGGTCTTGGACAGGGAGACCAAATACCCTGACTCAGAAATCTCACAGAAGTTCTGTAGCAAAGCCACGGGAAGTCTATTAAATTCAACTTCTTCTAAGGAATAATCAAGCCTTTTCTTCTGAGGTTTCTGGTCTTTTCACTCCCTGCTGCCTCTTGTCTCTTCCTCGATATCTTGACTCAACAGTTCCCGTATCAGGAGGCCACCAGCCTTTAGGCGCTCATATTCTCCCAACCCAACCCACACTCACCCCAGCAGACCTGGCCATCAGCCCTCCCAGTATTTTGCTTCTCCAAGTGCCAGAAGCTCTCCATGGCTGGTTGTACATGCCTGGTGTATACCAGCAGTGAAACCCTCCGTGGCACCTTCAATTTGGGGCACACTAGGAGGCACCTACTTCTTTTTTCTCCTGACTGGGAGATTTCCATACAAAAAATGTCATTTACTCCATACTGCTCGATTTTTCTTAATTGGAGATGCCTGATGCCTCGGACAGGCTCATTAGTGCATTTTCTGCTTGTAAAAATTATCTCAGAGCTGAAGTTTCACACCCCATGTGTACTTTATCTTGGTAATTTGATTTTTTTTAAAAGAATCCATTTTAAAAGTCAGCAGGTTCTTTTAAATAAATGACCCAAGTGACCACTTCTCCCTGCAAAATAGGAGGGTCATGGTGTGGCCTGATAATTATGAAAATTTGGAAATTCATTTACTTAACTCAGAGCAGGGAAGTTTTCTGATTTTAATGTTTATTTTCTGTAGAGTGCAAATCCGTATGGCTATAAATAGAAGTGGCGACAGTAAAAACTATTGTCATTATTCTTGCTTCTCTTTGCAGTCTTTAGAAGAATCTGTAGCCATTTAAATAGTGCCAAATCACAGAGAATCATCTCGATAAGATTTCTTGAGTTTGTTCATCTGGAATTCATCTGTGTATTTATTATTCTCCTTACTAATAAAGCTACTCCTTCTGATTGCTGCTCAGTCTTATTGGAAAAATCTGTTTTTAATCAGTATTATGATTTAATTATGAATTATTAAGAAGAAGCCTCTTAGCTTGATTGCTGCAGAGAATATCTAAGTTAGAATCAGAGCACTGTGTGGGCTGAAACGGACCTGGAAGAGGAAATATTTTTCCTAAGCTGGAGGTAGAAAACTCTAATGGTATGTCTGGATAGCTGTGGGAATGAAAATGTCTCTCTTAAAACATTTTAAAAGGTCAGCTACACCTCCACACTATGAACTAATTATATAATCCTGCGTTGGCATGGATATTTTGTGACAGAAGCCTTGAAGATAAATGATTATTTTCAGTTACAAAAGGGAATTAATTTAATTTTTTGCTCCTCTGTTTTATTCCCAAAGAAAATAAAATAATTTTTCTAAGGAGAAATGCATAATATATAAAACTATAGGATTTATTAATAAATATTGCTCTGCAATGTATACGTGTCCATGAGTGTAGCTCATTTGCAGTTCATTAAAGAAAACATGCACAAGTGTTTTCTCCTTCAAGGTTTTATTCTCATGAAACTGGGAAGGGAGTGATATTACGGTGCAAGAGTTGCCATTCATCAGTTGGCCATTTGAAAGTACAGGGTGCATGGGGGCCTGTGAATATAACATCCCAGGCGTATTTGTGCTATCTGATAAATTCAGTATATGATTACGGTGCAGAACTACGGGTGTGTTCCTTTTAAAGGGCCTTGGCTAACGGAGAAAAGAGGAAATCGCGTATAACGGATTTTTAGATCCTTTTTCACTATGTTGTGCTTCATATACAATGAACGATGACGACGATAATTATTATTATTATTCTTTTTATTGTTATTGCGTGAGATCTTTCACTCCTCTTGCAACACATGGGGGTCTGGCCCTAACCCTTCGCTTAGGAAGGGCTGGGCAGGCTGAAGCAGCGTAACTCTGCTTTCCAGATCCCGTTCCTGGCGGAAGGCATCCGGATTCACGGGGAGAAGGTGACGGAGGCGCTGCGGCCGTTCCACGAGCGGATGGAGGCTTGCTTCAGGCAGCTCAAAGACAAAGTAGAAAAACAGTACGGGGTCCGCTCTGTCGTAAGTTAACTCCTAACTTTATGTTTCCTAAATATATGGAATTTCTTTAAATCACGTACAACTGTGTATTTCTGCATTGTAAGTCCCACTGATTGAAAAAGCAGTGTTGATGCAGCATTGCCTGGTTGTTCTCAGCGGTCATCAAATTATTAAGTACTGAGCAGATGCTATAAGAGATGTTCCGAAAGCCTCGGTACTTTCATCTTCTAGCATGGGAACAATTTCTAAATTACCTGAATCTGTTCCTTGAAAGTCAAGATAATTCTTCAGTATTCCATTTTTAAGGAATTTGGGTTAAAAAAAAAAAAAGAAAAAAAGCCACTATAGCATGATTTTTCTTTGAATGTCACCTTGGCGTAGATGTAATTCCTTTAGAGAGGTGAGGGCTGCGCTGCTCCACAGTAGCGTGCAATCTGACGTACTCCGGCACCACACTAAATGTAGGCAGGCAATAAAAAGATAGCTGCTACTTAACGAGATTTACTGGTGCTGGAGTTCATGCTTTTCTCATTCCAACAAGCTATTTTCAGTTGCTAAAAGTTTCATCTTTAAGGCACAGCCAAGAATTTGGTGGCCTTCCCAGTGGGGTTTTGTTCTGCTTTTAATTTGAGCATTACCCATCAGGGAAGAAGGCCAAAAGCCAGCATTCAGCTTCGTAATTCAGAATATAATTGATAATTCAGTCAAAAGCCATGTGGATTGGGTGCTATTACATGATCTGTTTTTAAAATTATTTACAAACCCGACATGCAAGTGGGTAGAGTTGCTCTAGGACTGACTATGGAGCTGATGTCCTAAGAATATATTGAAGGATGCTGGGGTGAGCTTTATCTCCGTCTACGGGTAGTCCTGACAGGGTAGTGTAAACATGCTATAATTTTTAGGTATATTTGTGAAATGACAGTGAAACTTGCATATGCGATACACATCTTCTCGCTGCGCCAGAACGTAAAGCACATACATTTAGCAGAAAAGACCCGCATGTCCTCCAACGCAGAGGTAGCCAGCCTATCATGTGATTTGTGGCTCCTCTCCTGCCTGGTGGCTCTACAGCCCCCCCTGCCTTTTGGGACACCGCCTGGGGAGGAGCAGGATGGCACCGCAGGGTGCCTGTTCTTGGCACGTTGGAAATTCTGGGGCGTCCCCCCCCCTCCTTTACTGCAAAGGTTTTTAGCTGAACTTGGAATCATCAGATGTACTTGATGTTGAGTTGCCTTGTTCATTTGGGTTCAGGACACGTAAGTGAGCTTCAAGCTACAGCACTTACCTGATTTTTAGAGAAAATTTTACCTTCAAAAGAGCAAACAGTGTGGTATCATGTAGGACGATAATGCATTTTCCCCAAATTGGACTCAGGAATATCTATACCAGAAACCATTTCCCACAAAAAGAACTGGTATTAAAACCAGATGATCTCAAAAAGCAGTGATTTATTTTTAAAATTACACAGATCTTTGAGATTGCACAAATCCACCTTCTGTCAGCAAAAGCCATCTAAAACCAAAGGAAAGCACCAGCAGACCATTAATTACTGGGCCATGGCGTGGGACAGCCAGCTTGCCAGCCTGCCCTTTGGACTGCTGTCTCGTCTCCGTCCCTGGCTTTCCCTGGCACCTTGGAAGCAGATACAGAGCTTGCACTGTAATCCCATTAACTGCCTTTTAAGAAGAGGGGCAGCTAGCGGGTCCCAGCCGGCGAAGGACATGGTATCAAATGGCAGGCGCTTCCCTGCAAGTGAGGGGTGGCTTCCTTTTGAAAATGCCAGATTTTGCATGGTTGCCCCAGTTGGGGTTGAGTCATCATTTTTGGAGGTGCTGCATCAATTCACAAATGCATTGAGGCAGATATTACTTCGTGAGCTTGGATTTTCAAAGCTATCTCTGCAGCCATGAGGCTAAAACCATCTGCAGCTGTGGGTTTTGCCTTGTACCTGAAAATTCAGTGCCTGAAGCACAGTTGTACAGAGGAGACCAGAGAGAAAATAGTGCCCACTTCATGCCTCTTCATCCTTAAACCCTCCAAGGCAAGAAGATTGGATGGGAGCTCCGTCACAATCTAGTCCTTAATAAATTAAGAAATAAAAGATGGAGAAATAGGAAGAAAGAAATTGATAACAATTACAAGTTTTCCAGATTTACTTCTGCCCCTAAATGAGCAGGAGTCACCAAACTGATTCTAAACAGAATGAAGCAACCAAGGTACGCCTGAACGGCCTTAAACCAAGCACCCTCTTCCTCCAGTTCTGATTAGGGTCACTATAGCTGCATGCCACTGAGTTTATGGATGTGATGCCAATCCCATCAATGTAAACAGGGTGTGAATTTGGATCCAAAGTATCTCTGGAAAATCCCACAGAGGTTTGTTCTGAGGAGTGGGTGATGTGGGCTATGGCGAGGGAGAGAGCTTCAGCTTTCTGCTCGGTGAGATGCGGAGCATCCTGGACTAAGGAGGCAGCAAGAAAGGTGGTGGGGCAGCCAAAGCATGCCAACAGACATGTTCTCTGAGTTCCCAAAACCTCAGTGGAATAGTACGTGCCAGGGAAGTATCCTGTTGTATTTTATGACAGGCCTTCCTTCAGAGATTAATTTTCACTTTTGTCTGTAGCGATGACTGACTTTTTTTTTTTTTTTTTTTTTAATGGGAACACTGAGATCTTAGGGGGATACGCCAGCCTTTATGATGTCCTTCTAAGTGGTGTTCTGTTCGTAGTCCTTCAAATCCCATCTTGCTAATATATTTAGGAAGAGAAAAGTTCAAATAGTAATTTATTCCTGGGGAGAACAGGAATAATTGACATTAATGATACTTGCATGTCAGTCACTTCAATAATACACATTTACATCATCGGGGAGATGACTGAAAAGTCATATGCAGGTGGTGTTATCTTTCTAATTTCACTCTACCCACCAGTAAGAATTGTCAGGACTGATGGAGTTTTATCGCTTCTGTCTTCCTCGTACAAGGCCAATTTACCAGTAGTTGACAGGGTGGAAAATATACCTGTAATTAAACAGCATGAGATTCGTATTTGTTGACTGGAAGAGTTCAATTATTTTATGCATATATCAGTTATTAATGACTGACAAAGCTTGTATAAATATTCAGAACTCTGAAATTGTCTGAAATAAAAAAACCTTTCATATATTTTCTTCTTAACCTAGATGCCACTCTGTAAATTGTCTCTCTTGACATAAAGTTCCTCTTAGTGGTTTTTTCTTTTTTATTCCTTTTTTTTTTTTTTGCTCCAAAAAACTCCATTTCAGTTAAATATACTGACAGGTCAGTCACTTCAATTGCAGAGATGGATTAAAAAAAAAAAATTATTTGTAGAAAGCTCCTTTTTTAAAGCCCAGATGTAAAAACGCATGTAAATACCATTGAAACAAGTGAATTATTGGACTATGTTTAAAATTATACATGTGCCTATGAGGACCTAAATATTTCTTCCTAGGCCTTTAAATGGATTTTCTTTAGAATGTGTTTATTTGTGGTTAAACACAATGTATAATTAAATAATTGGATGGGGCTCTGAGCAACCTGATCTAGTTAAAGGTATCCCTGCTCACTGCAGGGGGTTGGACTCCATGTGCCTCTAAAGGTCCCTTCCTTCCAACCCCAAACATTCTGTGATTCTACATGGAAGAAAAACCATCGAACCTTTCCACATTACTTTTGGTAACCAGATATCAGCTATTTTGTGATTTAAGAAGTACAAATCTTTTATTTCTTTATTGCAGCCTTCAAGTCTGGATGATAGACGAGGCAGTCGGCCACGGTCTATGGTGAGATCCTTCACGATGCCGTCGTCTTCAAGACCCCTCTCTGTTGCATCGGTGTCTTCCATCTCCTCCGACAGCACACCTTCTCGACCTGGCTCGGATGGGTGCGTAAGAAAGAGTCATTCGGGGCTCATCTCTAAAGCGTCGTTTGGTGGGCGCATCTAGAGGTTTTGAGGATTGTCACCACCCCGCTCCAGACCTCAGCGCTATCACGGTGTCACTCCTTCCCATCCAACTGACTCCTCCCGTGCGGCGGCATGACGATTGTTTGATCTCATAAGGAACTGTGGGGGTTTGGGGTTGGGTCTTTTCCTAGTGTGTTTTACTCCAGATTTGGTTCATCGTAACATACCCCACAAACATTCATGTGACACCGTGGTGTGAGTAGCTAGTGTGTGGTGGGGATGGCGCTTTTAAATGACAGCCTAATATTGGCTAAAAGAACCCAACCTGTGCAGACATTTATCTTAAGATATATTCCTTGTCCTTTTTTTTTTTTTTTTTTAACTGAGATAAATACATAATGCTCTTCTTGGTCCTCTTTAAAACAAAGTTAAGCAAAACCCCCTACACACTCAAACAAAAAACCCCAAAGAGGAGATAAATTATCCCCTTTTTGCAAGTGTAATAGTTCAGAAGTGATCTTTTGGAAAGCCGGTGATGAGACGTGTGTTCAGCCGGCCCTGTCGCTGTAAACAGGTGGAGCTTGGGCGACGGAAGGGATTAGCTAACCGCTCAATCATTTCTTCTCACTTTTGCCGCCAGAGGAAAAGCTGCTTATGGCAAGATTGTACTTCAGGACTTACCAAGATATTTCACATGAGAACTGGGAATTCTGTTGATAAAGCCCTGTCTCGCAGTCGCATCCCTCAAAAGAACAAAATAATCTGTTTTCTTTCTGGGGTTTCCATGCAGCCTCAGAAGTCCCTTCTCCCTCTTCCTCCCCCCAGGCATTCCCATAATCCAGAAACTCGGTATTTGACCAAGGCAGCAGTGTTCTAAAGCCTCCTGAAGCACTGCTAACTTAGAGATGTGCTAGAAACGTTCACGTCCCTTGTGCACCTTCAGAGGGAGTTATTACCTGACTAGAGAGTAAAAGCATCAAGTAAAATTAAATACAGCACCTAAGGACCAACATGATACTTACCTTGATTACAAACAGTTTATTTACCCGTTGGGAAGAACTACAAACAGAACTCAATTCAGCTCTCATTACGTTACCCTCTAGAATGTATACACGGTGAGTCATGTCGATATAAGCGTAGGACAGCAGAGACGATAACGCATTTTGACTAATCCATCCACAAAAGTTGTCTTGCCAGAACTTGGGGATAGCTACCATCCCAGGTTATAGGCAACTTTATTTTATCTCAGAAGAAAAATACTGATTCTTACCCTGCCTGCGTCTACCTCTGCCTCTTTTTCCCTTCAAAATCATTACACATATTTTTCTTTTGCATCGGATGCTATTTTCTTAAATTTCACCTCTCTGTCCCAGCTTTGTTGTAGCAGGTGTCACTCAGCACTTTTGGAGGATCTCATGAGTCTACTCAGTGTGTGTATTGAAAAAAGCCTCCCCAAGATGACAGGGTAGCTCATCTCCTGCTCCGAGCCTGGGGCAATACAGCTATAATATATGTAAGGAAAATATAATGAACAACTGTCATCACTGAGAAGACCTGAAAAAAATGCTTGTTTGCTTGATCGATGGAGTAGGAGGAGACAAATCATCAGATGTAAATAACTTAATGAGAGACCTCAAAAATCCAAATGGCTGTAAAAATCACGTGGGTGGTTTGTCGCTACTAACTTGGAAGAAGTCACCCATATACCTACCATAGTTGGGTTTATGGTCGGTTGTCCTCTCCTGCTTTCCCCTTCCCCCTCTCTTCATATGTTAATTCTGAGATTAGAGATGAAGCTAAGAAAAACAATTAAATTTGGAGCCGACAGACTGTCTTGCCCAGATCACCCAACTTGTATTTTATGCCATCGCCAGCTTCTCCTGCTTTGGAGCTTTTAAACAGTAAAAACTCAAAGCAGGCATTGACATAGTATGTGTTTTACAACTCCCAACTCTATGTATAAGTAAAACGCTGACTTTAAAAAAGGACCTTGGGTTTATTCACTGCTTAAAATGGGACTTAGAAGTACAAATCTGAGCACTTACAAGCGGTGGTTGGAAGCGGGGAAGTCCCAGCGTGCCTCTGTGATTTGCCGTCTGTTGAAAGTCCTAATGTACTTCAAGTAGGAGCGTGGCGTGCTAGCCCATTTTATCACCCATACGTTGCACACGAATAATTAATAGTACTAATAATAGCAATGCCTGGAAGGGAAGCAATTAATCATTGTCTGAAGAATGGCAATTCCTCTTGTAAACTTGCGACCAGCCTGCGAGTTGGCTGTCATTGCCCTCCAGCCCAGCGGAGCGTGGCAGAAGCGACTAAAATATGCAATGTAGGTGGCTGAAACACACGGCGCCAGGATAGCTGTCTCCTGGTCTGGGCTTGGTCACTGATGCGCTTTGTGGCCCCAGGCAAGTCATTGCCCTCCCTTTTCCCTACCTGTAAAATGGGCTGAAAAAAGCTTGCCAGTCTGTCTCCCAACCCGTGTGATTTTGGCTTTAGTTTTGAGGGTAATAGCTCTTTTTAGTAGGGCCAGCTGGGACAGGACAAGGGGTAAGGGGTTTAAACTGAAGCAGGGTAGGTTTAGACTGGATCTAAGGCAGAAATTCTTTCCAGTGAGGGTGGTGAAACCCTGGCAGGGGTTGCCCCGAGAGGGGGTGGAGGCCCCATCCCTGGGACCATTCCAGGCCAGGTTGGCCGGGGCTGTGAGCAACCTGATGTGGTTCAAGGTGTCCCTGCTCCTGCAGGGGAGTTGGGCTGGGTGACCTCTGGGGGTCCCTCCCCACCCAAAACATTCTGTGATTCTATGATTCTATGATTTTTCATTCCTGAGTTTATCTGTAATATCAGAAGAGCTGAGCCTCAGCCCTGCTGGCTCCCCCTCACCAGGGCATGCTGTAGGTGAGCAGAGGTATGGATCTGTGCGGATATGCCTGCACGCTGGTATGGAGATGTATATCCTCGTGCGTGCACGCAAAACCAAATGTGCGCACTCAGGGTGTTGTTACAGGCGGGAATGGTGCTCGTGCCTGGGGTTAAACCTCTACACCTTGGGCTTTTGTGCAGCACATAGGTGTTACCTCTGCATTAAGGGTGATACTGGTTGCTTTTCTGTGCAAAGGTGCTGTCATATGGACGAGCTGCGAGGATTAGAAAGCGCTGTCTGTTGTGCATGTTCAACAGAAAATCACTACACCTCTGCAAAACAATTTCCCAACTGTTACTCCTTCTCTGGGGGATAAATGCATCTTCTTTCTCCACCGAAACAAAAAACCAAAAAAAAAAAAAACCCACCTCCAGGAGGAATTTGGGGACTTGGCTATATTTTTAAAGAGATTCTTTAAGCCATTGGGAGGCTTACGGGCTGCCTTCAAGGTGCAGGGGGAGCAGGGGTGACATTTCTTTAATGCGTGGTATAATTACCGGCAGTCGTCTGGCGCTGATTGCCACGGGAGCTCCCAGGCGTCTGCGAGCACGCCTGCCGCGGTGCCAGGGCATGTACAGTGGGAGTGCTGGATGAGGAACTCATTTTTATGTAAACCACATACAGTGAAACTCCGGAGTTTGGGTAGCTGTAAACCAGTAAATTTACAACAGAGCAGGGAAATGCGCGGTACTGGTTCTTCCTTAGTCCTGCAGTAAATTTTATTGTAAGACAATTGTGATTGTAATGACCTTCTGCCCCCGCTTTTTCTCTCTAATGAGTTTTCCTGGATTAGCAAAGCATCGTTAACTCAAGTGAGACTTGGGGAAATATGTAAATGAAAATTAGGTGGCTTGAAAATAGTATTTTATTGATCTAAGCAACAACAATTTTTTTTTTTTAGGTTTGTGCTGGAGCCCCTCCTGCCAAAAAAGATGCATTCTAGGTCTCAAGATAAATTGGACAAGGATGACCTAGATAAAGACAAGAAAGAAAAGAAGAAGGAGAAAAGGAACAGCAAGCATCAAGAGATATTTGATAAAGAATTTAAATCTACTGATATTTCTCTGCAGCAGTCTGAAGCAGTGATCCTTTCAGAAACGGTAACTTTATTAGCAAGTAATGCCTTATCCAATTCCGAGCAGTGTTCTTTCTCTTTTTAAATAAAAATGTTGATTTTTATGATTTAGTTTATTTTTAGACCAAAAAATAAGTCTAAGGGAATATGCTATGATGTTAATATATGTGATAATGAATCAAAAATACAGATTTTATTTACAGTGTAAAAAAAAATCATGGTATCTCATATAAAAATCTTTCCAAAAGCTATATATGACGATTTGATAAAAGGAACAGATGGTATATCCTAAGTAAAATAAGTGCTACCATTTTAGCAGCCTTTTGAATTTATGGTTCCCAACAGATCGTGATGGGTTTTCTCATATTTCAGCTGACTACCGCAAGACACTTTTTGGTGGAAATGTTACAAGGTCGTTTCGTGCATGGCGATTACGTATTCTTGAAAGGCTATTTTGAGCAGAAAATCGTGAGCAGTTCCACTGGTGGCTGTGTGTAAGGGTATTAACTACAGGGCATATGTCTCTTAAGCCCTCTCTGCTTGGCATATATTTAATTCACTGGAACTGTCCTAAAGGCTTAGGTAACTTGAGAAGTTTTAGCTCTGAAATTGAAAGCCAAGGCCATTTTAAGCTGGAGCAGGGAGGGCGTGAACTAACTGTAACCTCCAAATCTCTGCCTGGGCACCTGTTTTGAGGCCAGTAGTTTAAAACTTGCCCTCCAGAAATAAATGTAATGCTCTTTTAAAGATTTGCACAAGTACTTGTAGAGCCAACTCCTAATATAGAGTGTCTTTTACTGGTGGCTGTGTCATTTACGTTGGACTTTCAAAACCATTTCTCTCTGACCTGCGATGATGAGATCCTTTAAGTCTTTCTGTTTGGTATCGGTAGCTGAATATTGCTTAGATGTTCAGCTATAGTTCCTCTGTTTTCTGGATTTGCTCCTTTTCCATCTGGAGATGAGCTAATCTCTCATATGTAGCTTCTGACATCTCGGAAGATCAGAGTTGTTTTGTCTGATGTGACCTTAGGCCCAGTATTAGCTTGGCAACAAACTCGGATAAAACCCCTTTTGTGCATCTCAGACTTCTTTGAAGCCCATGAGTTTTTTCCGTTGACTTCAGTAAATTTGGGACCAGCCCTGGTTTGTTTCAATGGGGATTCCTCCTGCCAAAGCCACTCAGGTGAGCATTGCTAGAGTGTTTTCAGACAACAAATACATTTTGCATAGATTTCCATACGTCTCATCTTTTTGACGCAATGCATTCTACTCTGCACATTGCAGCAGTTGTATTTTGGCTAAGCCTGAACATTCCAGCAGCAACGCTTGCAGTTGTATCTCCCAGATCCCCAGACAGGCTTCTGGAAGAAGAGCATTAGCCACAGGAGAAGAAAATTGTATTTCAGGGCAGCTCAGTCAGTTGGACTTGCACAACAAGATAGAAGTGAGGCTTCCAAGGATGCTGAAGATCTGGTTGATGTCACTGCAAGGTCGCTGTCATCTCTGAGAGGTCTTGGACATTGGGGAAGATTGCTTATGACTGGGAAAATGCAAATGCTGGCTGGAAAGGAGGACACGATAACCCTTCAAGGCATATTCCCATTTGTCATGAGGAACAAAAATGAGCAAAGCCCAGCATGGTTTGACTCGAGTTTTCCACTCTTCCCATCAAGAGCTTTCAGTGGATGACTGGTATGACTAATTTTCCCCTGGTTATAGAGAGGGAGGGAAATTAAATGTTAGAATTAAGTTACCTAATCCACAGATCAATAATATTAAAAGGAGTTTACTGGTGAGAGAAAACCTCTCCCTTTTCAGTATCTGCAAACTACTTGATGAGCAACAAAATGACCAAGTCAATTTTTAATGCTTGGTGGTAGCGTGGTTCATTTTCTCTTGTAGGTGAAATAGAGGAAACACTTTTGAGATTAGTTTACAAGAGTGGTTGTACAATTCCCACTGCTGTCTTCAGGAGTTTTGTACATACAATGTCAAGAATTTTAAAGACAAAATTTGCCTTGTCTTGAAATTTTTGCACAGATGTCCCCTATTAGTGACGTAAACGGGAAATTGTTGTCTTCTGTGGGTAAGAATTCAGCTTGTCCACTGTTTTACTTTTGTGGGCTGCGCTCTGTGCAAGTTCCCTTTTTAAGTTGAAACTGTTCCCAAAGCACTGTTACTGCTGTGTTTTATGAAGAAAAAGGCATCTGGATTTCTCTTGCATTAGGAGCGTAAAAGCAGAAAGTTTGCTAGCTTAAAAAAAGATGGTGATGAAATGGAGGGGGGAAAAAACAAAGGGATTTTTTTTTTTTCCAAAAAGTTGAAATCCGAATGTGACTAGAAATAGAAATTTAATATTTAAAGAGCTTTTAAAGGGATATTTTTGTAATAAACTACTGTTGGTTACTAGATTTTGTATTACAGTTACTGGTTTCCTTCCGTAGAGAATTTTAGAACTCACTTGTACCATTGGTAATTCAGTTACAAGATTTCAGTTATTTGGTGAATTTTCTAATGGATTCTTAGTTCTGACTTCTAAAATATTTGGAGTTTTACAGCAGAAGACATACTTTTCTTTAGTATGATGACAATTTTATAAGTACCTTCAAGAAAACGAAGGAAAGAATGACAGCCAGCTTGGATTTGCCAACACCAGATGGGTCAAGCCCTCCTTCCTTCTTTCTGTGGTCGAGGCGGCGGCTCTGCGGGTAGGAAGGATGTGGCAGACCCCCCTGCTGACTTCAGTGTGACTTTAGGCACGTCTTGCTCTGAAGTTCTCGTGAGCAAGACTGGATGATGAAGTCAAGCCTACGGTGATGCTGAAGGATACAGAGCAGCCTGGAAAAGCTGCACTCCATATTGTCACTGGTGGGACCGAGTAAATGAGGACCCGTGATGGATTTGGATAGTGGGCTATGTCAAAATAATCTATGTGCAGGAGCACAGCGGGCGGTCAGCCTCTTAGTCGCTGGCTCTGTCTCATGTCATTAATAGGAGGGTTCGGTGTGTGTCACTCCTGTTCCACCCAGGTGTCATCGCAGTTTACAGCCAGCCCATGCCAGCTGTAGCTGGCAAATACCAGGCTTGTGCTTGGCAGTTCAAAAGTCTGGTTTCAGCTACTCACCCCCCCCCACACACACACTCACACACAGTTACCTGTTGCCTGACAACACTCGTAACCTGAATTATTCTTCACCCACCGTAAGTAGGTAGTAACCAAGGGTTTGCTTCAGGAGGGAAGGATGCATCAATAACCTTATGTATGAATCTCCTCTGGATCCTGCGTTATTTACTACTAATTGGTTTGTGCACCGTAAATGCAAGCACGATGCCAAATTTACAGAGAATATCAAGCGAGTGGCGTAGCAGGCGTGTCGGACAGTGGTCATTCCCATCTCTGCAGAGCTTCCTATAAGGAAAGGCTGAGGGAGCTGGGAGCTTCAGCCTGGAGAAGAGAAGGCTGAGAGGGGATCTCATCAACACCTACAAATATCTCAAGGGTGGGGGTCACAAGGACGGAGCCAGACTCTTCTCAGTGGTGCCCAGTGCCAGGACAAGGGGCCATGGGCACAAACTGAAGCAGAAGAGATTCCAGTTGAATGTGAGGAAGAACTTCTTGACTTGGAGGGTGCCCGAGCCCTGGAACAGAATTATTTCCTGGAGCTTTTACATTTTCTTTAAAAAGGAGCATTCAGAGGCAGTTTTGCCTACTTGTATGGCTCAAATACTTTTTTCTAAATTTCAATGTACTTGTAATGAATTTATTGACTGATCAAAACCCAAGCCCTAATTACAGAGATCTTGTACTACTATGATCTTATCAGCAGATAAATTAAGCGCTTTGGTGTGTGAAGATGATCAGAAATGTCTTTATGGTTTTCTAGAGATTTACATCTTTTAAGTATCGCATAAACTTCTTTAACATAATTTCTCATTGTTAGTTCTTTGTTTCCATGAGCTGATAGCAAACCTAACACTGAAGCCAGGTAGTTAACAGACCACTCAAAAGCTTGTGTAAGAAATCAGAATAACAGGCTGTACATTATATTGATTTAGTGGCATCTAACATCACTCACTATTGATCCTGCTTTCATTAGACCGAAAAAAAATTAGCGATGGGTTCATTATGGATTAGTGGTCTCCAAAGAGTTCATATTCCCTAGCAGAGCTATGATTTATATGAAGCTTTAAGAAAAGGTCCAAGCTTGTCAGTCACAGAAGAAGTTAAAATTTGAGACAAGTAGTTACAGACCAGGTTAACTTGGGAACTTGATTGTAGTTGTTTTTTCTCTTGATTCTGGTGTTGCAGCTTTTCTAATCAATTAGTGTATTTCCTTAGTTGCTTTTTTGTAATTATATGCCTCTGAGAAAGTGATTATCCGTTCTACTAAAAATATGCTTTAAAAGATGTCATGGTTTAACCCCAGCCAGCAACTCAGCCCCACGCAGCTGCTCGCTCACTCCCTGTCCCCCACCCTGGTGGGCTGGGGGAGAAAATCAGAAGACTAAAAGTGAGGAAGCTCATGGGTTGAGGTAAAGACAGTTTAATAGGGAAAGCAAAAGCTGAGTGCACAAGCAAAGCAAAACAAGGAATTCCTTCCCTCCTTCCCACCTGCAGGCGGGTGCTCAGCTGTCTCCAGGACAGCTGGGCTCCATCACATGTAACGGTGACTTGGGAAGGCAAACGCCATCACTGCCAGGGTACCCC
>NW_009259037.1:1509029-1520413 GCF_000687185.1 Egretta garzetta | reverse complement strand
TGCTGGTGGGGTGGGGTGAGGAGCAGAAAAAGCTTTGGCTCTGTATCAGCCCTGCTCTGCAGGAACGAAACCACCCCTAGGTTATTGATGCTGTTTCCAGCACAAATCCAAAACCTAGCTCCGTACCAGCTACTGTGAAGAAAATTAACTCTGTCCCAGCCAAAATCAGCACAAAAGATCTTGAAAGAAGAAACCTTTGGAGTCTTCAGGACTTGAATTTTAGTATCGGGCAAATTTCTGAAAGGTTAACCTCTGAGGTATTGATGAACTTTGGAAAAAAAAGTTACATACTTCATGGTCATTCATTCCTCATAGAAGGATCTCAGAGATTGCTCTTTATGCAAACCCTTTTAGGATTTGCTTTCTGAAAGTAAAAGGAAGCAATCATACCTCATTTTAGATTTTTCCTTCACCACATACCTTTAAAAAAACCAACATTGTGAAATGACAAAATGATTCAAAAAAGCATGAATTGCTGCTGGCATTTTTTGTTTTGTCCTAATGCAGCACCTTGGCTGTTTGTCCTATCTTAACCTCAGGTTGCTGCTTCATTTTTTGTGTTCTCCTGAAAATAAAAAATTCCTTTCTTCGCTGCCATTACTAGAAATGGGGTTGGACTAGGTGACCTCTAGGGGTCCCTTCCAACCCAAAACATTCTATGATTCTATGAAATATGGGGGCTGGTGGATGGGTAACAAAGAGTAAAGCTCAGAATTAAACTCAGTGAAAGGAATCACCTTAACAAAGGCATTAGTTGCCTGTCAGACTAAAGTATCGTTTCAGGGTTTCTGATGGAAAATTTAAATGGACTATGGAGCAGCCAGAGCAAAACAATAAGGGTATTTCAGTGAATTAAATATAAGGACAAACGTGCACCATTAAGAAAGTGGTTCTGGGCAGATGTTGTCTTCCTCAGAAGAGAGTTTGATGATGCAAACAATTAAAGAGATAAATTTTAACAGGGATGGAGAGCCGCACGAGAAGAAAGAAAAGATTCTGAATGCTGTATAATCTATTGTGTATGGATATAGAGTTCCTTAGCTGTTATTAAGCAAGTGTTTGGGGAATTGGCTCATTGCTTCAGAAAAATATGCCAGGCTACAGGAAGGTGTGTGCATTAAGTCTCATTGCAATTCCCGTGGAGCAGGGAAGAACATTTGGAGCTGTGAAATACTGCATTAAATCAGACGTATTGTATGTTATCATTGCCCTATTACTGTTTAGGTGGTAGTGGGAAAAAATGCAGCAATCCCAAGGTCTGCTGCTGAGTAACAACACGTATTCCTTTACTGTCTCCCCTTGAGGAGCCGTGGTGGTACAGGCCAATATCTGCTCGTACTCGTGCCGTGCTGCAGTGAAATAACTAGGATTTTTGTTGGTTTTGTCCTTGTGCAGATCAGCCCGCTAAGACCACAGAGGCCAAAAAGCCAAGTCATAAATGTCATTTCGAGTGAAAGACGTTTCTCCGTCTCTCCATCACCTCCCAGCTCCCAAGTGACTCCACCTCCAATAACTCCACGGACAAAACTTTCTTTCAGCATACAGTCCAGTAAGTTTAATTTTAATTAAATTTTATTTTCCTTTAATATGTTGCATGGAATAACTTCTGGTGGGGAGGTGTTTCCTGAGCATTGCACTATACCTTGGTTTGAATTCTTTGAGTTAGCCTGTATGCCATCAGCATGGGATTGCTGGCAGGAGCAAGAACTTGCCTCCGTCACACTCCTGGCATTTGCCAGCAAAAATTATTTCAACATTTTACAAAAGCGAGCAGAACTGTTGCATTGAAGAAGTGTATTTTCCTTTTCAAGTAATCATTAACAATTGCTTAGGTATAGAGTAACTGTCAAAAATTAGTGTTGTACTTGATTCCATATTGGATTTAGGGTATTTTGGAGCATAAAGGCTGAAAAAATAATCTTTTAATTTAATTGTACCTTAAATGAACTTTTGTTTGCGATGTAGTCAGTACAAACCAAAGGGAGGGGGGAAAGTCAGTCTTTTTGATGTATTTTTTGTTTGACGTTGACATCTATCACTCAGTTTTTCTGTTAAATATCATACTTCTATTTCAAAACTGGGTTTAATACAACATCTATTTCTTTTACAGTGCTGTTTTCCAAAAACTGTTATTCGGAGTTTTCAGTTGCTAGCATGTGCCCCAAAAAAAAAAAAAGTATCTTTTTGATACATGTACCCGAATGCTAGACCAATAGTCAGGAGTTAAATAGTAAAGAGAATAACTGAACAGTTTTAAGAAGAAAACCTTGTCTGATCAAGGTCACTTTGTTTTATTTACTTTTTTTGATACTCAAAACCTTTTCCCTTAAATAACGTTTTAGAAAGTTCTTGATGCCAGCTGCAGATCTACGTCCTGTGAGCAGGAATATGTTTATTCTACAAATCTACAGCAACAGAACTGTCTCCTAAAAGACACGTGGCTCTGTTTTAATGATTGGAAATTGTTGGTTGCAAACACGTGGAAGAGGGATGAGCAAGTGCAAATCAATGCAGCGTTTCCTTTGCCTAGGCAGACACCCTAAACAAGTATTTTGATAACTGAACTCTCGCCTTTCCTTACAACTTGACAGCCAAAACCCACCAGTATGCTAAAAACTGGAAATACAGAGAAGTAGAGTCTATATACTCCTGCAAAAAAAATATTCTTTGAATTGGATTATTTCTTCCTGTACATATTTTATTAAAACTAACTTGATTTTTTTTTTTTTTAAAGTATCTGAAACAACCACTTTTTTTCTGAGAATATTTACGTCTACATGCTGGAGATTTATGGGTGCTACAGAAAATAGGTTCAGCTTATTGCAAAAGCCATGGGACTTGTCTGTAATGGCTTGAGGAATTGTAGCGATAATTTTTTTTAGGAATTCCAGGGATAAAGAAGTTACTTCAGTGCACAAATTGGCTAAAAGCACTTAATGGGTTGCTAAGCAGTACGGCTTGCTTGTTAGCTGGCCGTTTAGGAGAATGGAGTGTAAAATTTGACCATTAGGTTAAGATGAAAAGAAATTCATCTAAACTGGTCTCTTGCCAGCTCAAAGATCTTCAGTGGCACACGTCCAGTAAGGAATAAATATTCAGAGCGTACTAGTCTGATGAAACACTTTGAATAATGATAGCAAACCAGAAATTATGAGTAATTATTTGTACAGTGATTGAGTTGGTGGAGGTATAGTTCAGCTGAGTTGAGCAGGAGAAAATGAATAGATCTGTAGATCAAGTAGATCTTGAAACATGACTGTAAATTACTGAAATTTGTGGTTGATACCTGTTTCTGCAGTAGCGTAGAGGACTCAGAGATTTCATTAAACTGTGTGAGAGATTAGCTAGGCAGGGCAAAGAATTTTTTTTCATTACATAATATTGTTGTTCTACTAAATTGTTTGCCAGACTGAATGCAAATACATTGTTAATGTATATTATGAATTGTTCACATGGGTGGAAATACTCTGGCCACATTTACAGGGATTTATTGCTGTCTTGCAAAAGGATGAGGTTGTAGAATCATAGAATGTTTTGGGTTGGAAGGGACCCCTAGAGGTCATCTAGTCCAACCCCCCCTGCTGTAAGCAGGGACACCGCTAACTAGATCAGGTTGCTCAGAGCCCCATCCAACCTGGCCTTGAATGTACGGGCTGTAGGAACACGCTGGGGGCTGCAGAACATTAGAGCTGAAACCGGAGCTGGGGAACGGAGGGAAAGGGACAGAAGCAGAGCAGGACACGCTTGCATGGACAGTTGGTGACCATCCAGGTTGTTCAGAGTATTGCAGACCTTCAAGTAGAGTTGCCTCCAGACGTTGTTTCCTCTGCAGCTCTAGTGAAAACATTGCTCACCCGCCTTCCCACGGATCTTCCAAATGTCAACCTTAAAAAACACAGAGGGTTTGCGTAACTCCTAACAAAATTTGTCTTACCATCTTGTTGGTAGCACCTATTAGTCTACATGTAATGGCTTAGATGAAGTTAGCAGATGCTGTAATATCATATAAGATACAAAGATGAAGTGTTCAGGGCAGTTAAATTCAGCTATAAAAGGTTGCAAGACTGAATTTCTAATGTTTATCTATGAACAGGAAAATGATGCTGTGAATAAACAGGGAAGTTCATTCACAGCATCAATGTTTAGTTACAAATGTTTTCCAGTTTTATGTCTTAACAGCATGAGCTTAGCAGAAGTAGATTCTGATGGAGATATTGAAAGGAAGGTATTATGAATGTTTGGGGAGTGGAGAAATCCTGTACGTGTAGAAAAGGAAGGATCAACAACAGGAGCAATGGAAAAAATGATTAGAAATTCAGGTCCTGGAGGACAAACAAAGCTTTTCAGTCTGATGCAGAAGCAGCCACTGAAAGTTTGAAGTCCCAGGATGGAAAACATTCTTCTGCCCAGCATAGTTGAAAGTTCAAGTGAAAGGATGAGGAGTAAAATTACAGTTTTCAGTGACAAATCAATACAGCCACCTTACAGTTAAATCGTGTTAGCAAGAGGCCTTTTTAGAGAACAGTAGAAGGGCACTTTTTGTAAGGTATTGATAGGAACCTTGCAATAAAATAAAAATATCTGCATAAGCAAGTCCTCCACTTGTTTCACAAATTGCCCCAGTAGAATAAAAATGACCTTTTTTCATTTCCTAAATGAAAACACTTCCCTAATTTATCAAAAAAAAAAAAAATTAAATTTCTTATCTGGTAGAGCTCACAGTGGGTTTTGCCTGTGTTAAAATGACTGAATTACCCTGAAATACACCGTGGGTGGATTTCTACGCAAAAACCTATGTATCACTCGGGCCTCAATAAACTTTATGGTCCCTCAGGCTATTCGCCTTTGCAGCACGTACCTGCTAGGATTTATCTGCTAAGAAAAGGGAACTTTCTACCCAGCAAACAGTAATAATAAATGTTTTGTACTTTCCCTTGCGTGATTTTATTTACTTAACAACTAATGACTGCTCATTTATTCCAGTTATCTGGAGTTTGAAACTTTTTGAGAGAGATGTAGTTAATGATAGGCTTTCATTTGCGCATTTTATTAACAAGAAGGTTTTATTTTACTGGGGGAAAGTAAATAAAGCTTAGCTCGATTATATTTTTAGTGCACTTAGCAAAAATTCGATTGTGTATTAATGTACAAGGTGAAAATGCAAAGCTTACAGCTGAGAAAATGATATTTGCTAAGCTATGAATATTTTGGCATGAAGTCTGAAGGGAAAAGTATTTTCTGCTATAAAAGAGGGGATTGTTCGAGTATTTTGAGTGTATCCTAAAAAGCAGCCCAGCGTAACTCCGCAGTCCACACTTCCCGTTGATGCAGGGGTGGGTTCATTTGTTCTACTTCCCTTTAAAATCCCTCATTAGATGAGCTGCAGATAATTATAGAGGCAGCGAAGAGCAGACAAAGATCTCACATGTGCAGCATTATCGCAGTATCAATGCCGTAAGAATTGGCACGGTCTGGATCTTTGGATTCAATTCAGTTGTTGAAAGAGTTAACTTGGTGTTGGTTTTCACAGATCTGGAGCTGAATGGTATGTCCAGCCCCGACATCCCCGATGTTCCTCCTCCTCTGCCCCTCAAAGGAAGCATGGCCGATTATGGGAACCTCATGGAAAGTCAAGACTTGATCAGCCCGACAACCTCCCCCCCTGCCCATCAAAGGGTGAGTCCCAGAGATAACGATCATTTTCTGCAATTATCTTTGCTTTGCTAATTTGCAAGATCCGCAGCGAGAGGTAATCCAGAGATTTCTGCAGTTGCAAACAAGTGCCCGGAGTGTGAGGGAACGGCATCGCTCGCGGGCGTTGGCCTGAAGGGAGGTTGGACTCATTCTGGTGGAGAAGACCAAGCAAAATATTAGCTGTGTTGGTAAGGGAGCTTAAACTGGCAGGATATAGTCTCAGCAGCAAATTAGATTTAATAGCCTTTCAATCCTGGCTGAGGAAAGGAAATAAAACACGTACCTGACATCTTTCCTTTCTGGAGCCCCGTTCCGCCAGCAGTCAATCGCTGCTTGTTTCCTAGAGGCAAACACACGTGTCCCCTTTGATGGGAGTTGCTCAGAAACACTCTTCATCATCAACAGGGTTTTTGGCTTTCTGAGGGAAATACACTTTTTCAACTTTGTTTCCTGTATCCTGGAAGCTTTTAAAAATAATTTGGTCCTCTTTAAAGCAGCACTTTTGAGAAGGACCATTTATTTCCTCTTTGGCGAAAAAACAATGTTTGAAGAGGTTTTCTTTGACTTTGAAATGTATAACTTTGGCCAAGCTCTTATTTTGTGGAAAAATTCTCAGCAGTGATGATTCTTTTTTTGTTTGCAGAGGTATCTTCACGGTTTTCTCTTAAGTTCATCATTCAAATGAAATTCTGTTGAGTAATTTGCTTTTCAGTAGATTTCATGGTTAGAGAAAGCATTTCTAATCTCAGCAGAGAAAAAGTCAGGTGGGAATTTAGTTCTAACTTCAGGAATAGTTTTGTTTAACGCAGACCATCACAGCGCACAACAGTACACAAGTCTGGCTTTTTCCATGGTTGAAATTGTAACTGTATTGGTGCAGGAATTTGGTATTTTCAGGGTAGGTTGAAGAAAAAAAAAATATAGAAGTAACTTGAGGAATACGAGCAGTGTTATTCAAAACGCAACGCTTTTACTCATTATGTGCATATATTGAAAAATTCTCTATTCCCATCGTCTCTTCCATCGTTCTTCCTCATGGCTGGATGGTTTCAGTAAATATTTTCACCAAATTTTTTTGCGCACCCTTTTCCTCTGATTTGCATCGAAGCTCTTACCCATTTCCCTGACTTCTCTCTCAGGGACCAGCTCTCACTTGACCTGAATACAGACCTCTAAGTGGAAAATTACGGAACGTACAGGAGGGCTGCCAGGAATTTTGTCTAAGGAATCCATCTTCATGAAGAAACCTGAGAAATTCAAATTAGGTTTCAAATTTCTTGATGGCTTTCCTGTATGAGCTCTAGAGTAGTAAATTCATTTTGTATGATATACTGTCAGTTTTTAGGTCATGGTAGTAGTTCAGGATTGATAAGGTGAATTCAGTTTTTAGCTAAAAAGCATTAAATAATGAGATGAGGAATAAAAATCCCAATAGCCGCATTCTTTTTTCATTCCTTGTGAGGCTGTTTGAAGGGGTTTCCACTCGCTGGACAAATGCTTGATATTTGCTGTACTATTTGCAAATGCCACCATTCTGGGATGGTTAGAGCCCAGACCTGGAGACGACTCGGGTTCCAGCCTCGGTCTCCTTGCTGTTGAGGATGTGACTTTGCACAGCTCCTGTACCTGTCATGAGCAGGGTTTCCGCATCATTAAATGGAAGTTCGTAAAAATAGTAGCAATATGCTCCCTTGGTTTTTTTGCAGTTTTATTCAGGTCTTAATATTTTTTTTCTCCTTACAGTCTTCAATGCTCAACCTCTTTTTTTTTTTTTTGTTTTTTTAAATATATTTTGTAATCGTAGAAATGGTCCCCACTGTTCAAAACCAAGTGTTGAAGGAGCTCAGGATTTAAGCACACCTTAGAAACGCAATTAAATATAATCAAAATTTTCTTCAGCATTGTATTTTTTATAAACTTTCCAAGACAAGCAAATGCAGTTTCAAAGTCTGAAAAATGGTTCCAAAGCAGATTTGTCACAAAGCCACATGTATTAGTCTTACAATTAATTTTAGGAAAGGCTTCTAGTCTTATAACAATCACTATGCGCATTTATTTCATCGGGCTTGTAGGAAGGAAGCTGTTAAAGAACATAAAGAAAATTGAGTGGTGCTGGGCATGAAAGATCAGATGGGTAAATCCTTATTACTGCTGTGATTAAATCCCACTCCACGGTTTTTAATGCCTTGTGTTTCATGGGTCAAATAGCTACATACTTCATAACTTTATAATTCTCTGCCGAGTAAACTGATCGCCTTTTAAATTACACACGCTTGGTATCGGTGAGGAAAAAATCAATAAAAAATATTATAGATGACATTATCTCAGTAGCTTTTAAACTGGAAGTATCTCCTTGTATGAGAAATTATTACACGGTTCACTCTGGTTGTCTTGCAGTCAGTTGTGAAAACCAAAAAAAAAAGCACTGTAGTGAACTGAAGAGCACGCGGTGATAAATGCATCAAGAAATACTTCACAGTGCAGGCAATAGCATCATTCAGTGTCTGAGACGGTAATTTTAGATTATTCGGAGTCCACTGTTAACTTGGTCTACCTTAAGTCTTTTATCCAAGTGACCATCTAATCATAATTTTGTGATTGTCCTCCTAGTCCTTGTTAACCATGATACCCTTATATATATATTTTCTTGCACTGTATGATTTTTTTTCTGCTAGAAATGTTCTTAGTAATATATGGGAGCATAAAAAAAAGAAGTCTACGGCTCCTGCAAGGATTATTATTACATCAAGGGATTCCTTTAGGCACTTCTCGTTCTTTATGGGTTCATCCATACCCTTGCATGCAAATCAACCGCCTGCTTAGCATTCACAGCAAGAAGGGAAACTCAAAGAAAATAGACAAAGGAGCACTTACATTTATAATGTCGGCTATAACACTTACTAAGCATCAGATAATGGTTTGGATGAGAAGATCCCGATCAGTCCCGCGTAGATGGAGAACTTGGCAAGGAGGGATAGCGAAGGCTGAAGCGGTGCGTGGTGCGAGGACCGGAACGGTCGCACGTGGCTGATGGCGGCGGCGCTTATTTTGACTTTCTAGGATCCTGTTGCACAAGGAGCGCTCGGACTGGTCGTTTGGGTATAATGGGAGTGTTTACACAGAAGGAAAAATCCAGGGGATTGTTGATGTGCTGCGATGCCTATACTGCAGAGCAGATCGTTATCTCTTAGCTTAGCCACGGTGAGCAAACAATGACCTTCAGCAAATGTACTGTACTCATGCGGACGGAGAAAAAGAGTCGAGGCTGGAAACCCAGCTGAAACTCCGGAGGCAGCAAGTAACTGGGGAGCGCGACTCTGGGGTTCGCAATTTTTCCTCCTCTGATGTTATTTCTCAGGAGAAATCCCCTTCCTTCCCCAGATGCCTCATGCAGCCCCCTGGCTCCCCTGCCCCAGAGCTGGGGCTGGTGGGGAAGCCTCTGAGCATCCCCAAGACCCCCACCGGTTTGGTGGCTCAGGGCTTGCCGCCGGCTCGCTTACCGCAACAGCGGGAGGACAGTTGTTAGCAGCAGTAGCCCGTGGAGATGTTGGAAAAAGTGAAATTGGAAAAAAAAGGCATTATTAATCCATTATGTTAAATGAGAAAGTTGACTTTGTGGTCTGCATTTGCTCACAAATGGAAATAAATGTCTCCTCTTCTGCCTGATACCCTAAGTTTCTAAAAAACCAGAATCTCTGACCAAAGGCTTTTCATGATGAGTAGAAGTATGTAATGTACCCAAAAGAAAAAAAATAAATAGAAATTTGGGGTTTATTTACCACCTGGTCATTATTTTTGCCTGCTGGTGATGGGAAGCGTTGCAAGCCCTTCCTCCAGCGCAAAGCCTCCGCCACCTCCCGCCTCGGCTGGGCCGGGGTTTGGTGGGTTAAGCTCTGGCCGAGCAAAGAGTTTCTTAAAATCTCCCAGTCACTTTTTAATAAGTCTCAAAAATCAATGGACTGCCACTGCTTATTACAGGGGCTTGAGTGAAAAATGTGTTCTTCTGCTGTCTGCCCAGAGATCTAGAGCCCGTGATGTGTCCCCGAGCGGCACCCTTGATTTTGTTTTGGAAGGGGCGGTGTCGCTGCCCGCAGCGCTGCGCGGGATCAGGCTGTGGGTTTTGCTCTGGCCAAGCGGCGATGCATTTGTTTATCGCTCTCGCAGGGCCCGGGCCTTCAGTAAGAAATATAGTCTCGGTCTGGAGTCTAAACCTAATTCTGAGGGTATTGCTCATAACTCCTGAGCTCTGTTTATGTACGGACCAGAGCAGAAGAACAGTGCTTTGAAAATCGAGTTAGCCAGCGCGGTCTGAAATATAATGGCCTCCACATGCAGAAATGGCGTTCAGCAGAGGGAAAATCGCATTAGCTGTGCTTTAACACGGCTGGCACGCAGCAGGAGCAACGCCCTCCCTGCAGGAGGGGTGCAAACCTCTGCTAGGTCCGGCTCTCCCCCTCGCCCACTGCCGTCACCCCGGCGGGAGCGTCCCTCCAGGGATGGGGGAGCGTGGCCAGGGTCCTGCCAAACCCCCCCATGGGCAAAACCTGAGTTGCTGATTCAAAGCAATTCGATGTTGCCCAGGGGTGTTCAGCCTGGAGAAGAGAAGGCTGCGGGCAGAGCTGAGTGTGGCCGGTCAGGGCTTGAAGGGGGCCCAGAGGAAAGGGGGGGACAAGCTTTTTAGTAGGGCCAGCTGGGACAGGACAAGGGGGGATGGCTTTAAACTGAAGTGCACAATAAGATAGATTGGATCTAAGGAAGAAATTCTTTCCAGTGAGGGTGGTGAAACCCTGGCAGGGGTTGCCCCGAGAGGGGGTGGAGGCCCCATCCCTGGGAACATTCCAGGCCAGGTTGGCCGGGGCTGTGAGCAACCTGATGTGGTTCAAGGTGTCCCTGCTCCTGCAGGGGGGTTGGACTGGGTGACCTCTGGGGGTCCCTTCCCACCCAAACCATTCTGTGATTTTGAAGGATCTTTCACGTCGCCTGAGGAGGGGATGCTTGGCATGCCACGGGTGGGAGCACACAAGGGGCACCTCTGCAGAAGGAATTTTAAAATTCCTTTCTCTTACCAAATTATGCTCCAGCAAGGGCAGCGAAGGGCTGTGATACACAGTTAAATGAAACTCTAAGAGGTGAAGTGTGACAACAGAGTCTAAACAGCCGTTTTACAGCGGTTACCTGCGGTATTTTCCAGCATAACGTTGCTCCCTGGGTCAGACAGCCAATTAGCTTAAACTGTCTATAATTTGGTTCCAATTAGTGGAGTTGGGTTGATTCTCTCTGCTGGCGTATTATCGCTCTTTCAGAAGGGGAGCGATATTCCTCCAAGACCTCACGTGATGTGTTGGTTTTCATTGCAGATATTAAATAAGTGAGTTGCTGCTCGTCAGGCGACTCGGCTCCGTGCTAAATGCCGCGGTGTAAGCGAGACGGAGCGATTCGCAACCCTGTGTTTGGAAGCATTTGCACAGTCCTGTGCAGTTGATAGCCTATATATGTCTCGTTTCTACTGCTTCTGGCCCAATTGGATCCATTAATTGCCCTCAACAACTGCCTGAGAGGAGGCTGTAGGGAGGGGGGGGTCGGTCTCTTCTCCCTGGTCACAGATGATAGGATGAGGGGGAATGGCTTGAGGCTGTGCCAGGGCAGGTTTAGGCTAGACATTAGGAAAAACTTCTTCACCAAAAGGGCTG
>NW_009259037.1:1501583-1508974 GCF_000687185.1 Egretta garzetta | reverse complement strand
CCTGGAGGTATTTAAAAGAAGGACAGATGAGGTGCTTAGGGACAGGGTTTAGTGGTGGGATGGCAGGGTTGGGTTAAAGGTTGGACTCGATGATCTCAAAGGTCTTTTCCAACCAAAGTGATTCTATGATTCTAATCCTTCAAACTAAAGTGGTTTTGATTGGATCTCTGTAGCTCATCATGTTTATGACCATTTAATTTCAAAGAAAAATAGTTACACAGGAAGAAATGTCTTACAGTGTCACAAGGACCGTTTGGGGGAATCAAATTTTGTTTGATTTTGTTGTTGTTTTTTAATAGTGTTTTCTGATTAAAAAAAAAAATCTTGTATCTTATTTTGGCTCTTCACAAAGTAAAAAAAACCCACGTATTTTTTCATCTTCTTTAACTGATTTTTATTGCATCCTGAACATGTATAGTGTAGCATATTTTAGATCTCCAAGAGAATGGAGGCAAATGTTTTTAAAACCTGATTCTTTTCTGTATTGGGGAAAAAAACAAACAAATGGAGCGATTTTGTGTTTGCAGCAGAAGGAACAGATTGCTTCTGGGTTGCAGATGTGCCTTTTACATAAGGTTTCTGCTTCCCCTGAGGTACCCGTGAGTCAAGGGTTCTGCCCAAAATAGGTTCGAACGTGAACCAGCAGTCTCTATCATTTTGTCAGAAAGTAAAAAAACACGCTTGAAGATGCGGCGGGTTCGCAATTAACCACTGAAATATAAACCTGAGCTCGGCAAAGCGGTTCGTAATGCAATGTCAAATCGAGGGGAACTCTTCTTTGTGTATTAAAGTTTCTAAGGGGGAGTGTAGCAAAAATGAACTTCATAAGCCTCATAAGGATTTTCTGAGTATGATATTAAAAGGAGAGAGCAGAGCAAGTGTGCTTGGATTTCCTCCTGTGCTGGAATAGAAGGGAGCGCGTGTCGGCCCTGGGAGTGATGGCCAGATTTGGAGTTGCACCAGTTCCATATTGGCACGTTTTGTCGTGCTGGTTTCTCCGTAATGTTGCCCCGATGAGCTTTACATGCCCTACTTAATATATTCATTGGTAGCTTGTTATATAAAGGAACATGTACTAAATTTATCCAACTTTCTAATGGAAATTGTAAATTCAATTATAATAATTATCTACCTATCTCTGTTATTTCTTTCTGCCTAATTTGCTTGCAGAATCTAAGCTCTGGTAGGTTTTGTGGTTGTTATTTATAGCATATATATTTAGCTTATTCTCATTGCGTTTGCATGGTATCTGTTCTTCAGAAGCAGGTTTTCGGGGATAATTTGATTGTTCTCTGATCAATCTGAAGGGCTCATTTGTTTGAGAAATGCCTTTGATCTAATTGAATTGAGAATTATGACCAATATACTGTTATTTAAATTCAAAATGGATTTTCACAAATGATGCTATCAGCAAAGTTATTTTTTTCTTGTGATAAATACGATGTTAAAGATATCATCCGAGAGCAAAGCACTGAGGAAGTTTTTATGTTTTGTAATGTATTCTAGAGGGGCACCTGATTTATTTAGTTATAAAATTAACGTCATCTCCATGAGGATCTCTTGCATGGTGAATGCTGATGTTCTGCAGACCACCGGCATTTCCCAAAGTTTGCCCAGGAGTCCCTGCCTGGATACAACTGAGCCCCTGCCTAGACTGTAACTAAGTGGTTTTTCAGAGATTTTGAAATCTGTAGATCACGATGGAATCTGTGAGGCTAAAGAACATTGACAGTCCAGTTCTTATTCAGGTGCCTTAGTAGGGATTCAGGAGCTAATTTAACATGCCAGGTTAAGAAAAATATTTGGTCAGGTAGCGGAAGTATTTGATGGCTCTGACTGTGATGCTTAGAGACAGATTGCTGGTTGAGTTTAAAAAAAGAATAACTTTAGGTTTGCATTTAGTAAAATAAAATTCTTGGTTTACCTGCTTTACTTATCAGACTGTTGACTTGATTTTCTGACTTAGAGAATGTTGTGCACCATGCCCCTCTGTAAGTGAGGAACAGATAGGGCACAGTTCTGAGCCTGTGCTGGGAAACAAACGCTGCTGACTCAGCAGGGTTGTCTTGACACGTGCATTTCAAGCAGCAGTGCCCGTACGAGTCTCAAACCCTTTAATAACCTGGTTGTTTCTTCAAAGAATCTCATATAAACTTTAACGGGACTGTGAACATAAAAGTCTTCATTGCCAAGTATGTTCAGTCCTGTCCTCATTAAGGAGTCCCATGGAAAAGACAAGGGGTAATGGGTACAAGTTAATCCTGAGAAGATTCCCTTTGGACATGAGAGGGAAATTTTTCCCCATGAGAACAGTCACCCATTGGAAGCATCCCCCCGGGGGGGGGGTTGCGCCCGCCACATTGGGCACTTTCAAGCCTCAGCTGGACAGGGTGCTGGGCCATCTTGTCTAGGCTGTGCTCTTGCCTAGAAAGGTTGGACCAGATGATCCTTGAGGTCCCTTCCAACCTGGGATTCCATGATTCTATGATTCTCATTGGTGAGCAGGAGGCTTACCCAGGTAGGCCGGGGGATGCAGCCTGCCAGACAGGGCGCCCTGGGCTCTGGCACCTTGCTCTCTGTCCTTGAGTCCCTTATCCAGTATCAGATTAAAACCAGTGGATGTCCAGGTTGGTAAGAAAGCATTCTGTAGCCAAGGAGGAAGGTGAGAGCGCAGGCATCGCTGCGTTGGTGGTGCTGCTGGAGAGGCTGGGAAATGGAGCATGGACGGTCTTCACCGCTCCGTGCTCTTGGCCTGCTGGCTTGGAGGGTGGCAAAATGGAGAGGTAAGCTCAGGGCACAGCTTTCCTGATGGCCGTTTGTGATCCCTGCTCGTTTGCCGTGGAGGAGAGCCAGGAGGAGTGTGAGGGACATTGTAAACCACGTTGGAAAGTCTGTCTTTCCAGGCATTCCTGATGGCCGTTTGTGATCCCTGCTCGTTTGCTGTGGGGGAGAGCCAGGAGGAATGAGGGACGTTGTAAACCACATTGGAAAGTCTGTCTTTCCAGGCACGTTACAGGAAAAACATTCCAGCGAAAATCCAGCCTTCCTGGCTCGCCCAGTATGCAGCCTTACCTTTCTATTTAGTCTGTGATTAGTAAAACTGTCTGATAAAAGCTCTGGATTTATAACTTCGTGCTGGCTGAAAAGCTGACTTTGAGGAGGGCATTCAGTTGCCTTAAAGATACATTTTTTTCTTCTACTCTTGCACATCTCTCAAAATTCCATCATTGGGTTGCAGGAGCGTTAGGAGGCTTTTCCAGGTGTCTCCTGCCGTACAGCAGAGGAAAGCCTGAAATATCCTGGCATCACCCTGAGCTGCTCTCCTTTTTTGGATGGCAGCTTTGGATATCTTTTAAAAGGAACAGTCCTGTTTCTTACACGCTTTCATGTGGTTTATCAGCTGCGCGTATACCAGATCCTTACTGTGATTGGCCATCGCTTATTTGGTCCAAGACAGAATTGGAATACGAGGATCGGGGTCCCAAGCATAGTTCGTAGCACTAAGGCATTTCAGATATTTGGACTGTTCTCGTAGCAGCAATTAGGGAGGTTTGGGAGAGCCAGTGTGCATCCGTAGGGTTTGAAGTGTTACTGCATGAAGTCGGCGGAACGGGGTGGGTAAGGTGGGACAGGTACGCTGGGACACAGATGGAAATGAAAAAGCATCGTTATGCCGGGCGGTGGTTGTCTGAGCAGGGGAAGAATCTTGGGGAAAAACCCAAAACCGAAGCCGCGTTTACGAGGTGTGACGCTGCAGTGCAGCCTCGGCGCAGCGATGGAGACCCGTAGCGGCTGCCCAGCCAAAATGCTGTAGAAAACCAGATTGCAGAGTGGATGAGCCAATGGCAGCCTTCTCAAGCTCTTTCTGAAACAGATTTTATCATATATATGATGGAACGTTATGGAAAAAAGTCTTAATTTCCATAATGACTTTTTTAATTTGTCCAATTAGCCGGTGAATCTAACCGAGGGTGCGCTTGTTCTCTTGTATGATCTATGAAGTGATTTAAAGTATGTGTATTTGAACAGTCTGGATTTCTGTTTTGAATATTTTAATTATAACTGAATGTGTAATAGTAAATTGCAAGTTACTTATTTGTTTAAATGGTTTCCTTTTTTTTTTCTTTAATTATTTGTGTTCTAAATATGCAAAATAAGAAAATAATGGAAAAGCAATCAAGCTGTAGCTTCAAGCTAGCTTTTAAGCTCTGTAGTGCAGAGGGGCTGAGGGCAATCGATACAGACCAAGAAATCAATATCCTATCATGATATAAAGTAGGGAATTATAAACTTCTCCAGTGCTGTCCAAAGATTTTTCCTGAAACACCGAGCTAATTCATCACGGACCCGTGAGAGATTTTTTTCATTGTCAAAAGTAAAAGTTATATTTTAAGCTAATGGGCATTTGGCATGCACGCTAGCAATTCTGCGGAGCAGCTTTCGGGAGTCAGGTGGCCACAGACTTAGCCACTGTCTCTCGCAGGTCTGTATGAACCAGCAAATGTTTCAAGAATCCATTCACTGCTAACACAGTCTCTTCCAAATTGGTTTCTTCCAGCACCTGCCACCTCCGCTCCCCAGCAAGACTCCCCCGCCTCCGCCTCCAAAGACCACTCGGAAGCAAACGTCTGTTGACTCTGGGATTGTCCAGTGAAGAAGGAAGCGGGTGTTTTTCCAAAGATAAAGCTGTAACAATTCATTTCCCTAAGTATTTTATGGTATATAATGTTTACCTCATTCAGGCGTGCAGTATCTAACATTTAGTGCAATGACTCTAACTCCGTAAGAAATCCATTTCTAGCCGTGTATCGGAAACAACACTAGATCCACCCCCTTTCTGGGGGCATTCCCTCCCGTAACTTGAAAGAAATCTGGATTTCTACTTGGGACCGGGAGGCGTTCATCAACTGACAGCACCCTCTTCCTAAACCCTCTCCCTGCTTCTTCTGAATAACTTCGGGCACGTAGGTAGCTGTGGAGATTAAAATCAGAGTTGAATATTTTGTACCTAAAGCATTTAGGTAGCTGTGGAGTTTAAAACGAGCTGAGTATTTTGTACCTAATCTCAGTGTATATAGGAATCGATGACGATATTCACATTGAATTCGGTGCACGCTGGAGCAGGCGTCACCATAAGGAGAAGCTGCCGTAGGATTTCCCCAAATAACGGCTCTGCCCAGGGCTAGAACTCGAGCAGAGCTTCGCTGTGGAAAGTGCCTTCTCTTTAATCGTTCTGGATTTAAATAAACCGATTGCTAATGGGCGTTGTAAAATTAGTCGTTGGCGATCAGTCATCTCCATTCTCATTCAGTTCGTCGTTATCCTGGGTTGTCGATCGATGGGCAAAGCAAGGACGCCTTTTAGCCGCTGGCGGGCACGAGCGTATAGGAAAAGAAACCGAGTAGGCAGATAGGAGAGTCCTGGTCATTCCAAACCTCGCGGTTGAGTACAAGAACGGGAAGAGCTTTTTCTTTTCTTCTTTAATGTGTAATATTTCATGTGGATTAGGATGAACTGAATGGAATCACTTTGTCCTTGTGCCATCATTCTGTACAGAGTTTGTATATATGATGGTTTTTAGAATGTTTTAATTTTTATGGTGCCTGCTTTTCATGTAATAATGAATTAATCTACCTGCAAAGAATGCCTGACATATTTTTAATTTCCTAATTGCTGAAAGTGTAAAAAAAAAAAAAAAAAAACACAACAGTTTTTTTTCCCCAGTATTAGGCTCTGAGAAATATCGGACAATGAGGGGGTGGGGTGTTGGGAGGGAGGAAGGAAACTAACTTTATACTCTAGCGTTTTTTATTGTCATCACACTTCCGTTTTTTACTATCTACAATCTTTTTACTCTTACGGTAGATTGTTTTTAAGTATACCACTGACTCAAAAAATAAAATATTATTTTAAAAACTTGTCTAAGAAAATTGTTACATTTCTGTGGTCCTTTTTTTTTTTTTTTTTTTTTTAAATCCTTGTTGTAGGATTTCAGGAACTGTTGCACTCCATAGAGGGCTATATATACTCTTCCCTTCTTTCTGAAAAATTTTGAGGGAGCCCGTGGTAAAGCTGAGGTCTTTCGTCACGCTGGTATTTCCTGAGATAAAACATACGTCAGCGCTAGGAACCTTCGTAGGCTGTCAATATGGTAGCTTGCTTCTCTTTAAGCTGTAAATTAGCTGTTGCTGAACACTTCAGATGAGTTTTGGGTAATATTTTCTACCTCAAGCAGCTGCTTCATGATGCAAGGAGCAAGGCAGAAGCATTAGGAGAAATTTCTTCACAGAAAGGGCTGTCAGGCTCTGGAATGGGCTGCCCAGGGAGGTGGTCGAGTCCCCATCCCTGGAGGTATTTAAAAGAAGGGTAGATGAGGTGCTTAGGGACAGGGTTTAGTGGTGGGGTGGCAGTGCTAGGTTAACAGTTGGACTTGATGATCTTAAAGGTCCTTTCCAACCGTGACGATTCTATGATTCTATGACTCGCACAGCGGTAAGCCAGTAATGTTCTTACAAAGGCACAAAGATCGCCCTTCTCATAAGAAGTGGCTCAAATGGTCAATTAGAGTCTCATAATTTTGCCTTAAAGCATCATGTTGCTTTGGATGAAACAACTGTACTTTGCCTTGCACTGTGAGATAACATCAGCTACCAGAGTGCCTTGGAATTTACTGGTAGATATTGTCCTCCAATTCCCTATTTGTTTCATTATTAGTATAATCTCCATTCAAGAGGAGCAAGCCGGGACGGATTCTTAGCTACAGTCGATCAGATAGTCTTTCCATAGAATACCAACAATGTATTACCATTTTAATTCTATAAGTCTTCCATTTAATTGAAAATTGCTTTAGAGACTGCTCTTGTTACTATGCGGGAGATCGCGCTGGGATGGTGGGGAGTTTTCCTCCTTTCTGTTCCATTTACTTTCTAAAGGATAGGAAGAGGCTTTCGCGTGGACCTTTAACTGGATGCTTGTAAATTGTATTTCTGATAATGTGTTTGTTTTCACACGTCCCTTGCAAATTCCTGTGCTCATGCAAGTGTTATAATTTGGCCCTGCAAGACTCCTCAAACAAGAGCTGCGCTTTCAGATTGGTCTTGCAGTACAAACTCTAAATCTCCTAGGTGTGTGTGTTTTACAAATACGCAAGCTGAGACTGGGAATTGAAAATCAGACTCTCAGATTCACTTTCAGACCCAAATTGTCATCGTTTTTACAATCTAACAGCTTCTAGGCTGTAACTCGTATAAAAGCCAGCCAGAACGAATCATTACCCTCCTCAAAGTGTTGTAAAAACACACTTGAGCAAATCCAGAAGCTAATTCAGTTACAGTCTCTAAGCAGTGAACAATCCAGCACAGGCTGTTATTTCTCCTGCGGTATACGCTCTT
>NW_009259037.1:1492230-1501567 GCF_000687185.1 Egretta garzetta | reverse complement strand
GCACCCCGGTGCCGTTGTATCAGAGCATCCCGATGCGATACGAATTTCTTGTGACGTCGTTTGCAGCAAAGCTGGGCTAACGTGGAAGAGCTCGATACAAGGTAATGTAGAAAAAGAAGGTTATTTGCTCTTAAGCAAAGCGGTGTCTCTTACGCTTACTCTGCCATGCTCACGTCCTCACAGGGGTCGAGGCACGTATGTCCACGTAATGTGTCCGGGGTTGCTGGCCGTCACGTAGAGGACAGGAGAGGCCTGCTGTGAAGTCCGCGTCCCATCTTCTGCGCTATTCTGAGGTTGGTGAAGATGTGCTGGTTGTTGGCTGTGCCCTGGATTCCCTTTGGGAGCTGGCAGTGACTGTGATCTCCTGTCTAGTCTGTCCTACTTCTGTGGGAATTCAATAGGCAGCGCTCGATGTATTTGATGTCCGTTGTCTCCCTGCCTCGTGAGGGTGCTGTCCAGTTCCAGTTCTGCAATTCGTCTCCCCACCATCATCCCTTAATGGCCTCAGTGAGTCTTTTGCTTTCCCCACCTCGATGCCTCGAGTAGCTGGGATGGGGGTGATCTGGTCCAGCTGTCCCTGCTTTATCCTCCTGCCAGCTCTCCTGGTGCCTCCTCCCCATTCAGACTTCATTCAGATTGGTGTTTCTGCTACAGGAGCACGCCGAAAGCAAGCTGTAGGAAAGGTGACCTCCCACACATCTTCCATAGTAGACCACATCCAGGGCATTAGTTTCCGCAGGGGCAAGGTTTTCACCATTTAAGACAAGTGCTCCTCTTCAGGCATTAACCTCTGCCCAAATGCCATCCCTTCACTGAGACTTGAGAGCAATACCACAAGGCTTTTCAACACATTTTTTTTGCCTGAAAGAGGAAATTCAGAGGTGTTGTGTTGCTAAATAGTATGAGAAAACAGATTTTTTTTAATGGCCAGTAATTTTTGCCTCTTGAAAGTCAGCTTGAATTTACTTACTGAAAGTTAACTTACAGTGCCAATATAAAAAGGAGGAGCCCTTAATACCATTTCTCTGAGTCTTAGCTTGGGAGCGAGAGGGCAATTTTCCCAGGTGCACACATCAATTCCCCTCAGTCCCATGCAAAACTGCAAAAGGTTTGTTGGGCAGCGGTTGTTTGTTTTTTAATCAAATTTATTTTCAATGGGAAGCTCAATGCAAAGGTCAGTTCTTAAGCTAGATTCCGTAATTGACATTTATGATTACTGAAATGTCTCTGGTGATACCACAACTTTTGAGTGTAAAAATGTTTTTAAATTCAGTTTTGTCTTAACGCAGATATTTTTTTTACCATGGATATCTGTGATACGTGACTTTACAGAGAAAAATGTTAAATGTTTTGCAGTGCGTAGGTCTGTTTATGATGTACGAATAAGAGATTTATGTGAGTGTATGTGCGTGTATACACGCACATACATCTAAACACACATTTTCTATTGTACAATAGCTCGCTTCATTGACTAGTTGAGGTGTCCACCTTCCTGCTTCACGTTAGGCATGTTCCCCATTGATTCCTGTGACCTCTCTGGGGACCATTCTGTGCCAGAAGCGTGAAGTAGTGTTGTTGATGCCAGTTATCCCATGATGGTTGTTCACAATTCCCTAATCTCTGGCTAAACTGGCCATTTCTTGTTTGTGGTGTTTGACACGGTCAAGTGAAGTTAAGAAGAAAAATTTCTTAAGAAGGTTACAAGTGGTTTGATGTTTAATTATATGCAGACCAAACTTAGACTGTTACATGGTGTTACAGGAGTCGTCCTCTTCTGATCCAGCAATTACCACCTTGCATTAGGCTTTGGAATATTTTTGTGTGCCTTTTTGAAGAAAATGGCAAAAACTGGAACGGGCTGCCCAGGGAAGGGGTTGAGTCCCCATCCCTGGGGGTATTTAAAAGATGGGTAGATGTGGTGCTTAGGGTCAGGGTTTAGTGGTGAACTTGGCAGCGCTAGGGCAACGGGTGGACTTGATCTTAGAGGTCTTTTCCAACCTAAACCGTTCTGTTATTCTAAAATCGAAGTATTTTATCCCCAAGCTGAAGGTAGAGGAAGGTAAGGCAGATACTGTTTTTCCTGGGCCTGTTCCATTATGCGTGCATTTGCTGTGTTTCACAGAGATGTTGCTATTCATCGTTGTAGCTGTCAGAAGCACACACCGCTGGGAAACAGGTTGCCCTTTCCATTGCCGCTGCCTTTCAGCCATTAGTGGAAACACACACGGTGCCTTGTCCAGCTTTTCCCCGTCTCCCCATCACAAGTCTCTGAAGATCGTTGTGTTCTCTTGCAATAAAAGTTGTTTGTTTGTTTGTTTTCAGTAAATGCAGGATGCCTTTCTGGTTGTTTGCTTACTGTTGATGCGTCCTTTGAGATGCCGCGCTGATAAATTGCCTGCGCTTCGCTCAATGTATTTAATTTCTGTGCAAGACGCTCAGGGTGCGCAGGCGGACTAGAGCTCAGGACAGCCCCGAGCTGGAGCAGGTCTCCCAGGAGGATGGGCGGTGAAGGTGGCCAAGCTTCCTACCTGCTCAGCACCATGCTCAGCCCAGTCCGGACTGGGGCTGCCTGCATCCCTCTGCACAAACAGGATAAGGCATTTTTCAGTTTGCATCTAGACCTTACCTTGTGACCAAGCAGTAAATTGTAGCGCTGTTAGGATCCAATTCTGTTTGGACGAGAGGAAGGCCCCCTTGCTTTCTAGCCGACCTCAGACGAGTCTGGGAGGCCAGGGGAGGCTGGACCAACCTCTTGTTTCAGGTTCGATCCCTTGGAGCGAGATTTAAGACACAAATGAGGTCAGATGTCGTAAGTCCACGCGTTTATTAATTGTTCAGGGGAAAGAGAGAAAGCAGCAACAGGAAAGGAAGGAAGGAAAGATAAGAAATAAAGTGAGAGGTCCGGATAGACGAGAGCAGACAGTCACCACCATGGATCCGCGGCGTGCCGGGGGGTCCGTGCTTCTGGGGTTTTCAGTGATCGCACACGGAATCTTCGGTGGTCTCTTCACGAGGTCGGTGATCTTCCTCCAGCGTCTTCGATGGTCTCCCACGAGGTCCCCCCCGCAGTCTGAGCCTGCAGCTTTTTTTACAGAGCACAGCCCAGCACCTGCGCACGCATTTCGCGCGCTTTCCTTTTGGTGGGCTCCATTCGCGCGCTTTCTTGTTGCTGGGCAGGGGCAGGGGCCTGCTTTGCTTCCATGCTTTAAGTGGCAGCAAACTGCAAGCTTTGGTGGGCAGGCGGCCCCACCTGGGTGTCCACTGCCTCAGCCAGCCTGCAAGCCACCTTGCCGGTGGCAATGCTGATCTTCACACGTTGCCACGCAAAGGAGCAAGCTTTGAGACAGTGAGCTGGCTGTTCAGTCTCCCACAAGCGCGTGTAGAATGTGCCCGTGAAAAGAAGACCCAAGCGCTTGAGTGATGGTGAACACTGAAATTCAGGGGTTTGCTTTATCCTCGGGTTTCGGCATTAACGTGGTAATGGGAAGTGTGAGGTCCAGCTGCTCTGACATTTCAATTTCCTCTCATTCTCCTTTTGTGTTTTTCACGGATCTAAATGGAATTTCAGGGTTGCAATTGCCATCTTCTTGGTGATGCAGAAAGTGTGGATCGGGATAAACACTTGGTTATTGTATGGCATCTAACCAGCTGTTCTCCAGTGAGGCTATTTATAGGATTTTTAATTTCCCTCAGTTTTGTCATATGTATTCTGCAGACATGAATAATTACTGTAAATTAGATTTCTCTATCAAATGGCAGACTTAATTTTTTTTTTTTTTTCATTTCCAGTGTGTGCAGTATTGTATTCTAGCACTTTAATGCAAAGTTGCTGAATCAAATAACTCATTTCACATCTAACCGAGCTGGCGCTGGACCGGGGTGTTGAGGACCTGTACCAACCCCTTTGTGAGGCTGAGTTGAGACGGTGACTCCGTTCAATCTCATGTTGCGTTTAGCCAAGCAGTTTCCATTCCCTAATGCCGTATTGTTACGGCTACGTGTTGATACATGGTTTTCAGAATCCAAGCTGACCGTCTCGGATTCATTGTGACCCAAACTCCCCGTCTGCCCCCCCAAACTTGCAGAGATTTTACGGGTGGTGAAACGTTGCTATTTGGGGTTGAATCCATATTGGTTCAGCCATTCGCTCAGCTTTTCATTGCACAGTTTGGCTCTGATGCTGTTGAACTTCTGTGTTTGCAGCCCAAACTCTCTTCCAGAGCTGGGGAACTGAACAGAGGAACGTTGGCCATAGCATGTTAGTGTTAACGGATTCAGTGATGAGACCTCACTTTCTTCACCTTATGTTTAATTTGCATTATTTGCACACATTTGCAAATTATTTTTGTGAAGCTTCCCCTGAGTTGGAGCTCAAGGCAGATTTCCATAAGATGCCCATATGAACACGTTCTTCTGGTATTTAGCCTTCTCAGTAGATGCTCCCATTTCCATTTTTCAGATGTTTTTTCTCCCTTAAAGTGCAAGAAACCCAAATGGTGTTTGACTCTTCTTGTTTGTCAAATGATTCCTTGAAAAACCACCTCTGGAAAGGCTTTGGGGGCAATATCTGCATGGTCCCCGAAGGTGGTGCATGCTGCCTTGTGCTTCGTCAGTCACAAGAGAGCTATGAGCAATGCCCTGTTGCGTGCTCCCATGTTCTTTTGGACTCGCCTCACATCACATAAAAAAAACCTTGGAGCCTCTAATTGCCCTCATTATCAGCAAGAATAAGCATCGTTGGTCGCTCGTGCACTTCCAGACCAGGAGGCCCAGCTGCTTAACGGATGCTTGAAAAGATGCTGGTTCTGCCGTTATTGAAAGCTGTGGCCTTCTGCCAGTTTGCATCAGAGGGGAATACATGGTGTCATCAACATTTGAGGGAGTCCTTCACAAAGCAAAAGCGTAGACAAAACCAAACGCAACGCTGTGTTCCTATAGACAAGGCATTTTTTGTGTGTGCTCCTGTTGTTGGTTGTTCTTCCAAGTTTTATATTTATTCTCTGGCCTTATTCGAAAGTAATGGTTGTGGTTACATTTCCTCAGCACTGTAATCCCAATTTAAATTGAGTTTTCTTTCTCCATCATTCCTACAAGCAATGACTGATCACTGCACCGACGGTGGAGAACCCAGAAAATGAACTACAAAAAATTTCTCTACTAAAAAAAAAATATTTAGCAGAATATTAAAGAGCCTCTGGAAATGCATAGGTACCCGGGCACCATTCTAGAGCAGTTTGACGTGCGTGTTGTGTTGAATCGCAGATGACTAATGTAGAAGTGTAACAGTTTGAGAGGTAAAACAGCCCCACCAGCTTCAGTCTAGGCAAAACACTTCATGGATTAGCATAAATTATGCAGTTTAAAATGCTTATTAACATTTAATTTAACATGATGAACATTGGTTTGGGAAGTGCGTTCTTGTAGCAAGAGTAGAAGTCATCGCAGAGTGCAGGGAGTTCACTTAAGCTGTAATTATTGCTTCTCTGGAAATTATATGTATTTTCCTGCATTTTGATTGCGTGCGCTCAAAATGTATCACAGTAAAAAATCCAAATAAATCAACCACAAATTCAAAAATTTCCAAAGAAAGATGCCTACTTTCAGAAGGTGATACAGTTATCTACTGCTCAGTAGTGTTACTGGAGGCCTGTCCTGAGGTATTTTTAAAATCAGGTTGAGATGTGGCTGTCAATAATGTCTTAGTCTACTGGTTATAAACTTCCTTCCATGAGTTTATTACTGTGTACGCTTGGCAAATGTATTTGTTGTCGTTGTTGTTCTGTGCAGCACGTGGTTGTTAAGTCGCTCTCCAGGGGAAAATAATAGAAAAAGCCTAGAAATAGAAGATGATTAGTTTTTTTTTAAAGAGTTTGCTTTGTGTCTTCAACTACAGACCTCATGGTCCACGTGGAGGTGAGCAGAGGTCCGTGGAAGGCTACACCATGCTTTTGGATCGTCCTTCAGTGTGCCGTGCCCGAGGCAGGCGCTCAGGGCTGTGAGTAGGGGTACAAAGATGCTAACCCGCCGAGAGGGGCGAGCACTCCTGCCGCCTGGATCAGAAGCACCAGCAGAGAAATCGCCGTTCGCTCTTCTCGCGGCTGCTCCGCGGGGCTCTTGATGCGGTGGCAGAAAAGTGGCTTTGGGAAAATGAATTCCCTTTCTCCGGCGCAAGCTTTTCTGGGGACATGGTATTTGTGTAAGGTCAGTAGCACGAATCGTGTCTGAAGGTAGGCCAGGTCTCTTAAAGACCTGGAAAAGGTGACGCTCTGTTTTGTTTGATGGCAAGCACTCTCACAGCATATTCTTCAGAAGCAAAAAGGAGACACCAAAGCCTAAATCCTCTCCTAAGTTACAGCTGGGGTCTACCAAGCCCACCGAAGTCACCCCTTCGCAGGTGTCACTGAGGGCAAAACCTAGCATCCTTTTCCTAATATTTAATCAATGTAAAGGTATCTGTTAAGCATCCTCACTGTAACAAAGCTGCAAGGCTAGTGCTGAATCTATGTCCATAGCACGTGCATGCATCATTTCTCGATTGCATTGTTATTTTTCTTGCTACAGATGCAATACTTTTGTTGAAGGGGGTGAGATTGCTTTTCTGAAGTGTTGGTAGAATTAAGGAGGAGAAGTCTGGACACGAGCCGGCCATGGGCGCTGGCAGCCCAGAAGCCAACCCTGCCCTGGGCTGCATCAGGAGAAGCGTGGCCAGCGGCGAGGGAGGGGATTCTGCCCCTCTGCTCTGCTCTGGGGAGACCTCCCCTGGAGCCCTGCGTCCAGCTCGGGAGCCCTCAGCACCAGGAGGACATGGACCTGTTGGAGCGGGGCCAGAGGAGGGCTACTAAAATGCTCCGAGGGCTGGAGCCCCTCTGCTCTGAGGCCAGGCTGGGAGAGTTGGGGGTGTTCAGCCTGGAGAAGAGAAGGCTGCGGGCAGAGCTGAGTGCGGCCGGTCAGGGCTTCAAGGGGGCCCAGAGGAAAGGGGGGGACAAGCTTTTTAGTAGGGCCAGCTGGGACAGGACAAGGGGGGATGGCTTTAAACTGAAGCAGGGGAGGTTTAGACTGGATCTAAGGCAGAAATTCTTTCCAGTGAGGGTGGTGAAAGCCTGTCAGGGGTTGCCCAGAGAGGGGGTGGAGGCCCCATCCCTGGGACCATTCCAGGCCAGGTTGGCCGGGGCTGTGAGCAACCTGCCGTGGTTCAAGGTGTCCCTGCTGCTGCAGGGGGGGTTGGGCTGGGTGCCCTCTGGGGGTCCCTTCCAACCCAAAACATTCTGATTCTATGATTCTAAGTCTTGCCATAAAAGCTTCGTTTGTTCCTCCTATACACTGTAACACTATAGTATTTTCAAATTATTTTTTAAATAACTGATCGTTAAGCACAGGCCTGGTTTGCCTCAATCAGTAATTTTCATTCAAGAGTTATTCAGACAAAATCACTGTTGGTATTAATGGGCTATATGAAGTGAACTAATTTTTTTTAATTTTATTTAAAACAAAGGACTGTTGTCCAAGAAATTAATCCAATGCCCAAGTTACAAGTACGTGTCAACCAGAACAAAGTTTGGTGTAGTTTTAAAAGTCAGCTTGGAGCGATGATGAGTCGGTTCTGGATGATGGCCAGTCGAGACTCTTGATGCTTTGTACCCTGATATTGATAAGGCTGTGGTTTAACTGCAAATCACCTTTATTGGAGACCGTCTTATATTAGAAAGTGCTTTACTCTAAAAAATAAAAAAAAAATAATTTGGGCATAACGGAGAACGAGGCTGCTTTCAACTTGGCTGCAGGGGCTTATTGAGGTTATTGGAAGCAAATCGATGATTGTGCATGGAAAAGCTGAACCCACGGTAGCCGTGAGCACTGGGGAGCTGAAACTCCCCAGCCTCGGGGAAGGAATAAGCTCGCCAACATGAAGCAGTGGCTGACAGAGTTTTCTGGTTTGTTTTATTCAGTATACAAAGCCAAACAGTAAATGGAATTTGCCGTAGAATCTCCCCAGCATCCTCTGGGCGGGGGGTCAGCGGGGTGTGTGTCCCCCCCTAAGTGTGGGATAGGAAGAGAGGAGCTGGGGGGGGATGGGGAGGATGAGCATCACTATGGCGAAGGGGTTTATTTACAGCCTACACAGTGTGCAGGGCGCCCGTGGGGACCGCTGTGGGTACGAAGGATGTTCAGGGAAGAGATGCTGGCTCTGGAGGCAGCTGGCAGCGCCTTGTGTGTCTGTCCTTTTTCTTGGGGAGCATAGTTAAATCACAGAATCATAGAATCACTCAGGTTGGCAAAGCCCTTTAAGCTCCCCCAGCCCCCAACCTCACCCTGCCCTGGCACAACTTGAGGCCGGTGCCCCTCGTCCCATCGCCCCTTCCCTGGGAGCAGAGCCCGACCCCCCCGGCTCCCCCCTCCTCTCAGGCAGTTGTAGGGAGCGATGAGGGCTCCCCTCAGCCTCCTCTGCTCCAGGCTGAACACCCCAGTTGTATACATAAGGCACAGCAAAACGTCATCCTCTTTCTCAGCAGCCATGGAGAGCGACATCAGGGTAAGTCACGTCCTTTGCAAGGACTCCGGGGCAGCCCTGGCCCTGGGAAAGCAGAGGTACGGAACAGGGCTGCCCTCCTCCAGGCAAGGCAGGAACAACACACACACATAGAGACACACACCCCCCAAATAGGGGAAATCCAAGTGCTAATGGAATAAAATGAACATGCTTGTTGGACTGTAAGGAAAAAATGAAAGTCCTCTGAAGGAGCTTTGGAGAAATGTAGATCGCAGTGTGGAGGCTGAGGTCCATGGGACAGAGCGTGGCTGGGCAAAACCTGCCCATGGCCATGACTGTGCTTCAGCAGATGCATCTCCAGATGCATTCCATTTTACATGACCATTTCAGCGTAACCTTTGGTTCTTTGATTATCTTCCTTCTTTCTTCACCTCCTGAGTTGCTTGCCCCTGGTTTTCAGTTCAGGCTGGGGTGGTTTTCTCTTGGTGCTTCATTCACCAGCGCAGCGCTGACTTCCACGCCGGTGCCCGTCCCTGCGGCACACGTTGCTGCCTTTCCTTCGGGATTGTCTCTCCCGTGTGCTTGGTGCCTACGAGGCTCTTCCAGGGCAGCGGCAGGACAAATGCCAGCCCCGTGTTAGTGGGGAAAGGCCGATCCCGAGCAGGGACCTTGCCCTGGCGCGTCGCGGGCAGGAGGGGGCTGCTTTTTGCTGGGACCAGAGCAGGACTGGGCTCCAGCAGCGTTATCTACTGCAGAGTTACCCAAGTTCAGCGGGGATGCTTTTCTTTCCTGCAGGCCATTGTAGTACCATTAAAAAAAAAAAAAAAAAAAAACCCCCAAGCTTGGCCG
>NW_009259037.1:1488486-1491767 GCF_000687185.1 Egretta garzetta | reverse complement strand
TTTGTAGTACAATAAAAAAAAAAAAAAAAAAAAAGCCCGAAGTCTCTGCGTGGAACTTATTTTTCTCCAGTACTCCTTGTTTCTGGCTGACAGCAAGCATTAGCCGGTGGTACGAGCTAATTGGAAGTGACCAGTGACCGCAAAGCTCCGTGTGGGAGCAAGAGCCTGGCTTCCTCTTTTTTTTTAAATACTGACGTTTGCATTTAAGATGTTCTTTTTTTCCTCCTCTGTCTCCTTCCCCCTCCTTCTCGATTTCTGTTATCTAATGAGGGCAATTTTTTTAAAAGGGAACAACTCGAAGGTGCGTTTCATAAAAATGAGGGCGTGCAGGTTTGGCGTGGTTTCACCCACCCCTGTTATCCTATGGGCATGGGCACATTTGGGTTTCTGAGGATGAGGTCTCTGTGCCTGGCTCTGCCCGTTCCATGCCGTGCTTCGTCCCCCCGGGACCACTTTGCCCCAAAGGAAGGGCTGAGCCCACAGCGTGGCCTCGTGCTGGAGCCTCCATCAGGTTTAGGAAAGGCACCCCACAGCTTGGCCATGCCCCAGCAGCCGTGGGGACCATCCCAGTGGAGATGTGGGGCTTTGGGAAGGTTTTTTCCTGGCAAAAAGTTGGTGTTGTTGGGGGGCAGAGGTTCAGGGGGGAACCTCTTGGTGGGAAGGGGGTTTTGTCATTCAGACAAGGATTTATGCAGACATACACGGTATCGAATGATACTCGTATTACTCCGTGCTGGTACTAATAAATCAGTACACCCCTTGTTGCGTTTTATTTTCGCGGTAAGAAATATGAAAGGGAAGAAAGCCAAGCGCTTACCTATTTTACCAGATAATTTACCTGTAGTCGAGCTATAAAAGGAACGTCGCTTGCATTTCTCTTCTCTCTTAAAACGAAATGATGGAGCAGAGGAAGGCACCTTCAGGCAAGAGCAGAGCTAGTGGAAAAACAAAGTCGAGCACATGCTCCCGTTGTGCTTGCTGTGAAATGATGTGAGCATTCGGCAGCTCCCCGCGAGGTGCTGTGGTACCCAGGCATGGCGCAGGAAAGCAGCTGGCAAATTTGTCTCTATTTCCTAACTTCTGGATTTACTTTCAGGTGGGGAAGCAGAAACTCTAAGGGGATTTAGGTTAAAAGTTCCTTTGTTTTGCAGGATTTCTGCCAGAGTGCTGTTCCTCTCATTTATAGCGAGCTGGAGAAGGCGTGAGCGCGCCATCCAAAGCACTTAATCACCCCTGCTCATCATGGTCTTTCAAGCATTTGGCTGCATCGTTACAATGATGGGTCAGAAATTACCTCTAAAATAATGAATGCATCATCCACTGCACATACAGAGGAGCTTTGGCGAGTCAGTGGATTGTGTGTGCCCATGAAACATTTTAAATATGTTCTGTACGGTTTTGTATGGTTTTGCCCACTTTGTCTTCTGCTGGGTGACCCCATCTCTCTGTGTGTCCCTGCCGCAGCCTCCTGTCCCTCCTTGGGCTCAGGTACTGGTGGTCCGGGGAGCCAAGCTCTGGGGTAGGGTGGGGTTTCGGAGACAAGATCCAGCATTCAAGAAGAAAAAAAAATTTGCATGGAAAAGTAAAAAAATCCTAAAGGAAAAAATAATTTCGGTTCTCCTGGGAACATGATAGCTGTCTTGCTACTTAAACCTTCTCCATCTTACGTCATGCTGTTCTATGTCTTGCTCTGGTCCTCAAACCTCACTTTAGCCCGCTGGATGCAGCAAAGTACTGCCCGGACGATGGGCATGGTGAGATCTTGGCTTCCTGAAGTCAGTGAGAGTTTGTCATTGCTGTGTTATTCCTAAAGCTGCATTTTAGCTCAGGTTTTGTGGTTGGGTTTTGGTGGGGTTTTTTCCCCCCAGTGCCTATAAGGTTTTTTTATCTTAGTGTCTGGTTCACGAATGGGAAGGATTTAGAGGAAGGGAAGTCTGTGCATTTTGCAGTCTGACCGCTGGCACGTGTCGAGCTGTAGGATATTCAGCCCTTTGAAAACCAGGTCCTTTCCCTAATTCATCCCATGCACCTCCCTGGTTTGGGCATCTCCCCCTTCTTTCCTTCTCAAGCTGAAACCACCCAGGACCTCCCCTTGACCTGAGGGAGCCGAATTTCTGTGGGCATGAGTGAAGATGACGCTTTCCATTCTCTACAGCCTCACATCCCGCTCTTTGCTCTCGACACGGTCTCTAGTTTCTATGGCTTTCCATGACTTTTCCTGTCTCTTTTCGACTGAATCAAGGCTTTTAGCCACATCAACCTTAAATTCTCAACTCTACATCTGCCTCTCTGCAGCACAGAGAAGTTGGCAATGCGGTAACGTGCGTATAAGGTAGATTTAAAAGCATTTTCACTTAAATGGATTTGATTTTATCATGCTAGATGACCTCCACTTCCCAACACGTTGCTCTTATCAGACGCATTGTAGCTGCTAAGAGAAATGGGATTCAACCATTCTGACAAAGTCAAGGGGAAAACTCTGGATTTTTAATATTTGGGGGCTTGTTCTAAGCAGCAGACTGTTTTTCCTTTGCTCCTTTATTTACAGGGAAGTATTTTTTTGATACTATGCTGATAAAAGTGCAATGCCAACTTAGCTTTAAGATTCAGAACCCGAAGTAGATCAATCTTACAATTTCTCTTTTAACTTTAGGCTTGTCAGGCTCTATTATTCTCAATAGAGTTTGACAGTTCTAGGTTAAAAAGACATCAATTACCTTTTGAAATTACCCTCGCCGCTATAGGACCAGCTCTATTTCTGCTGACTTTGGAAGTTCGTTATGCATAGCAGATATTTTGGAGGCGGGGGGAGCCTCAAAATGCCATATATAACCATTTTACTGCACTTGACCGGCTGCCTTGGTGACGGCTGTGGCGCGTGGCTGCAACCGTGTCCTACTCCTTCTTGCCCGCGTTCGGCAGTCAGTTTAGTTATTAAGAAAAACCAGTTTGTGGGGGTGTACTGGTGCCATTTCACTACTCTTGCAATATGTACAGCTTGGAGACTTGGTATTTTTATGTTGCACTTATCCTATTAAACACGCAAAAATAGAGTCAGTCCCAAAGACTGTCCCTACCCCGTAAATGTAGGCTGTTCCGCTACGTGCTGTGCAGAAAATCACTTTCCTGTTGCATAGGTGTTTGTCACAGCTTCGAAATTTTCTCTTCCCCGTTGGAATGGAATCAAGACCCTTGCAAGTGGTTTTGTTTTGGTTGATTTTGTTGGGGATTTTTTTTTTTTGCAAAAAAGGAAAAGTAAAAATAGCGGAGAGCAGGAGGGG
>NW_009259037.1:1486365-1488459 GCF_000687185.1 Egretta garzetta | reverse complement strand
TTCAGCACTGGATGTTTAAAATTGTCTTCTGGAGGAACCTCCCTCTGGTGCATCTCCTGTGCCTCAAATGCATCAATACCCCTGTGCTTCTGGGGGGGTCTTGGGGGATGACAGGGGCAAAACTTTGGATTTTATTTATAACACCTAATTGGTTGAAGAGGTCTGGGTCTGAGCAAAAGCCAGAAGTTCTCATGTTCTCCCATTTCACTTACTCAATGAGTCTATTTGACCTGGATCGAACGCGTTCTGCTCTTACAACCTCCCCCCTCCTTCCCAAACCTGGTCAGGCTTTTCTGCGTATTTTCAGCGACAGTGGATGAATTGATACTAGAAATGTCGCAATTTAATTTATAACTAGTAAATAGAGAATGCGACTGCCAAGCAAATATTGTGACCCAACAACAGAACTGTCCTAGATTCTCACATCTTGTTTTGAAATTTTGTGACAGCCTTGTTGCCCAAGGGTACAACATAATCACTTCGCAGTTCACTGATATGCTTTCTTTTAGCATCTGTACTAAATGCGTTTTCATCCCGACTGCATGTCAGAGCACTTCTTAATTCTTCAGATGCAAAGGAAAAAATGCATCTCAAAGCGTAGCATGGCTAGAACTGCACTGATTTTAATTTTGAATGTAAATACGCTTCCGAAATTAACAATCTTTCCGCTCCCTCACCACCCAAATTCTTCATTGATGATACTGGTTTTGTCTCTTTCGTGAGCGTTGGCCCTGGAAAACACCATCATGGCTTGCTCTCTCGCAATATTTGCCAGGAAAACTTCTGAATATCTGAACCACAGGGTCATCGTTTGCAAAAGTTACCAGGAGAGGTGTAAGGGGCTGCAGGATCTTCCTGGCATTAAGTCAGGTCCTGCATGGAGCATTTTGGGTGCTGCGGTATCGGGCTGACAGTGTAGGTGTAGTAGACTGTATCTACGTGTTCCTACTTACGCGTGTGTGCAAAGAAAATAAATATCGCTGTGTTTTTCCATTAAAGATGTAAGTGCAAGGTCTGAAAATCAATGTTTCAGGTGACTAAAAATGTAGTCTTTATCCCAAAAGGTGCTTTCTGTGGCGCCTTTTTGGCTCGTATTAAACAGCTTGGTAAAACAGCTCCATAGCTGAGTAAAAAGGAGATGTTCTTACTTTGACCCTCATCTCCCCAAGAACCGCGCTCAGATCTTCCAGGAGCGCTCTTTGTGCTCGCGTCCTCTGAAATGAAACTGCCTTTCACCTCGATTTGGATGAAACTTTGACCGCGGTTGCATCCCTCTAAGCCCTCGCTGCCACGCGCGGGGCTGACGAAGAGTGAAACGGACTTTGCTGCCAATTAGGGACACCGCTCCAGAGGAAAGGAAGAGTCCCACTGCGTGAGCTGCTGAGATCGCCTCTGACATCTCTCCGAAACGCGGACGGTGCGAAGCGACGCGGTGAGGTAATGTCCCAGGAGGACCCTTTTCTCCTTGTCCCAGCCAGACCTCCACAGAACCTCCTCTGACTCTTCCTCCTCTCTTTTCTGGATGACAGATTCGACATTTGCCAATATACTGGTGTGTGTCCCCACAGTGCCCCGGGCTCTCAGCGCCGTGACAGCCTTGGACAGAGGTTATAAATGAGCTGTGTGCCCTGGATCGTTTCACCTGGCTATTACCGCGTGCTTCCTAAGTCTGTCATCGAAGAGAGACTTTTATGTCTCAACATTTCTATTTTCTATTGCCTTGAATAAAATAGGACCTTCATATGCCCATGACCAGCACAGCATTTTCTCATCTTTTCTTGGTCCTTGGATTAAATACATTAAAAAAAAAAAAAAAACAGAAAAAACCAAACCAAAACCCAAACATCCATCAGTGATTTGCAGTAAGTTGTTGGGGAAAAAAAAAAAAAGAGTCCTTAAATTGAGAAGCAGAAGATAAGTCACGAAATACTGTATTTGCATCAGTAGGTATTTATTTTTATTTTTTTTTTACAAAAAATCACATTGTTGCTTTCATTTACTTAACTCCACTTTGGGGAGCATCACCAATGCAGGCAGAGCACCTTCCTGGAAGCCCCGTTGCTGCGGATGAAGGTCGGTAAGCCTCACATGCTG
>NW_009259037.1:1471536-1486340 GCF_000687185.1 Egretta garzetta | reverse complement strand
ATATATAAAAGAGCAGACCTCCTGTTATACGACCAGAAAAGTAATTAATAAAAAGAGGTGGGAGAGTAGAATGCTGATAATCTCAGCCTTTTGTATTTCATTACGATCTGTTGTTTCCTATCTATGGTTTTAATGGATTGGCTTGTCTTAACAGCAATTAGATAGCTCATAATTTAGCTGAATTTCTGACTTTCAAGTTCTGGGAGAGGGGGTGTAGCTATTATTTTTCATATTCTTTCCCTTCTGCTTTTCCTTTTCAGTATCTTCTTTTTTAGGATATGCATTGATACATGCTTTCCCAGGAAGCGTAGATCTATTTTAATTTTAACCTATATATATACTATGCCTTGATTAGTTGGAAGTATTAAAGCAATTTTGAATCTTCAAATTGGCTTTTAAATTGCCTACAAAAAAAAAGAAAATGATTTCTCTGTGACCTTCTCCTACAGGGCAGCATCAAACCTGGCAATGATCTTTGCTCCTGGAACATAAGGAGCAAATTTAAAGGAAGATCTCAAGCACTTAAAAAAAGCCATAAGCAATCAAGCTGCCTTCTTCTAGCTACATGAAAATAATCCTTTTTTTTCAAGGGTACTTATTTATTCATTAGGAAGGATTCAGAGAGGAGTGAGTTATTTACCATATGTAAATAATTAGTGTTGAAAATGAGACCACGGTGGTTTAGGTCAACGGCTGTTTTACAAACCTTCATCCTATGTAGCAAAATTTAAAAACATTTCCCCCAAAAATATTAATACCTGTGCCAGCACACTGCTATTGCATGTGTGTGCTTTGCTTTTAACACCAGCATCATAGAATCAGAGAATGGTTTGGGTTGGCAAAGCCCTTTAAGCTCCCCCAGCCAGGGGAAGGAATTGTTCCCCATGCCCAACCTCACCCTGCCCTGGCACAACTTGAGGCCGGTGCCCCTCGTCCCATCGCCCCTTCCCTGGGAGCAGAGCCCGACCCCCCCGGCTCCCCCCTCCTCTCAGGCAGTTGTAGGGAGCCATGAGGGCTCCCCTCAGCCTCCTCTGCTCCAGGCTGAACCCCCCCAGTTTATGCAGTTATCATACCCTGAGCGGTCCCATCCTGAGCTATGTCCTGCATCCCAGCTTTTTGAAGCTTTCCACTTTAGAGACGTTTTGCCCAGACAGTAGCCTTAAGATTTATTTTAGTTCTGTTTTCTTCACGTTGCACTCCATTTGATCTGTTTTAGACTCTGCCTGCACTGCACCTCCCATCTGTCTGTGTCGCCTGGGCTGCTTGCTCCACTTGCTTGGGAGATCAGGAACCTGTTGAGTAGCGCTCGACTCAGCTTGCCAAGGTAAAATTTCACTTAGACCTTTATATAAACAAATATCATCTGGTTTAAGTAATGAAGCAGCTCTGACCAGCTGTCACGTTTCAGGCTGCGCCCCCCAAAGCATGTTTCTTACTCAACGCCCGGTCAGGAGGAACAAGCGTGGCTTTCTGCAAATCAAACTAAATGGTTATATACGCACTGTCGCTACCGCTGTTTTAAACTCATCGAAATGCAAGGTTTTTTCCGTACTGGTTTTGCTCTCCCAGGCTGTTTGTACCTATGAACTATTTTCATTTTGCTTTTGGTATTGTTCACATTGTTTGGAATGTCACCGCCCTGGAAGCCAATGGTCCCAACATAGTCTGCTACGCGGTTTTGAAAGCAGGCAGAAGACACGCTCGTGCAATCTCTCGTTTATACACCGGGTAAATACCACCTGCATGCTTCAACTTTGCATGACTGAAATCGGAAAAGGTTTTCACATCAACCTCCATGGGAGAAAAGCCAGGCTGAGAGCGCCCTTGCACACGTACGCGCTCAGGTGCATTAACCACTCATGCACGTCTCCGATCCACCCGCCCCGGTACGGCGAAAATACCACTTTTGTGCGTTCTGTCTGAAAAGCAGTGACTGTAACTGCTCTGGTAGAGGCAGGGAAAGGGCATTTTAACTGTTACATTCCATAACCGTCACTGATGCCCCCTAAAATCCTCACTGTTTTCCACCACCTTGAAACTAACGGTGCATATTAAAGCGGCTTCGGTGGTCCCGGAGTGGCCCGGGGTCTGAGCACACAGGCACCATCCGGGCGTAACAAGCTGTAGACATGGGCTGAGAAGAAGCAAAATAGTCCATGTCAGGAGGCACGTGGTTTAGTCTAAATACATTTAGAAATTACTCTTTGCATCTGCACTCCGGCAGCCGGGCAGCAGCAGAGTCCACCACCGCAGCTAGAGAGAACCCTCGACAGCACTGGTGGGACCCAGCGGTGATCGCTCCAAGACCATCTGCCCCTTCGATAATCCAAGAAGCACTTTGGTGTCTGCTCCAGAGCAGCAGACCCATTCCATCTTGAGAGGAGCTGGTATGCAGGCAGGTGATGGCCCGGGCAAAGAAAAAAAAAAACAAAAAAAAAAAAAAAGGAATTGGAGTTTTCTACCCCCTACCCATTCCTAGTGGTCTTGGACCTGAAAGCTGCCCCAGAAAAAATAGGGAGCTATGGGAAAGCATTTTCCAGTTGGGAAAAAAATTACTGGAGAGTTGTAAAGCGCAGATGCTTCGGCACAAGGAGGCGAGCTGTCCTGGAGGAGGGCTGCTGACGTTCAGGAGAGGGAAGGAGAGGTGCTGGGTCCATCGCGCAAGCATCAGGAGAGGAAGCTTTGCTGGATGCAGAAACCCATTTATAAAAACAGCCTTGCAATCTTGACTGACGGGGCTTCTTCCTTGTCGTGTGACATCTGGATGAAGAAGATTTATCTCTTCAGTGAGATTTAGTTCCTTTTCTGTCTTCCTTCATGATGTCCTGTGGCGTTTCACTCATTGCTACTGAGAAACGTCTCCCAGGAAGGGGGAGCCTTGTCATGCCGACATGAGCTACGTTGGCTTTGTTGTCCCCCCAAAGCATGTTTCTTACTCAACGCCCGGTCAGGAGGAACAAGCGTGGCTTTCTGCAAATCAAACTAAATGGTTATATACGCACTGTCGCTACCGCTGTTTTAAACTCATCGAAATGCAAGGTTTTTTCCGTACTGGTTTTGCTCTCCCAGGCTGTTTGTACCTATGAACTATTTTCATTTTGCTTTTGGTATTGTTCACATTGTTTGGAATGTCACCGCCCTGGAAGCCAATGGTCCCGACATAGTCTGCTACGCGGTTTTGAAAGCAGGCAGAAGACACGCTCGTGCAATCTCTCGTTTATACACCGGGTAAATACCACCTGCATGCTTCAACTTTGCATGACTGAAATCGGAAAAGGTTTTCACATCAACCTCCATGGGAGAAAAGCCAGGCTGAGAGCGCCCTTGCACACGTACGCGCTCAGGTGCATTAACCACTCATGCACGTCTCCGATCCACCCGCCCCGGTACGGCGAAAATACCACTTTTGTGCGTTCTGTCTGAAAAGCAGTGACTGTAACTGCTCTGGTAGAGGCAGGGAAAGGGCATTTTAACTGTTACATTCCATAACCGTCACTGATGCCCCCTAAAATCCTCACTGTTTTCCACCACCTTGAAACTAACGGTGCATATTAAAGCGGCTTCGGTGGTCCCGGAGTGGCCCGGGGTCTGAGCACACAGGCACCATCCGGGCGTAACAAGCTGTAGACATGGGCTGAGAAGAAGCAAAATAGTCCATGTCAGGAGGCACGTGGTTTAGTCTAAATACATTTAGAAATTACTCTTTGCATCTGCACTCCGGCAGCCGGGCAGCAGCAGAGTCCACCACCGCAGCTAGAGAGAACCCTCGACAGCACTGGTGGGACCCAGTGGTGATCGCTCCAAGACCATCTGCCCCTTCGATAATCCAAGAAGCACTTTGGTGTCTGCTCCAGAGCAGCAGACCCGTTCCATCTTGAGAGGAGCTGGTATGCAGGCAGGTGATGGCCCGGGCAGGGCAACCGATTGCAGAGGGAAAGCAGGAGAATGAAAAAAAAAAAAAAAGAAGGAATTGGAGTTTTCTACCCCCTACCCATTCCTAGTGGTCTTGGACCTGAAAGCTGCCCCAGAAAAAATAGGGAGCTATGGGAAAGCATTTTCCAGTTGGGAAAAAAATTACTGGAGAGTTGTAAAGCGCAGATGCTTCGGCACAAGGAGGCGAGCTGTCCTGGAGGAGGGCTGCTGACGTTCAGGAGAGGGAAGGAGAGGTGCTGGGTCCATCGCGCAAGCATCAGGAGAGGAAGCTTTGCTGGATGCAGAAACCCATTTATAAAAACAGCCTTGCAATCTTGACTGACGGGGCTTCTTCCTTGTCGTGTGACATCTGGATGAAGAAGATTTATCTCTTCAGTGAGATTTAGTTCCTTTTCTGTCTTCCTTCATGATGTCCTGTGGCGTTTCACTCATTGCTACTGAGAAACGTCTCCCAGGAAGGGGGAGCCTTGTCATGCCGACATGAGCTACGTTGGCTTTGTTGTGACCTTTGGTGAAGCCAGGAAAGGACCATTATCTGCGGTTGTCTGATGCTGAAAATGTCCCTCTTCAAATCGCAAAATAATTATAATTATCGTGATGATCAATGTTCATGCGGTGCTGCATTTCTGGAGACACCTGGATTTTGACAGGTCCTTTCTGAGGAGCGCGTGCTGACAGGAACAGCTTAAGCTATAATCCCAAAAAATCGGTACATCTAGGGACACTTAGTATTTCTTATCACGTGAGGCGCAGCCCGGTCCTCGCACCGGATCGGGATTCCCAGGCACGCTGCTTTGCGACCATGAGTAGCAGCAGCACCAGGACAAGTCCTCATCAGCCGGCAGCGAAACCCCATCCCTCCCGGGTTGCAGGGTGCTGCCCTTCGCAGGCTGCCGCGATGAACCCACGCTCCCCGCATGGCCTCGGCGGCTGCAGGCATCTCCCCGGCCCTGGCACCGCCGGGTTCATTACTCCGCCACATCATTTCCATCGCAGGGCGGCTTTAGGGCATTTGTGCCCTAGCTCGCCCTCAGACACTAACACGCTCTTGGTCATTAACTGCAACCCAAAACAGTTATTAGCTTTCCCTGGTAACGCCTCTGACACAAACCCCCTTATTTCACCCATCATTTCTGTCCTCACGGTTCTCCGCATTTCAGAATTTAGTACTGGAAGGGTCAGAATCCCGCGTTGCAGTCTCTGCCTTGGTATTTCTCCACTTCTTCCTTGTTTGCTGTGTGAATTGGCTTGGGAGATGCCTAGAAACAGCAATAAAGACTTTTCAACACTTCTTGACAAATACCTGTTACCACAGCAAAGACCTGGCAGCAGTTCTCAGCTCGTGGAAAGCCATCTGGAAGTCTCATTTTCGTGTCTGCAAATGGCCGCGGACTTTTGTGTATCCGCAGGCTTTTGTGTAGCCAACTTTGTTGCCAACATGTGCAAGCAGACACGTGGAAAAGTTGCGAAGACTCTAGGACTGTCGTCGCAGGTAGTCGGTTGGGCTGTTTGACCATTTCATTCAGTCACTGGGTGCAATGCCTCCATTTTCCAGCACTTCTTAAAATAAGTGATGTTACTGTTACTGACATGTTTTGAAATCTATCTTCACGGATATTCTCTTGTGCTATTATTTTTTTTTTTTTTTCTTCATTCTTGTGCATTCCTCTTTGTTGGAATGAGCGTATTCAGCACAGCCCCATGCTCAGGCTGTTGATAAGGATAAGCTGTGTAAAGAAATGTAAACCAAGCTGATGCAAATATTCAAAAGGACGTCACTGCCACATGCTTTGCCCAAGTTTGGGACAAGGTACGCTTTCCTTCTCATCTGAGGACGTCTTTCTGTGTCAATGCCTTTTCTAATTGACTTTCTCATTGTAATGATTTGTCTTGCATTATTTGATAGGCAGTGAAAGTCCAGCTTACTGTCACCATTACTGAAATCCTAGAACGTTCCATCATCGTTGAACCTGCAGCCAACTAAGCATCGCCTCAGAAGTCGTGAGCTCCCACCCCATATTCCTGTCCCAGAAGCTGTCTACTGGCTGTTCCAGAAGAAAACTGGAGGAAGACTGAAAAACTGTACTTTCCAAGGTAATCACTTTAATACGTACTTTTCTAGCTGAAATCTCAGGCAGAAAACACGTCCATCCCCATTTCCGTGGTCAGAGGCATTGCATTAGAGATGGGTAGGAATGGCCAGTACCTGCTTGCTGCAGACAAATGGAGTCCTTCACGGGACCTGTTCTAGGAATAAGTTTAAATTGCTTCTCTGCAGACATCTTCCTATTAAAACGGATGAGCTGAAGTCTTTGCGAGAGTCTGTTTTCCCGTTCTCTGCCGCTGCAGGACAGGGTTGTACAAAATGTAGTTGTGCCGGCTCAAAGGAATTTTAAGTAAGCAGATGCAAATGGTATAAACAAAATCAAAACACTGCAATGATCCTAATTATGAAAATAAATGTAGGCTCTTGCTAAGAGATATGTACTATTGTAAAATAAATGATAGAGTGCAAGATAAATCACACAGGCTTAGGAGCAAGCACAAAGGACCCTATAATATAGAAAACCTGTTTGAAATTATGATCTCAAATAATTTAGGCACTTCACTTACAATTGCATACCATGTTCAGGCATTTCCCAAAATTCTTGAAGTTCTCCGCTATTTCACGAAATAATCTGCTTCATAATGTGTCTGTACCATACATAGCCCATATGTTTGTTGACATATGTTCTCTCTGCCCATCGAACTTAAATCCTTATTAGGGCTAAACACAGGACTCTGATGTGCACAATAAATATCGATTTCCTGTTTTCCGCTTATAATTGTATGAAGTTCTAAAGTCTTAATTGCTGATGGATTTTTCCATGGGCAAAGGCAGACAAAGGAACACACAGAGTTTTCCATCAGCATCCCCCAGGGCAGGAGCTTCACCTTTTTTTTTTTTTTTTTTTTTTTCCCAAGGACTCTTCAGTCCAGGCGTTTTTCTGTTCCATGTGCAGAAGAACATGACAGGGGAGCAGCAAATGTGATGTAAAGGAAACCTGTGACTTTTTAGGGGTTTAAACCAGTGCCCAGAATTCTCTCCAGAAACTCCTGATGTCTTTGACCTGTTAGCCCTGGCCGCCTGGATATTGGCACTGATTGCTTCTTCGTTATTGCCTTATGTTTCACTGCCTCACTCTCCCTGACAAAGGGGTAGGGAAGTTTTATTTGCAGAAAGGCTGAGAAGAAAACAAGGTTATTAAAAAAAAAAAAAACACAACCCTATGGCTTGTCCAACACACAGAAAGGGCTGTCAGGCACTGGAAGGGGCTGCCCAGGGAAGGGGTCGAGTCCCCAGCCCTGGGGGGATTTAACAGCCGGGCAGAGGCGGTGCTGAGGGCCAGGGTTTGGGGGTGGGATGGCAGGGGTAGGGGAACGGTTGGGCTGGGGGAGCTTCAAGGGCTTTGCCAACCTAAATGGTTCTCTGATTCTGTGTGAAAGTCTTTTATCTGGTTACTTGGAATTCAGTTCATTCACTTGCTAAGCTTCATCACAAAATATTTCATAGTGAAACTAAAGAACTTCTGTCCTACTTCACTGTTTTTTTGGTTTGTTGTTGGTTTTTTTTGCTCTTTGACATGGGATAAGGTACTTCTGGGGAAACAGTCATTTTCTCCTCTGCATTGGAAAACCCTCCTCATGGGGCTTTCTGGTGAGAGCTTGTCTGCCGGTAGCATGGAGCCCTTGCCGGGTATTTCAGCTTTTGCCTTCAGGAGAAAAGAAGGTCAAAGCGAGTGGCTGGCCTCAGCTATGACCGATCTCCCGGTGCAATGACTTTGCAGTATGATCAGAATTGGTGCAGGTTCCCCCTTGCAGCTGCTTTGGCAGCAGCCAGCGGTGCTGGGTGGTTTGTGCAGGGTGCCTAAACAGACGAAAAAAACCCAAATAAACACAGGATATGAGTTGGTTAGGCAGCATCACTGGCATTCCGGCCTCATGATAGTATCTCGAAGCTGTATTTGTTTTTAAAATGAGCCTTTAGAGCAGGTTGGATGTCTCCAGGCACCGGTGGCTGGGTATCGATTCCCCCCCTCCAGGTGGCTAATACAGCTCTCCAGCCCTCGTCGACAGCGGCTCTTTGATGCCCAGCCTGAAATAGGTTTTCTCACCTAGCGAAGAAGCCCACCTCACAGGACGCCGTCTCGCTAAGCGCTAATTTGACAGCCTCATTGGCAGCCCTTGCCGCGAAGCCAAGGAGTTGCTGGAGCACGGGTGTCGGGATTGCCATCCCAAGCCCTGGACGCCGTCCCTGCGGCTCGCTGTCGAGCGCCCTGGCAGCAAGGTCCGGCAGCTGCCTCATCGGCCTCCGCTCACCGGCCTGTCAGACTGGCACTACTAAAAATCAATGCTAAAAGCAGAAGGAAAGGTGCAAAATAGGATTTTCTTTTCTTTTCTAGCCGTACAGAGAGGCTGGTTGGTAACGGGGCACGTAAAATCCTGTGTTCTCCCCGGAACTGTTGGAACGGGTCCAGAGGAGGGCTACAAAAATGATCCGAGGGCTGGAGCACCTCTCCTATGAGGACAGGCTGAGAGAGTTGGGCTTGTTCAGTCTGGAGAAAAGGAGGCTACGGGGAGACCTGATTGCGGCCTTCCAGTACCTAAAGGGGGCCTATAGGAAAGATGGGGAACGTCTTTTTCGTAGGGCCAGCTGTGTTAGGACAGGGGGAAATGGTTTAAACTAGAACAGGGTAGGTTCAGGCTAGAGGTAAGGAAGAAATTTTTTACAATGAGGGTGGTAAAACACTGGAACAGGTTGCCCAGAGAGGGGGTGGAGGCCCCATCCCTGGGAACATTCAAGGCCAGGTTGGATGGGGCTCTGAGCAACCTGATCTAGTTAGCGGTGTCCCTGCTCACTGCAGGGGGGTTGGACTAGATGACCACTAGTGGTCCCTTCCAACCCTAAACATTCTATGATTCTATGATTCTATGATCATCGGATGTGAGCTAAAATAGCGTGGCACCTTTGCCTCTGATGTGACTAATTATTTCTAACATTTTCTCCTGAAAAATTGCGTAGTGAAAAACTCAGCCAAATCAAGCCAGAGCTGAAACACTAAAAAGAAAAAAAAAAAAAAAAGGAGAAGCAGTTACACTAAAAATATATTTTAGGAATCAATTGCATGCGATTTCCTGGAAGTTTAATTTTGTCTGCCCAGTTTCGAAGGACCTGACGGTAGTTTTAGCATCAGAACACACGGGCCTGACGGCGACCTAGCAAAAAACCACAGCTCTGCCTTACGACCCTGCGGTATTCGAGGCTCCGGATGATTTTCTGAGGTGCAGCAATTCGTGAGTGTATATTTTAGCAATAAAAAAATCAGCATTAGGAATGGAAGACTCGATTATATTTTGCTGTTATATTTAACAAGAAAGATGCAATATAAATTAGTAAGAATGTGAATAAACACAATTTAATAAAGACAAGAAGAAAGGTACTTACATCCTCCAGTATGTGGAGTTTATAGCCTTGTGCAATGTAATTATGTTTATATGAGTATGAGCATAATAAACTGTAGAAAGTCACACAGCAATGAATGATAACAGTGTATGTAATTCTAATGATAAACAGCACCGCAGCTGAAATACTGAACATAACCCCGCAGTCTGTGTAACGGAGACAAGAGTGGAAGGGTGTTTTGGTTTTGTGCTGTTATTTAGGGGAAGGACTGGAACGCTAGCCAAAGACTTGGGGGGGGGGGGGGAATCCCAAGGTGCTCCCAGACTGGTACTACTGCAATCTGCTATTTAAACACCTTTTTTTCTTCCATTTTCCAGGCACACGAACTCCTCCTCTGGAGATCTTCAACCTCCGCCTGGCCGCTGTCCTGTGCCCCCTGCTCTGGGTGAGCCTGCTTGGGCAGGGGGGTGGCACTGGGTGAGCTCCCGAGGGCCCTGCCAACCCCGGCCAGTCTGGGATTCTGTGTGAACTGGTCCCAATGATTCCTTCCACATCCCCGTTGGCTCCTTCTCCGCCCCAGCCCAAGAGCGAAGCCGTGAGCGGAGCACTGCTGGCCGCTGCCGCCCGGCCCGAGCCCCACACCCCGCTTTCCTTAAGCTGCCCACGGGGAACCGGGCACGCAGGGTTAAGAGCAGAACAGATTCTCTGCTCACCTTAGATTGCAAAGGCCTGGTAGCTCGGGTTTTAAAACCCGTAGGGATTTCAGCCTCTCCTCCTTGGCTGCAGGGCTCCTTCAGGGCAGGGAAGCGTGTGCCGTTGATGCCCCGGGAGCCGCGAGCACGGGATGGAGTTTTAGCATCTACTGCAAAGCTCGAAATTTATCCCTGTTTCCTATGTTGCTTCCCAGCCCGTGACCTAAATTATGAGTAGAAGATATTAAGCCTGGATTTTAACTTAAGAGCTGACTACACCCACAGGAGAAATTAAAGCACAGCGTTGTTTTTTTGATTGAAGGTAAGCAAGCAGTGACATTATACTGGATTCTTTGTTTAAACTGCTGCCAGAAATAGGAAGTTTTGAGCCATATTCTGTTCTTCTTTATTGCTCTTTCTCCTCTAAAACCTGTCTCATACCCCCACCACATTTAGGCACAGTCCTGTTTTGGCTTGGTGGTTGTTACCTTGTAATAAAATGTCTATTAACCTTAAGCCCTTACTCCTTCCTGCTTGCTATTTAACCCGTTTCCCCCTAAATTAGCATTTGCCAGCTCTTACTGGAATTCCTTCACCGTAAAGGCTGTGGGGCTTTGTGTGCAATGCAATGGTTGTGGTACCAGAGAAAACCTTGGGAAAGGAACATGGCAGAGCTCTAGCTTCTGGGTTAAGCACGAGTCCTGAATTGCTCGTTGCTATGAGAAAGAGCAAACAGAGGCCAGACCCCACCGTCCATCTGTGGCTGGTTCGTGGCTGTCAGTGCTCCTTCTGTAAGTATTGAATGTATTCTTACTTAAAATAGGAAAAAAATAAATACAAATTCCCAACTACTGAATCTAAATGAATCTAAATACTCTTGGTCCTTGAATAATCCCATCCCCTTTGATTATACATCCTTGGTCTCACCTCCGCCGGTCTTTCAACTGCTAATAACATACCTGCAGATTTAAACCTCCTGTCCTTTGCCAAAGAATGAGGTGCTTTAACTGTGCCCCACATGTACTCTTTCGGGGAAGATTTGGTTGATGTTGGGCAACGAGGCGTTTTTATCTTGGGTTTAGCTCTGTGAAATTCCGGCTAATACCGTAAAAGAGTTAACTGATTTCTGCAGGTTACAATCTAAGTTTAACCCGTGTCAGGATTTTCTCCTGACACTGCTCATAGACAAGGTGATAATCTTGTATCTGAAGGCAAACATATAGAATACATTTCAGTGATCCCATCGAGCGGTTTCCCAGGCAACTGTAACATCTTCATCCACAGCAGGGTGCAGGGCTTGCCTGGCCAGCTTCTCTTCATGCTAGAGAGCCTGCGATCAGCAAACGTGCCTTGCCGGGTTTTGTGGAGGTTAAAAAAGCAAATATTGTTTGGATGAGTTTGGGATATTTCCTCTTGAAGTTCAGGTCATTCACGGGTCTGGCGTTGTCCAGAATAAAGAGTATTTGACTGCTCGGGTTGGAAAGATACACAGCCTGGTCACAACCTGCCAGCTGGGATTGAATGGGTGGATGGTAGCCTCTGTGAACAGAGCAAAACGCGCTGCTCAGGGTCCAGAGAGGGGCAGGTGAACCAGGGACTACCCCTTTCTGAAGAGAAATATTAGCAATACAAGAGAAAACACTCCCCCCCATAGCTAAAACTAGGAAGGGGAGACTCAAAAGATGGAAAGGGGGTGGGGGGGGGAGGAAAGTAGTAAATACATTTTGTTCTCGTACCACATTCATTCTTGTGGAAAATGGGACTGACCACAGAAGAAGAGTGGCGAACATGAAGTCTGTGAATATGGTGTGCTCTTCAAAATCCATCGCCAGCCCCTGTTCGTGCTATGCCACCCCAAATGTGTCAGCGGGGCTTTGGGAGAGGCTGTAGGTTAGAAAAGAGCCCTGGGAAATTCCAAGTTATCAGGCTCCCCGTCTCTGACATTTGGAACACAAATAGCCAGCTTGCAGCTTGTGAACTACGGGGACTGTAAAGCAATTTGATGTGGCTCAAGAACACGGCGTGTAATTCGGTGCTGAAAACTCGCACATTGGCTCTCAGATGCACACCAAGAAAGCACAGTAGGGCTGAACCGTGAATCGTTCCGGGGAAATGGGAAATCTTTGGGTTGCACCTCTTGGTCGTGTCTTTGATGCGCAGTTATCGGTATCCCAGCTCGCTCGGTATGCCTGTGGTATAGACGTGCCCTCAGGCCACAAGCTTCCACACTTTCAGAGAGCACATGTTAAGAGACTCTGCCCTTACATCAGAAGCCTGCAACGAGTTGAGTCAGAGTATTTTTAGCTCCTGTCCTGTTGGCTTAGATGACACTGATATTATGAAATTTGGCAAGGCAGAGAACTGTAGGGTTATTTGAGTTTCAAGGGATGTCTTATATGTAATGTGGTCTTGTTCCTGCTGTGGTAAAGAGACTGGGACCTGTGTGAGCTTCGCTTTCTTAATTGCTCATTCATAATCTGTTGTACTAGTCCGGAGCATCTCCGATCTCATGAAGTAACGGTGAAGGGCAGGCCCACACCGGGTGCTGGACCACTCTGCAGAGATGCCTGAGCTAGTGGGGATGGTGCTCACTGCAGCACCAGGAGAAGCATCACCTTGTCCCCAGAGCACAGTCCCTGACGCCCATAAACCCCACTGGGACAGCTTGGGTCCCACCATACTCATGTGGTTCTTCAGCGTTGAAGACCAAGCGAGGGATGCATGTGGTGCTTGTGGTGTTAATTCAGGTGTGCTCCTTGCTGCTGCACAGTCAAGTCCTTCAGCTCCCACTGCTTCTTGCTTTTAAAAAGAGGCCCTCGGCCCCTTTGAAGGTTATACCCTGTCTATCTTCACTCCTCACAGCTGGGACTCGCTCAGTCTTTATTGAAAAGTGCAATATTGAAGTCCATCATGTCATTTTTTCCAGTGTACTTTTGTGTTGGGAATTGGGTTTAAAAGCATGAACTTTTACTGCTCGAATGAAAGAACTAGCTGTCAGCAGGCAGGCTCTTTGGAAGGAAAAAAAAAGAGTCACAGGCTTTTTTGTGGACTACGTGTTTACTTCTGGCAGTCAATATAGTGTCAGGCCAAATGGAGAGCTGGTCCTTTCCATGCACTGTGTCCACAACACTTTTCCTGTGAGACTGGGGCAATGATGTGGTGGTGTGCTCCCCCCTCGCCTCTGGCTCCCCCTCCTTTGACCTCATTCAAGTGATAACCACCCGTGGTGGTGGTGATGGATGTGTCTGGACCGTGTCTGATCCTGAAGGATACACCCACTGGATGTGGGGGGAGACAATACCATAGCCAAGGGCTATTGTGGAATGTGCCCACCTAAGCACAGTGGTCTGTATGCAAACATGACCATGAGCCAATTATCTTACCCCCATCAATATGAGCAGCCCCAGAGCCCTTGGAGCTCTCCTGCACGGCAGCGGCTACACGCCAGGATCTCCTCTTGAGCAGGGACGCCTCTCAAGGTTACTCCTCGAGGTTGAGAGATTCCTTACCCCAACAGATCCTCGGTAAGTGGCTCACAGCATGCTAACTTTGAAATCATAGCTAAGTGATAGAAAGGATTGACATAAACCATTGACAAAGTCTGGGACTAAGACTGGATCCAGCCACACCCAGACTCCTCTCTGAGGAAGGAGTTTAGACAGCAATGGGATCTTTTCTGAACCTCATGACTCAATGGCAGGGTCTCCCCAGCAGTTTTGTCTGACCCCATCCTCTATGCAGTAAATAACCAAGCGTACCTTGCCGTCGAATCTTATAAACTACTGTCGCATTTACCACTGAACTTTAACTCACTGTTTTACACCAATAAACCATATTATTTTTGCCGCCTCCTCACTCCATCCATGACAAATGAAAGTCTGTAGTAAGTAGCTGGACAATATCCACTGTCCTGTCCGCAGAGAACACTCCTGATCCTCGGCATCTGTGGTCTTTCCTGTTCCCCGGAGAGCACAGTTATATCGGCTTTTCTAATATTGGATTTGTCTTTATTTGTAGTAATCTGTCTTCTCAATTAAGAAGTAGCAGTTGATTACCTCCAAAGTTAGCAGCTGTGGGCAGGGGTACAGGTCAGGGAAAACCCTGAAGACCCTGGTGCTAAAAAGGGGAATTCACAAGGAGAGAGATGAGGTTGGTAAATTAGATATCAACGCAAGTGATAGAAGAGTAAGGGAGACAGAACATCCTGAGGAGTTACACCATGCACAAAACATAATTAGGTATGAAGAAATGCTCACACGGAGCAAAAAAAATTCCAGTCAGCTGCAAGGGGTTTTCAATGAGAAAACCAAAACCGCTTCTGTCTTTTGGCATGTGATATTTTTGGATGAAGCCTTTTATAAGAGGAGGAGAAGATGAGAGGGAATCGGGCTCCTTGGTAGCTTATGTTCAGGCAAAACGTATGTCAGCTGGGGCACCGAATCGTGGGGTGGCAACATTACCTCTCTCCTTTATAAGCATTGACAGCTGCCAAGTAACGATCCAGGGCAGGCGTTTTGCAAGGCAGTGAAGCTCGTTCCATCACTCATGGAGCACCAAAGAGTACTGGGTACCACCTCTGTGAGGTGGATTGAGAACTGGCTGAACGACAGGGCTCAGAGGGTTCTGGTCGGCAGGGCGGGCTCCAGTTGGGGGCCGGTAGTTAGCGGAGTTCCCCAGGGCTCAGTACTCTGCCCAGTCTTGTTCAACTTGTTCATCAATGACCTGGACAAGGGGAC
>NW_009259037.1:1464167-1471335 GCF_000687185.1 Egretta garzetta | reverse complement strand
CCCTCTACTCTGCCCTGGTGAGACCCCATCTGGAGCACTGGGTCCAGTTGTGGGCTCCCCAGTTCAAGAAGGATGAGGAACTCCTAGAGAGAGTCCAGAGGAGGGCTACAAAGCTGATGAGGGGACTGGGGCATCTCCCCTACGAGGAAAGGCTGAGGGAGCTGGGCTTGTTCAGCCTGGAGAAGAGAAGGCTGAGAGGGGATCTCATCAACATGTACAAGTATCTCAAGGGTGGGGGTCACGAGGACAGAGCCAGACTCTTTGCAGTGGTATCCAGCGACAGGACAAGGGGCACAAACTGAGACATAAGAGGTTTCAGTTGAATATGAGGAAAAACTTCTTTACTCTGAGGGTGACGGAGCACTGGAACAGGCTGCCCGGGGGGGCTGTGGAGTCTCCTTCTCTGGAGATATTCAAAGCCCACCTGGACGAAGTCCTGTGTGACATGCTCTAGGAGAACCTGCTTTAGCAGGGGGATTGGACTGGATGATCTCCCGAGGTCCCTTCCAACCCTTGCAATTCTGTGATTCTGTCTCCACTGCCTGCAGAGCAAGGCAGACTCCTAGTTTGATTTTACCTTCCCACCAGCAAATCTGAAAGCACGGGGATATTCACAGTGCGAAGCTTGCTCCGGGCTTCAGCGCCGATTTGTTTTCTGGTTAGCTGGTCATTACGGAGAAGACCTTGCCTATCAAAAGGCTTTTGCAGAAAAGAATGGCTCCGTTAAAGAGGCTGCAATATCCTTGTTTACTTAAGTGGCACAGACAAGTAGAAAGAAAATAGCAGTGATTTAAAAGAGCATGAAGAACAGATGGAAAACACTCTGCATTTTGGAGAAAAAAAGGTGTGTCCTCTCACCTCCTACAAATGATGACTGCTGTTCCAGATGTAGCCACTTATTTCCTAAAGGTGCTTTAGGTCTCATGTCACAAATTTAAACTGGCATCTTACCCTTCTCCAGAAATGCCAAGAGCTAATCTGTGGAACAGCTGAGATTTCTCCCTTGCAAATGTTGCCTGTTCAGAAGGAAATGAGCCACCCCTGAGTTGTGATTTGAATATTTGCTCATCATCCTGTGCCAAGCAAGAGGTAACTTTGCTTCTCTCCTGGCTGATCAGACCAGGACTGTTTGTAGGTGGAACGAGACTGCTGACGGATGTTTTTTGCATCCAGCTGACCTGTTTTCCACCCTGAAGGTCACTCTGGATTGCATGAAAACCTGCTCAGGTGTCAGCAATTCACCCCTTGCTGTCCAGTCCGTAGGTGGTGAGTGTCCTGAGGAGCATTTGGGTCCCTCGCTGACCTTGCCGTTACTATGGATCCACGGGTTTGTGTCCCACTTTTTGCCTCCCAACCCTAATTTTTCATTGGGTCAGCCGTGCCACTGTGACTAACTTTTGCCCTGCGCCGCTCCTTTTTTTCCATTTCCAAATGACACGGTGCTTGTTGGTATGACAGCTCAAGGACTTAGCAGAAAAAATGGGTTTGCACTGAGATTCGGGGGGGGTGAAAGTATGCAAACTTGCCTGAGCCAGAATATTCTGTTGGCATCTTAGCATAACAAAAAATACCGGCTACGTTTTCCTTGTCTGTCTTAGCCTGATCCACTGGAGAACCCTGAGATACAGTGCAATAACATATATAAAAATTATGCCCTTCAAAGCCACCCGACCCTTTCTCCCTGTTCGCTGCCATTTATACTATTTATGTTAGCTTTCCTCGACTCCTTTAAAGTTCGATCCCTTTAAAGTTTGATCTCTTCTTAAGTCACAGCAGACTTTCCTACCTCCTTTTTCTCCTCACCCTCCTCAAAAAGCTTTGCCTTTTCTTCTCTGTCTTGGCTCTTTTCTCTCTCTCACTTCTACTTCAACAACTATTCAGACTTTCGCAGAGCATCGAGATCTTTGTTGCATCTGAGCAGAAATTGGGTCTCAGCTTTGACAGGTGTCTTTTTAGCTCAGCGCTGACATCTTTTCTTAGGCGGCAACTTCCTGTAGGATCTCTATGAGAAATTTCTGAATGCATAAATTATGTGGGCATGCACAAATAAGCACAGCAAAAATGTTAATTACCGCTGCTTTTCAGTTGCTGAGCCTCCCCTTAATGGGTTGAGCAAGTTTTGTCTGCTCTGCTTTTTTTTTTTTTTTTTTTTCCCCCCCGAAAAATTAACAAAAAAACTTCTGTAAAGGAAATGCAATTTTACAATTTTTTTGTTTTTTTTTTTTTTTTTTTTCCCCTCCAGATAAATTATCAAACAACTTTAACGTTTGGTGGTGGTGCAGCAAGAATAACGAGAGCTTGTTTTTCGTGTTGTGCTTCATGCAGATTGTTTTTCGGAAGCCACGCTAAGGGATCTGACAAAAACGCAAGAGCATCTATAAATCGGAAATACTTTCTGCCACGTTTAAATATGTTTTTGCCAAAAGCGTTAATCTTGCCGTTTCCCACGGAATGCAGCAGGAAGGTGGTAGCATCAGCAGAAGGCGCGTGGACGTTTGCGCGCTTGGCAGAGGGCCCGTGAGGCGCCACGCGCTGCGGGCGGTGGGAGATGATGACGTTTGGCATCGCAGGCTCAGGTTTTTACGTCACTGCACAATTTGACGCCATCAGCAGCTCTGCCCCGTGCCGGGGAGCGGGACTGGCAGACCCAGATAAGGGAGCTCGTGCTGCCTCTGCCCACATCATCTCTGCGTACGTTGACTGTAACCAGGAAAAAGAATATATATAATCATAGACGATGATTTAGACTTTAAAAAAAATCCTGAGGCTGGTGACTATGATGCAGCCAATGGTTCGTGTCTGAGGTAGGACCGAAAACGTGACGTTAAAGCTAATTTCTACTCCTGGCATGGGGGATCAGGCTGCCTTTTATCCCCTGTGCTCTGACGGTGACGTGCACAGCTCTGATGATGCAGAAGTGCTTTGAAATCGGGTGGCAACTGGGACCTTGAGGTTCACGTTATCTGCATGTCCCCGAATCTTACACCCTGTCCCTTACATAGTCTAACGCTGCCTGCTTTCTGCACACCTCCTAGCTGCTGAATACCTGCCTAGGCAAAGCAAGCCGGCCAAAATGCCATTACGGAGTGGGAGGCGGGAGTGCCAGGGCTGCCTCTTGCTTTAATGCCTTTTTGATTTTCTTTTTCTCCTCCTAGATCAAACCTATGCATCAGAAGGTGCATTGCTGGGGCCTTAACCCTTGCTAACGCAGGCTCAGAGGGTAACGATGTCTGAGTGGAATTGCATTGGAAATTAGGTTTTTAAAAAGGAGCCGTATGTCTTTTAAGCGAGGGCTGCCGTGCCACGGCTCGGTGTAGGAGCCGTCCCCGTCTGTGAGGAGCTCGAGCAGTGTTTTGCTCGCAGGACTTCGCTCTGCGGGCGGCAGCGTTAGCAAGCAAAATGAAATTCAATAAATGCGTCCCTCCTTCTGGAGAACTTTGGGAGTTGAAAGAGGAACGCAGAGCTGTTTATCCACAGCAGCCAACGCGGGCCTCGGTGGGCTTGGAAAATATGCACCTGACCTTTGATGGGACTATCGCATCCTCCGCAGAGAGCGCTGCTGTGCAAACACCTTGGCGGCACAGGAGCAAAGTAAATAACACAGCGGATGGGCGCCAGCCCGCAGGCACCAGCACGGCGTGCTCATGGAGCGGCCGGAGGCGGTGGGTTGTTGCCCAGCCAAATACCCCAGGGCAGGAGGGGAGGCCAGAGCTGTGCTTCCCCCCCAGCTACGCCATGGCCTTACAACCCCTTGCCCCCACCGGCCAGGGACATGGCCTTTCTGGGTCATAACCAGGTGGGTTAGAAACAATCGTGGCAGGGAAACGCATGGAAATAGGTGTGCAGCTACAGCAACTTTTTAGCTCCTTGGTGCCTCTGTAGATGAAGCGAAGGGTTTGGGTGCATCCCCTTGCTGGTAGTGAGAACACAGCAATAACGACCGAAGGAATAAACCTGCTTTCTGACTTCTGTTTTTCTCCTGTCTTTGTGTCTTGCTGAGATTTTCTATTATCACCGAGTCAGAAACAGATGTATAGGCTGTGGGTATGATTAATTTCCATTTTGCACCTTGCTATGATCTCAAAGTAAACCATCCCGGCTCTTTGGTTTCTTGATGTTCTTGAAAGCAAGAAAAACTTTGAGCTCAGAGGAAAATATCCAGGCAGCTGTCTCAAAAAAAAAAAAAAAAGCCATGCTGCGGTTTCACTGTGAACATCCTGAAGGGGTACAGTGAGATTTAGCACCTTGCCTTTATCCAGACCACTAACCTGCTATGGTTTTATAGTGTTCGGGGTTGTACCACTGGACCGCACAAATAGTCTTTGGTCTTCTATTATTTTGATCATTTTTATTATTTTGAGCAAAGGCCCACAAGGCCAGTTTAAACACTACTGTGATGGGGGAGGGAAATATCATGTTTTTAAACTTGTAGGCCTGTTAACCTAATTAAGTTGCAAGGCTCCATGAGCTTATTGGCAAGCTTCGTGTTGTGTTTCGTATGTTTTTCGTGGGGAACCAAATGAGAGCGGCAGCGAGGTGCAGTACGCTATTCCTTTAACAAGGCAAGCAGGAGGGAAGAGGTGATGTTGTTGGCTTTGCAGGGAAGTGGAAGACGTTGCTGCTAATTTATTCTCATAAAATGCAAATTTTATGGATGCTGGGAATTTTTATTATGATTCTTAATGATTCATATAACCTATGATACCTGTCAGTGAACCTTACCTGGGAGCAAGGCCTCAGACTGGGTGCTCAGCAGACAGAGTAGAAGACAGAAATGTCAATTGCCACTTGTTCTGCTAAACCTGATTCATCCAAACCTGAAGTGGGAATATCTTGAACGTATCTAAATCTCCATATACGCTTCACGCATGCAAATCACAGTTGTGGTGTGTTAAATTGCATCCTGAACAGCTAGAAAAAAATAAACTCAACGTGAGAAGCAAATGTGAGAGCTTGACTCTTCACTCTGTTCAGATAATACCACTTCTGGGTCTCTCGGAGGTGGACAAACCCCTTGAGCCCAGTTCTGGGCTGGTGACGTCTCGATAACTCAGACTCACCTAACCGTGATCTGCATCTGCCTCCTATGAAAGCAGTTTGTGGTTGCTCGGCTGGTCAAAGCCTTTGAAAAGGTGAAATCTGCTCTTGGATTTTGTGGAGGAAAAAACCCCAAATTACTTGCCTGTCTCCTCTTAGAGTCAGGTCCTAAGGACCACGGTCTGTCGTAGGTGACTTTTAGGCAGAACTGGAAACAGAAAGCAGGCTAAAGAATTTTTCTAAGATCTTACTGTCATCATTTATAATACTAATACGAACAAAATACATACAACCCTTCAGGTTAACCATTATTTCCTTCCTAGTGTTTAGACCAGGTGCAACTGGTTTTACAAAGTGTTTGGGAGATTTGCTGCCATATGAGCCTCTTTCCCTTTTTTTTTCCTTAACGAGCGCATTTGATCATCTTTTTGTCCTTCCTTAGAAAGTCACACAAAACCTACCTTGCTATACTGTTTGAAGTTTCTGTAATTTGCTCTTTTGCTCCAAGCTCCACAAAGCTTCCTCCTATCTGGGCCCGCATGGCCACCTCCTTGGTGTCCCCTGGGAGCCGCTTGGTGGCCTCGCTTGGTTGTTCTCTCACCACCTGCTCATTCTGACGGTGCCTACAGAGAAAGGCTCTGGGCACCTCTCATGTGCAAAGCTTCTGAGCTAGAAATGTGGCCACATCCACTGTTTTAAAGGGATGTGATAATAGTAAGCGTACGGGGTACTGACCAGGCACAATGGGAGGTCACCAGGAACTCAAACAACTCATGATTTAAAAAACCTAAGTCAATAATGCGCCAAAGGTTACCCAAAGAGTCTGAGGTACAAGCTCCACGCTGAACCTAGAAATCCCAAGCTTTAATCACAAGGCTTTTCTTGTCCCGCATCTTCCCCAAATAATGTTGTGTGAAGGTTAATTTTGTATTAAAATGGAGTTAAACTAAATGCAGATACAATGAAAGCTGACGCTAAACTGTGCTCAAGCAGAATCCAACCCAACGTGCTTTTCATTGCAGCAGAAACATGGGCTAATCCGCTTATCGGTTGGAGTTGGAGGTCCTGTACGAGTCGGAACGGGATGTTCAATTCAAACGAAAGGATTTTCTCTCTGAATAAGAGGACACATACTGAATATGCAAATAGCCAAATGTTCTCTTGACGTTTTTTATAAATGGATTGCTTACTGTGGTGTTTAAATGAGGCTAATTTCATCTTATATTTCTATAGTCCCGTTGGTCCTGAAGAATCCTCCAGTACTTTACCAGCAACTACAAACACATACTTTTTTTAAAGTAATTTAAGAGTCATTGGATTATATCGGCCACTGACATGATCAGCACTGGCATGTACAGTGAAGGCGAAAAAATACACAACCACAATCTGAGATTAATTTATGTATTTTTCTGTAAAAAAAACGTTAAAGGCTCTTACACGCCATTGTGTTTCTTCTGGCCTTATCTGAAGGCCTTACTGCTTTCTTCCTTCTGGAATTGAATGCACGTACATCAGGCGACTGAACGTTCTTGTTAAAAGTTGTCACGATTTATAACAGTTCAGGTGTCCCCCAAAGGCTCACACAGACTTCCCTTCTGGAGCCCTTGTACGCTGATTTTTCGGTGTAACCACTGAAGGAAACGCAACATTTGAGGCTGCAGAGTCACTGGTGTGCATGTCTAACGCTGGGTGACCGACAGAAAAAGATTCTTAGGGTTTTCTTTCGAAGAAAAAAACCAAAAATAATGTTTTTCAGCATTCCCTTGCCCGTGCAGTCTCACATTCACAAACTTTGTGGGGCTCTTCCTGCTTTTACACTGCTCTGTATAAATAAACCACAGGATCCCCTAACATGTTGCGCAATTAAATTAAATGTTGTGCCATCAAATTTGTTGCAGTGACAAATGATGCTCTTAGACATGAAACATTTGCTACATTGATGGAGATTAACAGAATTTATTAATCTTACAGAAGATTTGATTGAATAAACTTAACATAGGCTAAGATACGTCTGCATGCAAGAGAAGAAATTAAAGTCCAAAGAACTTCAAGTTCTAAGAAAAACACTTATAAATTGGGTGCATTAAAAATGAAGCATGTAAAAAAAAAAGGGGGGGGGGGAAGAAAAACG
>NW_009259037.1:1450344-1463836 GCF_000687185.1 Egretta garzetta | reverse complement strand
AAGAAGGTGGGGGGGGGGGGAAGAAAAAGCTTTATATGTTGTTATGTATTGTTCTATGTGTTTTAGCCACTCTGAGTTTAATAAGATGCTTTGAGGAACTTTCTACTTAAAATGCACTTTTACTGCCTTTCCCTTGCAGCCAGGCTTTACAAGGTCTTAACTTGATATATGGGAAGTGGTAAAAAAATTCTTGAAATGTGTTTTTGAAATCTTTAGACCTTTGACCGTATTTGCTATGATGATACAGACTTAACAGTAAACCCACTTGAGAGACATTTTAATGGAGCGCTTTAAATGAAATCAATCGGTGGTTTCATAATGGCAGCTGAATGTGTGTCCTTGCCATTTTCCCATTTAACAAGAAGAAAAGGCCAAACAAGGCCCAATTAGTCATAATAAAATCAGCTTTGATGACATTTTCCCTCCTGAACTCTGGTATAAAATGGTCATCTGAGAAAGAACCGAAAGGATATGTGGGGAATTTGGTAGTATAACTGCATGTACACACATACACACGCCTGAGCAAAGAATGATCCGGTAAAGACACTGCAGATTACTTTGTAGATGGAGAAAATAGACCGTTTGTGTGTTTACGTGGGTGCATGTAGTCTTGCTCGATTTTTGTCTTAAATTCTAACTGATCTCAGTTTTTCTTTGAAGCCTATGCAGGTTAAACTTTGTTTTCATTCTGTGGATCTCAATGACATTTGTGTGCTTGGGTTACCCCGTTGTCCCTTCCATGGTAAGTCACGCTCCCTAATTACTTGAAGATCAGATGTTTCATGTCTTTTAAACAGCTGTTTTATTTAATTTTTTTTTTTAGTGTTTGCTTTGTTGATGTTGGTTTTTACAAAATTAAAGAAGTTTCTTGTATTAAAGCTATTGGTTAAATATTATTACTTAATTTTCCTGGAGTATAGCTCCATTTTTGCTTTAGTTACTAATAAAATATGCAAGCCTCTAAAATAATCATGTGAGAAATCTGCTGCATATTTAATGCAGAGTGTGGGGAGCTTTTGCTGAAGTTGAAATATTGTATGGAAAAGAGAAAAACATCAGTCTGCTCTCCATTTCATCTAATTCCCTTGTCTATATCAAATAGATACAATAAGACAGATGTATTCATTTCACTTATTGGTAGCTAGCTTTCAAACCAGTACATTTATTTGTCACCGTGAGTGTGTAGGTAAAGGAGGAATTCTTATATAAAGCTATGGAAAATTACTGCATAGCATCAGTACGACAAATTTGATTGAACTATGAAAGAAAGTAGAGCAACCTATAAAATTGAGCAGGTTACTTAAATAATGCTGATGCTCTTTCAGTTTCTCCTCTTGCCCAGGGTACCACGACAGATTGCTGGTCAAACCATGCGTACACCAATTAAGGCTTTGCCAAGGTGGAATGAGCTATTTGATTTCTAATGATGTTCAATTTTCCTGCTTCGGACAAAGTCTTCTTTAGACTCCCTGTTTCTTTACTGCTGTAAAATCAGCTCTTGGAGCCGTGGTTCAGATTTCTTTGTTTCCTCTGATGTGTTTTGCATCATTATCTTTTCATTAAGGTGATCTGTCGCTAGCAGAAACGGTGGCTACTCATCCAGCTGTTTATGTTATTGTTGCGAAGATCCCGTTAACCTTAATCTATCCATCGCCCGGTTCCTCCTTTACTTCTGTAAATGCTGAATCATCTTTCATTCCCGAATAGTTTAGACACAGCTCGATCTGACTCTCCACGTTTCGTACTGGATCTCTTTATGGCAATGATATAACAGGCACAATGAGTTTAATTATTTCAATGAACACCTTGCATGTCAAAATAACAGTCATTTATTCCGTAGTGGAAGTCTAGGTTGTGAGACAGCAGCTGGAAAATCAAAGGGGGATTTCTCTGTGTCTGTGTTTCTTGCAGAATGTATTTCTTCTTGTTAGGGAGAAACTTCAGGCTGGGGAAAAAAAACCCATGGTCAGTGGCAAAAGGCGGCTGTGCCTGCTCAGCTGCCTCAGCCGGAATGCGTGCTCCTGTTTGCCGAAAGAATCATTAATCTACCTTTCATATGCACAGACCAGAAAAAAAAAAAAAAGTTAAGTCCTAAACAGCATTAATAAAAGCAATAGCATGCTGAATTAAAACTAATCTTAGTGAAGCTAATGGCAATTTTACCACCAATTCCGGTGAAGGCAGGATGCTTTGCATGCAACCATTTCCTAAGCAAGAATGCAATGCAGAGGGCTTTAGAAATGATGGCAGAGTATTTCCTTTAGATAGGTAATCAGCAAGCTGGTAAACCAGGGTATGATGAAAGATGCAGAGAACTACGATAGACGTGCCAGGAAATGCTTCCTTTTAAATTCAACGTTAATTTAAAGGCAATTTGTAGAACTTTTTAAATGTAGTTTACGTTTTCGTACTGTAAAGTGCAAGGAAAAGGAATGTGTGCATAAACCTATATGGATTTTAATCCAGACTTTTTAAAATTCCCATTACTATATTGTCATTATTCAACGCAATCATACTATCGTAGCTAGCCATAACTACCAGAAAGCCTCCTCCCCCAGATTTCCGCTTCACGTGTATTTTCATTTTCTCTTGTCTGTCATTTAAACTACAGGACTTCGCGTAAGTGATAACAAGATGCTGTTGCATTGTAAACTGAAAAAAAAATATCTCATTTTACAGCAATAAACATGCATGCTACTCTAGGGAAGCTGTGTTACATGTCAGAACTGGTCAATGTCATGGAAAACAATTTGTTTCGTACCCTAAACATAAGTGTAACAGTATCACTATTTTATACCAGAAATACCACTGTTAAGTTTTGTAGAAAGCTATGAAAAAATCAGATTTTGGATGCAAGGAATCCTTAGCAATCCTTAGTTCATCCTTGTCATTCTAAGCCTAAGTTGGTTTTGTGTTTCTGCTTTGCTTATTTTACTGAACAAGTCCTGGCACCTAACACGAATCCACAATTTTACTTTTTCTTACCGCTCTCTTTTTTTCTTTTTTTCTTTTTTTTAATCTTCAGAGCAGCAATCCTTTTTATTTGAACTGCCAGCTGTATGGAAAATCTGATTACTGCCTCGTCCTGTTGAATAACTGCTTAGCCAAGGTGGGCAGGAACGAAGAACTGGCTTTTTTAAAGCCTTACCTGGAGATGCCTTTCAAGAAAAGGTCCTTCCGCAACGGCGTTGGATCGGGAATTAAAAAAACTTCCTTTCGAAGAGCAAAGTCATAAACAAGTGTTCGAAACCACACTCTTAATTTTAGCATCTGATGTTTAACTTTGCGCTTAAAATCATTTTAATGCTTTCTATGATAAAACCAAGAGAGACAAATGTGCCCGTGTCTTCATCGTGTAAACAGCTGTTTATTTCAAAGAGCACAAGCCAAGTGGAGCAGATGGAATTGCTCAGAAAGGGCTTTGTTTCCAAAGTTACAGTATCATAAAGTTTTGTACTGAAATGAATGTTTTCATTTGGTTAATTCCCCTTCTTTGTAAAGCTACAGATTTAATCAGCTTGCTGTTGATTAATACAAAAATAGTCCTGTGCTTTGAATAGAAGTGTGCATGCAGGCTGTCGGGAGGACTGACGGTATTATTCCTGACATCCCTCCTCTCTGCCGTAGAGGCAACCCCCCCGGCAAGGCAAGGCATGCCCGTACTTCCCTGTCCCAAATCACATTTACTTGAAGACAACTGCTCTGGCAATCTTAATGCAGATTTAAAGTACATTTAATTTCGGCTTTCCAAAAATATGAAGGGCCACTGGTGAAAGGCAGAAGGAGGCCCTGCTTGTAACTTCTAGTTTCTTTTTAATATAGTTATTTAAAATTACTTTAGCAGGAAATAATCTCTTGAGATGCGTCATCTCATTTCCAGAAGAGTCCTGGGACATCACTCTAAGGCAGGGTATCGCTGCAGCTCCCTTTGCCTCAATTAATTGACTTATGCAGGCAACCCACGTCCGACAAGATGTGCCAAATACAGTTTCTGCTCATCTGCTACAGTTGTGGCACGGTAATTAACCGCCAGATTATTTTTTTTTTTTAATTTCCTGAAAAAAAAAAAAAAAAAAACATTTGGACTGAAAATATGTAAATGTGGCATGTAGGAAAGGTCATCTGCTGAGCTACTTACGTGTGAATTTTACCTTGTGGCTGTTTCCTCCCAGTGCGGTGTAACAAGCTGTAACGTTGCCTTGAAAATGTTGCAAAGTGTCCATGCAATGCATTTGGAATTCAAAGCTAAGATAATAATAAATCAGTATATGGATGCTTTCTAATATTTCCCTACTAAATATCAGAAGCCAGGAGATCATCATTAAACCTAGAATAAGGCCAGCTGGCATCATCCCCTCCATGACGCCCATTCCTGTGCCTTGCACCCCTGAGCCCACGGAGAAAAGTGACTCGAGGATGGAGCTGGGCTAGTGCGACACTGAGTTTCTGGACTTCAGGTGGCAGGTGGGTTGCCCAGAGAGGTGGTGGAGGCCCCATCCCTGGGAACATTCCAGGCCAGGTTGGACAGGGCTGTGAGCAACCTGATGTGGTTCAAGGTGTCCCTGCTCCTGCAGGGGGGGTTGGGCTGGGTGACATCTAGGGGTCCCTTCCAACCCAAAACATTCTATGATTCTGTAATTTCTGGGTGATTTGAGGAGGTTAAACTCACTCCTGGCTGCATTTGTCCACACTGAAATGTTTAAAGCATCACATTTTTTAAAACTGCTTAAACACTTACACTCCTTTGGGGTACTTTTGGTGTCTGGGTTGCTTAGCTCTTGCAGCTCTTAGCCACGCGACACCTAGAGACCTTTAAAAACATATAGGGATATGCTAGGCAATTATTATTCTCATGCACTCTGACTTGTATAATGTCTGGATGGGAGGAAGCACAGGCCAGCAAAGGCGGTGGCCCGCAGGATTTTCACTGCAGCAGGGCATTTGCCCTGTTTCATTCTTGGCCGCTGTGATTTCAGCCATGGCAGATGTCCTGTGAATGCACTTTTCCAACTCAAACAATCTCCATCTCTGTCCAGAACTGCCCAAGAAGCAGCATTTTCATGCCTTTGGCCACGTACAACTGGAGGTCTAGGGATGACTCCTGGGCAGTGACTGCTGTGCGTGTGGGTAAGTGCTGTCAAGACGTGTTGACCTGCTAAACACAGGTCCTGAGTGGAGGGTCCCAAAAAGGAAAAAAGGTAACATGGATTTACTTATGCCCTTGCCCAGGCATGATGCACGTATTCTGCATCTGTCCACATCTGTGTTCCATGAGATGGAGGCATTTTGTCACAGTGCAGCTACCTGGAGTGGCTCTGGCCCGCTCCTTACAGCTCATATCACCACCCAACTTATTTTTCAGGGAAGAAAAAAAACCCGAAACAAGTCCAGATTTGTCTTTGTCTTAGGCTTTCACATCTATTTTATTTAACATTTCTCTACGTAATCAAATACATTTCTGCCTTGGTAACCTATGATAAGCAGGGTTGTCTGTAAGCCAACAGAGCTGTACGTGCAGCTTTGAAAATCATCCTCTTCCTTTTCATTTATTGTGCAGGTATGTGACCAACTCGTTTAGTGATTTGGCAATTGCCTTGCAACAAGGTAAGTTCAGAAGGGACGGGGAGCCGATATCCTGCTTGCACAGGCCTTCATCCCCTTTTTTTGAAAGTGCGGGTTGCAAGAAAAATAGCTCCTTGGCTACAGGAAAAAGCCCATTATTTATGATTTAGTCATGCCCTGACAAGCCACTCCACCTTGAGAGACAGGCATATACAAAAAAGATGGGACAAGGAGGCGACCAAGAGCTGTAAGTCTTGTACTCACCTAAATCACACCGAGCAAGCCTGGAAAATGTAGATTATCCAGCTGACTTACAGAATTAGTTCTGTCACTGGTGGCCTGATCTTGCCATCACCACCCACTGCAAACTCACGGCGCTTATGCTGCCATTGACATGAAATACTAAACTCTTTTCTGAACTTTAAAGGTGGCTTTATTTTGGAAAGAACAGAGAGTAACCTCAGTGATCTCTGTCAGAAAATAAGGATCTAAGGGTGCCATTGCTGAGCACATTAATTTTTATGCTGACAGAAACTGGAAATATGACATTAGGTGTCTTCTTTCGGTGCAAAGAGGACAATAGGAACGACTATAGGAATGCTAGCCTACAGCATAATTAATGCGCTGCAATGCATTATACTCCTTCCTGCAGAACAGGGATTCATTACTCTGTGAAGAGATATTTTGTTGACTTTATTATTTTTCTTGGCTAACCTAGGAGAAAGAGAAAGGATAAACAAGTTTAGAGGGTGGGAAGCATAATGCTTTGTCTACGGATTGAAGAGTAAGTTGGGAAGCCTCACCAGTTTTGGCCTTTGATAGTAATTCAGTCCGTGACCTTAGATAAGTCACTTCATTTCTACTCAACTTCTCCATCTGAAAAATAAGAAGCTATCGTCATCAAGCCATCTCGCATAAGCGGTGTCGTGACTGATGGATTTGGGAAGGGTTTGGGAGGTGCTGGGGCAGGGAAGGATGGTATCTGCAGCGGGTGCAATGTCATGGGGCTAGGAGAAATGCTCGTTTCCCCAACAAGGCTAAGTACAAGGCATCCTTAAAATGCAGCTCCCATAGTTTATTCAATCTCGAGCTAGGAATACTATGTGTTTTCTCCTTTTTTGCTCATGCATCCCTTGGTAAAACACATTAAAATCCATTGAAAGGACATTGCAGAATCCTCGAATTCATAGGGATTTTTTTACCCTACTTTGCTCTAACTTGTTTCTACCTTTAGAGGCTTTGGATGTACGTATCCGCTAACGGGTCCCTGTGTTCGGGCTGCAAAAGCCATCTTCAAGCATAGCTGTCAATATTTTTAGCAGGCAGCCTGTCCTGAGCCTGGGGGTCGGGCTGCAGCTGCCCTGCAGTCGCAGGAGCGTGCGCTGTGTCCCCATCCTCGCCCCTGGAAGGGCACCTTGCAAAGGGCTGTGCACGGTATTGCACGCTGCCTGCTGCTCCTCTGCTCCCTAAAAACGAGCTGTGCCTTTGGAGGAGGTAGCAGAGGTTCACCACTAGGTGAAAATGGAAAGAACAAATCCAATAAAATACGAACAAGGGAAATCTGCCTTGAAGACAGGAGGAGGAATTAACATTTTGTTTTCTTCATCATAGATTATTGGCAAGAAAGGCAATTAAATAGCCTGATGTAATAGCATCTAATTTACTTGTGAGATGGAAAATTAGTTGTTGTAATGACATACCAACTCTTGGTTTTCTGATTACCAAGCATATATTAAAATAGATATATATATCACATTTAGATCTCCTAATTTGCTATTATTTGCCTGTAGATGGTAATTTATTGCCTTAAAGTACTGAGAGGAAGAAAGGAAAAAGTCTCTTGCCACTTTCAGCTCTGAATATAATTTTGACCTTAAGAAAGAACAAGGCAGATCTGAGAGAGTATATTAGATGTTATTATTACCGTAATAAAATACAGATAAAAATCATAGTGCAGAAAGACTCTAAGACAACTATTAAGCATTTGTCATATAAAGAAAATCAAAATTTAACTTATCAGATATTCTGGCACTTTAAAGATTCATCATGAAAAATTACTTCTAACAGCGAAGTGCTTATGCAATATGTCATTGATGAGCTGTCTGCTTAAACATTTAAAGAGTTTGGGAAAAGATAAAAAAAAAAAGGCAAAGATATGTTTTTTATTAGCCTGACAGAATGTTTCACTGTATTAAAAATTATTTTTAATACAGTGAAACAGTATGGCATTGCATTTTTTTTTTAAGAAAACAAGCTGAGCGATGGTTAGTGAGCATAACCAAACCCAGAACGTTGCTTGTTGACTGAAAAAATGGTACAGCTGTACCACGGGCTTCCCGCCAGTGTTCGGTTTGAGAGGCAAGGGGAATTTTTCTGCCTTTATGGTGATAGAAAGAGTTTTTCTTCTAATACCTGACTGGATTTGAAGTCATTGGGTTGATTATGCTTAAAATGATATATGATAATATCTTAAAAGCTTGGTCAACTGACACCTATCTTCTCAAAGTCTTCAGCACGAACCTTTCAGAGGACATAAAAGGGTTCAATGCGATAAGAAATGAGCTATCAAGTGCTGCTCTCGAGACACCACCCACCACTCATTGAAGTCAACAGAAAGCTACTGAGCATCTTCAACGGGCTTTGGATCAGACGTTCAGCATATTAACGGTAAGAGTATTTTGTGTTCGCTTCTTACGGTCGGTCGAATGAATCCGGTGAATCTCTATGGCAACCCTTGAGCACCTCACAGCAGCTATGTGCACTAATAGATTTTTCTTCCCAGAAAGCATCCTCATTGATTTTTGTGGTTTGTGCCTACTGTCTCTTTTAGCCCACCGCATCTCAATTTGGGGACCATAGCATCGCTGGCATAGCAAAACCACAGCCAAATGCTTGGAGCTAGGAGCTCCGTGAGGAGCCCAGGCCCCTGTGGTTGGCTCTGTGTCTTCATTAGCAGCCACTGCATCGTAATTAGTGGCATGACACTTGGATGAACTGAAGGTCTACAAGGATGCGTGTGTAGATTTATTGTTAAACACAGAGATATGAATACAGGAGTGAGCATTATTCTAGACTGATTTCAGTCCCCCCACCACTTTTTTCTTTTTTTTTTTAAATAAAAAGTACACTAGCGAGTAGATGATGGTTATACGTGTTGCAGAGTTTTGTTTACTTTGTTTTCAAGTAAAAATCATAAGGTAAATGAACAAATGGATTTCAGCTTGATTGAAAATACAGAGGGAAAGGGAGAATATGTACTAGTAAGAATGACCATTGGGGGAAAAAATCATTGCCCTTTAGTGGTACTTGCTCTTCTTCGCTGACAATTTCATTGATAATACTCTGCGGTGCTGGTTCAGAATATTTTTACAGTAAACAAAGACCTGGAGTCACAAAGTATTTTGGTAGGAGCCCCCTTGATGGAGCTCCTTTTCCATGCCAGGGTCTTCACGCTCGTGCCCGTCTGGGGTGTTTGATGGGTTTTTCTCAGCATGGTCTGAAACGCACAGCCACAGGATGTCTCTGAAAACGCATGTGTTTGGAAAACCCATCGAGATACATCAGACGCACCAGACAGCGCTCAGCTGACTATGGTGGGAGCTTAGACATGTAATTCACATATAGACACCTCCTTTCAGGCTAAAAATTTAGCTGTCTTAATTTTGAACGGAGTCCCACTGTTTCTGTTCATGATTTTCTTGAAGCCATGGAATGGCAGTTGTGGTAACATTCCCCACTATCTGGAAATGTGGCAGAGGTATCACATGGTCCCAGTTTGAAGCCGTAAGGGCTTTTGCTACACTCCTACATATTTTGGCTAGAAGAACCTGGCTTCTTGGACAAGCGTGCCTTTTGGTTTCCCCTTGTTATGACAAGCAATGTGTTTGACTCTGCTTGTCTTTTTGCTTTTTAGTTTTAGCCAGGTCTGCAAATTATTCCTTCCTGCTGGCACTGGGAATCCCGTTAGCTTCCCGGATGACAGGAGCATCGCAGTCACGAGCATATTTTCTGCTGCTCAGTGATGCCTGGCAAAGCGCATCCTGTGAAATGCCACTTCACTTCATGTTTCTCCGTTTTAAATTCATTTTCACATTCAAAATATGGCAAAATTATTGTTGCACAAGACACCATGGCATGGCAGGAAGGATGCTAAGCCATTCACTTAATTAGACAGCAATTGGCGCTAGCTGGAGTGCACCATAATGTGAAGAAGCAATGTGCAAGTCAAGGGGACAAGCTATTCGACCGCTCATTATTGACTTGGTTCCAAGGTTTGGCATCAGGAGTCAGGCCACGTGTGGGCTAGCCCCGAGGGCTGGAGTCTGCCCTCGAGATGTGCAAGAGTGATATATTTCCATAACTTCTAATAAACTAGCACAACTGGAAGACAACAAGCTTTCCTTAATACACTACTTATCTTCTCTCCTATCTTCGGTTGCTTTTGGTTATGCGATCTAATCGTGTCCATTTATTAATGAGGTTCCTTACAGTCACTTGAGGCAATGTAGGAAAATTGACTGGAGGAGCTTACGGAGCAATTTAAGGCCAAATCCTGGTTGCTGAACATAATGAAGTATGCCAACTGATGCGTGGAGGTCCTGTTGATTACTTTAAACAACCTTAAATGAAAGAAGACAAATGACCCATGTGGGTGGAATTGATGTAATTGGTCTAGGAAAAGATAGTTATAAACCAAAAAAAATTGTTCTTTTCCCACTTGCAGACGTGCGTTGTTATTTATTTTTTTCTTTGCCTATCCACAAATACGTCCAATAACGTAACTGGCTTTCTCATGGATGCTTCAAACTGCCAGCAGCTGGGCAAGCCACCGTGTCAGGGCACAATCTCCATTTCAAATTGATGCAACTCAAGCACCAGGCCACCAAAGCACTTTGGAAAGCCCAACCAGTTTCTCTATTTTAGTATCAAGCTGGCATTTTTCTAAATTTCTGCCACCAAACTATTGCTTTTGATGCCCAAGTGCCGTGTAGATGCACTGGTGTCTTCGCTCAGCGCATTTTTGCCGAGTAGGAAAAAGGTGTGGACGAGAATGAGATATACAGCAGGTTCGAGTCTCCTCCGTGGCAGTTAGTTCAGATGGTTTGCTCTTTTGCATGTAAAGCATTGTGTCAATTTGCATATTTGGGTATTTGAACTTTACAAATCACTCCTTATGATCAACAAATAAGGTGTCATTTACGTGCCTGTGTTAAGGAAATGAGTTACATTTATCTTCTCTACGTTCTCAGAATAAAGTCAGGTGTTTTGGCACAGTGCAAGCTCTCGCTGCCTCGCTCGTGCTGTTCGCCTGTCACCCGGTCTGTACCTCTGAGCCTGTAATGCTGCTTAATTAACAACACCATAGATGCTACAGCCTTAAAATGAAAACTAGATGGTTTGGTCACTGGCCTAACGTGGGTATTTTGCTAAGCCATATTCAATTATTTCACTTTTTATTTATGTAAGATACTTTGCATTTTAGATGGATATAGCCATAGTGCATTAAAAAAACCCAACTTTTTTAAGGGTCTCTTGGCTGAAGACAGTTTCATTTGACACATTAATTGGAAAGTGTTTGTTTCAGCGCTTGTGGAGTTAGTGGGGGAATATATGATACGGTTATTCATTACCATTGCGCCGCTGGCATTAGTTCGTTACAGCTCCTCCCCGGCAGCATAGAGAATAGGGTAGGAACAAGGTCCTGGCCTCTGCCACCCGCCTTCGTGCTGCTGTAGGACAGAATGTCACTCCATAAATTTGACTTCACAAGTTCATCTCCTTTTCCATGTGATCCAGCTTGATGCTGATGTCCATGACAGTATCAGAATCTGCCTTTTCTGTTGATGCCAGTAGCTTTTTATTTGATGGCGGTATTTCTTTTCATGCGTTTCCAACAGATGCAGAAATTTTATTTTGTGCAATGCATGAAAATATTCAACTGAAACCTCTTATGTTTCAGTTTGTGCTCCTTGTCCTGGTGCTGGGCACCACTGCAAAGAGTCTGGCTCCATCCTCGTGACATCCACCCTTAAGATATTTGTATGTGTTGATGAGATCCCCTCTCAGTCTTCTCTTCTTCAGGCTGAACAAGCCCAACTCTCTCAGCCTTTCCTCACAGGGGAGATGTTCCAGTCCCTTTATCATCCTGGTTGCCCTCCTCTGGACTCTTTGTAGAAGTTCCTCATCTTTCTTGAACAGGGGAGCCCAGAACTGGACACAGTGCTCCAGGTGGGGTCCCACAAGGGCAGAGTAGAGGGGGAGGAGAATCTCCCTTGACCTACTGGCCACGCTCCTCTTAATGGCCCCCAGGATACCATTGGCCTTCTTGGCAACAAGGGCACATTGCTGGCTCATGGTCAGCTTATTGTCCACCAGGACTCCCAGGTCCCTCTCAGCAGAGCTGCTTTCCAGCAGGTCAGCCCCCCCCCCAAAAATTAGTCTTCCTCATTAGTTTTCCACGAGACTCATACCGGTTTCCATTAAAATGCTGGCATTTACCAATGGCCGTAGCAAATCATGTTCCAGTAGTCTTTGCATTATATTTTTTTTGTAGTGACCCCCAATAGAGTTGTATATTTTTCTCAATGCTGTGTTAAATACAGTAATGGTCAGTGACAGCAGCGAGGTAAGTACTTGTTCATGACTAACTGAACAAAACTGGGAAGAAAAAGCAAACACAACCACTCTCCAGGGGATCTGGTCTTGGAGTGTATGAAAACTCTTATTTCTGAGAGTTACTTTTAAAATTCTTGACCTTCAGGAAATGGTTCAATTTTACCATAAATAAACAATGACTTTCACATGCCAGTGGGGGAGAGTAGAAGAGATTCTTCTCGTTCTGTTAATATTTTTATGCTAGGGAGCTGCAGAAGCACAAACCCAGGACTGCCGAGCCCAGGCAGGAACGCAGTACGCCTGACATGGAGCCTTGCAAAAAAAAAAAAAAATCAATAAAGAAATGGGGCCATTTCTCCTTTTCCTCTAGGAAGCTTCCCCACGCTCCCTATGTCACCTTGAGCAGGTTACTTACTATTTCTGCACTTGGGTCTTACCTCAAAAAACCAAGAACTTGTCCTTTTTTCCTTCCCCTGTTCCATTGATGTGATTTTTTTCTGCTGCTGGGGCTGGTACACGCTCTGTCTATTTGGAATTTGCGCAGCGTCTAGCCGGTGCAAATTAATTCGGTGTGTCAGCACTACTGTAGTGCAAATGGTAACTAATTGTGGGAACGATGGCTAACCAGCACGTGACGGCGTGAAGAAGGGGATTTGCAGAGGGAAAAGGACAGGCTAAAATTGGCTCTCTGAGCAATTTCTGTATTTTGGGGGTGGTTTTATTTTTTTTTGTCCTGCGTACTTGCGCAAGGAAAAAAGCTACCAGGGACATAAAAGCCAATGATGTATATTTTGCTCTTTCTTCAGTTCATGATCACAAGCTTAGCTTTTTAAATTTGGTGGGGCTGGAGATGGGAGACGTGGTACTTTTTTCTCCGCCGGTTTGAAGTTGCTGCAGGTTAGCCTTCCATAATTATTTTTGTCATAAAGATGAATGCCATCCTAAAAAAGTTGGAAGCTAACAGCACCTCAGCTTTGATATATGAATATTACCGCTTTGAATGTTGGAATGGCATTATAGATGGTTTATGGTTTTATGACTATGAGACATTTCTTAGTCTCTGATTCAGAAATACATTTCCTGCACATTTTAAAGCAACTTTTGGTCTTTGACATCTTTTTTTTTTTTTTTTTTTTTTGGCTCGGCTTTGATTTCAAAACGCTTCTTGAAGTGAATTTAAAAGATCGTAGGATTTTAGAGATATTAATCACAAAACTTAGGTGCAGAGTAGTCACCTTTAGCCACCTCTACTTTAATACCCCGCAATGTCAAGGAACGGCTGCATTGCATTAATTCACTCCCATTTCTGCTGGGA
>NW_009259037.1:1448433-1450318 GCF_000687185.1 Egretta garzetta | reverse complement strand
AGCTGTTGTAATCTGAAATAGTTAACGTCTGGTACGTTTTCGAAATTGTATACCCTCCTAGCTATACAAAGATCATGCAAATGTGATATTTGAGAGAATATATTCACACAATTGTAGTAGTTTTGAAAATGAAAATAGCATCATTTTATTTTGGACGTGTTTCTCCCCTCACCCCTAGCCTGCCAAAGTGCTGGTGGTTCTGCACATTGCAATAAGTGCTGTTTAAAATATGGTTGGAAAAAAGCAGTAAAATGGAAGACTGCCCTCTAACGTCAACAAAGCCAAGCAAAGGGGACTGAAAAGGCAGCGAAAGGCTGTGGAGGGTAGTAAGGATTGGCCATAATTGCTCTGGATGAACAGCATTTTGAGTAGAAAAGCAGAGACAGAGGAACACGTGAAAATTTGGGGATTTCAAAAGTGTCAAATGAAGTTGAGATGCCAGGACCCGGTAAAAGCCAAATCTGAGCCTCAAATGCTATTGGGTTTGAAAATCCTCCCCCAGATAAGGATCCAGCCATTTCCTCAGTGGCTTTTAGTGGTACGCACATTTAGTAGTGGTGGAGTCTGGACAAGGGGAGGGCTTGTGGGCTCGCAGGTCTTCAGGTTTACTTTAGCCGCAAAAGTCAGCTGGCAGCAAATGACATGGAACAAGAACTGAATTGCTCGGTATCATCATCTTGAGGGTGCCCAAGCCCTGGCCCAGGCTGCCCAGGGGGACTGTAGAGTCTCCTTCTCTGGAGATATTCAACCCCCGCCTGGCCGCTGTCCTGTGCCCCCTGCTCTGGGTGATCCTGCTTGATCAGGGGGGTGGCACTGGGTGAGCTCCCGAGGGCCCTGCCAACCACTGCCAGGCTGGGATTCTGGGATTCTGTAATCATCATGGTGAATAAAGTTTAGAATGGAGGTCCCAAGGTTTTCTGGTATTGAACACATGAGGAAACTTACTGAGATGACACAGGTCCTTGAGGAATGTGAGAGTGCAGATATCTCAGCAACATCATAATCTCACATTTATGGGACGGGAACTGTCACTCAGACTAACCAGGGTCCAGCCAGGACTTTGCAGAAGGTTTCTGATATTTACAGCAGCTATGCTAAGTTACGCCGTCCCATTGCTGTCAGCTCCTCTAGCTACGTGTGGTCTTACAGAAGATACTTTAGAGGGCAAACCAAAGCAGTACCACTAGCAACAAGAAAAAAACTTGGAGCGTTAATTTGTGGTTGCCTTAAAAGCTGGTCTCCATGAAAAGGCAGACTCTAAATACAAAATATTTTATATTATGATGCCAATTGTCAAAGCACTCAAATTAAATAAACATGTATTGGATCGGTTACAGCTTTCTATCGCAAAAAAGCGTACCATAAAAATATGAAAGACACAAACAAAAAAAATCCCTAAAAAGGAAAAAAAAAAATCAATGTTTGCATTACTATATGCTAGTGAATCAGTAACAAAGATTAATGAACGCAAGGCACGAGTCCCCGCACGAGCTCCTGCTCTGTTGACAAACACATCATCTCTTCTGCCTTTTTTGTGATTTGTACGCCACCATATTTTTGGAGTTTGCTGCATGCTGACTGACAGCAGATTTCTGTGGATTTCATGCTGGGTGACTACCAGTTCACAGGCTGGCTTCTCGCTCGCCCTGGGACGATGGTTACTTAACCATGGAGAAGTATTTGGGGAATAAAGATGAAATGCGTTTCCACAAACACTCCTGGCTGCAGTGCTTAATTTTATGATCATTCAGCCAGCTCACAGGAATAGGCACAGGGAACGAACACCAAGGTGGATGCAAATTCAAACATGATTGAAACATCAATCACTTATTCACCGAGAAATATTCACAGTATTTTCTAACTTGAGAAAGGAACAATGAAACGT
>NW_009259037.1:1444863-1448415 GCF_000687185.1 Egretta garzetta | reverse complement strand
GGGGGGGGGGGGGGTTTATGGGCAAATTTTATTCCAAACATTTGCAATCTATGCAGAAATTGTTCACTCATCAAGTATTGAAAAAGGCCAGGAATGAAACAAAACCCCAGAGGGATTGAAACTGGGCTGGCCAGAAATCTCCTCCAAACAGTTTTCCATTGGAAAATGCCAGATCAGAAAAAATGAAGTGATCTGGGAAAATCAATCAAAGCCACAGCGAGGAAGGTTTCCTGCCAGCTTGCCTGTTGAGCTCCCTGGTCTGCTCCTCTTCGGGTGTCAGATCGATGATGCTCACCCGCCCAAGCACCTGGAGAGGCGGCCGAGGAGCTGTCGCTGCTCACACCCCGCGTCCTCCCCAGCCCTGGAAGCGGCAAGGAGCTTCAGAGCCGTCTAAGTCAAGTGTCGCTTTGACCTTCCTGTTAAACTGAACGACAGATTTCCTCTTTTGAAGTGACATACACATGCGTCTTGGGTTTTTCTCATTTAGTAATGTATTTTCTTAATCTCAGGATTCCTCACACTGGAGTTTCTGGTCTACTGTACAAGAAAGCAGAAGCAAACCCAAGCTGAAAGCTAACAACTGCAACCTATGGGAAAGATCTCCCAGGCCAGCAATGCACATAAGTGCCTGTTTGTAAGAGTTTATCCCATGTGTTGAACTTAATAAGTTTTTATTCTTTGTTTTTCAGCCATTCTAAGACAACCCAAAGCAAGCTGAGCCCTCATGGTGCTAAAAAGAGAGAGAAGTGCCCAGCCTTGGAGAGCTGCCATCCAAATTGGCCATTCCCAAACTGCAGTGCAGGTATTTACGGTGGGTCATGAGTCTTTCCTAAACCTCGTTATATCCTCCACAGAGGCATTAGCCCTGCGGCTACTGCACCTGCTCTAATTTAGGTGCAATGGGGGGGCTGTAGAGGGAGAGCGTGAGCGCGGGGGCCCAACGGTTGGGATCCGCAGTTAATGGCCCTGCTGGCTCTGCACCCAAGCTGCTGAAGGTGTTTACGCATTACAATACTCATTTCTTTTTTTTACACCTTCTCTATAGCATGATGTGATTCCCAGCCATAAAGGAGGTGTTCCGACACGTATTGGCATCAGTTTTGGGTACATATGTGTAGGCTTAAGATGCCTGTTAGCAGATGGAGCTGGTGCAGATGGCATGGCTATCACATATGGGGAGGAGTGTTTGATTCCTCGGAGTAGGAATGCGACGTTATTCTCAATCAGAGGGGTCAGAATAGCTTTCACTTATCACTTAGTATTCTTGGTACCTGTTATTTCAGGATGGAAAAATCCGTAAATATCGCATGTCAAGGCTCATTGCTGGAAGCTTGGGAGGGACGGGCATGGGAGAGGTATTTCCAGATAAGGCAGCCTGTATTCTGTAAGTTATTTCTGATAAACGCTGATTAATTGTTATTTCTTTTTAATACATACCATAAGGAGCGATGAAGCTCTCCTCCACACAGCTATGGTCTGGTTTAAATTAAGATTCAGGAGAGTGATGGGAACACGCCACTGCTGAATGTGTGGGGAGAGAAGGAAATATTGCAGTGCTCTCATTTTTCCAGAAACAATTTCTAATGCTCTCTGTCAAAACACAATGCCCGGTAAGTGGGTAGGAACCGATACTAAATCTATCATGTTTTTATTTTGTTCTTAACATCTCTGTTTGAAATCCAAACTAACTTGCACAGAAAAGCAAGGATCCCTCTAACAAAGCAGCGGTCTGGCAGCATAAACAAGAACCGAGCTCGAAAGGGAAATAAAACATATCTGTGCTCTCCTGGCGTTATATAACCTGCTAAAAGCAGAGTATTCTGCGGCAGGGACTGAGGGCTTTTGCTTCTTGTATGGGTTTTCTTAGAATTTTAAGGGGGGAAACCAAGTAACAAGTAAGATTCTCCCACTTTAATAGCTGAAAGAGCAGATTTTTATGGAAAATGAGTGTGATACCTTTTATCTTTTCCTAATGAAAACACTGCCACCAGCTGGTTAATAAATGGTTTTGACTAGGGGCTTACACAGAAAGAATTGCACTCTTTTTTTAAACCCACAGCTAAGCTAGAAGTGATATTTTAGGTCAATATGATTTCGGAATAGAGAGCCCTGGTTACCTGTACCCCGCGTTACTTTTTCAAATACAGGTACATGATGATAATGCAATTAAATGTTTTTTCCCTTAAACATGTTGTAAAACAGACCTCCAGGACAAAGCTCAGCTCAGCAGAGGAAGGTGGCCCCAACACGAGGTGCCCTTACCATCTTCCACCTTCATGAACTGGTGTGGCCATCCCAGGGCTGGAATGAAACCTGCCGGCTCTCTGCTCTCGCAGCTGCGTACAGTGCAGTTAGGGGTCCTGGTGCCAAGGCTTTCGGATGGTGCCAGAAATGTCATCAGCTCTACTCGTGATTTTCCTAAAACATCAGCAGTGGCTAAGACCCTTTGGCAGCGTTGACGTTCCAATTGCCATGTTGGTTTTTAACTCCTGTGCCTGAGATAATTCACGTGCTCGAAATGATCATTTCAGGTTCTCGGCAGACCCAAGAAAAAATGCAGTTCGGCTTTTTAAAGTTGCCATAACAATCACAGGCAAAAGGAATCTTGTAAATGGAGGTTGAGGCTCGGAGGCATAATTCTGTGCTCAGGAGGGATTTGCAATTGATCTTGTGTCTGAGAGAAAGTGGATATATTGCAGTCTCAGAAGTTGCCAGTCCAATAGTAGATGTGTTTCATATTGCAATACACCATTTTCCTTACAACTGGCAATCTCCTTTGGCCCCAGACTCAGGCAGTGACTTTTTTGAAGGGTTATTTTGGTGGATTGTTTTTTGGTTTTGTTGTTTTTTTTTTTTTTTAAAGCTATTTCAGCAAGTTGAAGCCACGAGGAATTTCAGGGCCCCAAACCCTCCACAGAGCTTTGACCTGCAGAGAATATTCAATCCTTGCAAAGCTGGTGTCTGCATTATTCCTGCCCCACAAGCAAAGGGCGCTCCCAGGCTTTTGGCACAGGGCACAGTTCAGGGCAAACCTAAACCTTGAAGGAGGGCTGACACGCAGGTGATTTGGATGTCACCACCGCCCGCAGCTGAAGAGCTTAAAGCTGCAAGGGAGTTTCTGCCGTCAGCTGTGCAATGTGTGAGTCCTTCTGCAAGAATAACAGCGGCAGCCATCCCCTCTCCTGTGCCAGCGTGCCTTGTCCTTTCCCCAGGCCTCCAGATTCCCAAATGGCTTGCTGCTTCCAGTTAGTTTTCTTACATTTCAAGCATTTTTCACTTAATGAGCACTAAATCCTAATGATTGTTTTAATTTGTAATAAGAGGTATCAATTTTTTATTTTAAAATTAGGGAGAAAAATGGCACTTTCTATATAGCAGAGCATTTGAACTGAGCTGTAACATATATCCACGTAACCCTTTCCGATCTGCAGTAGAGTCACAGAATCCCAGCATGGCAGGGGTTGGCAGGGCCCTCGGGAGCTCACCCAGTGCCACCCCCCTGCCCAAGCAGGCTCACCCAGAGCAGGGGGCACAGGACAGCGGCCAGACGGG
>NW_009259037.1:1434899-1444838 GCF_000687185.1 Egretta garzetta | reverse complement strand
CCTAGAGCAGGTTACACAGGACTTCGTCCAGGTGGGCTTTGAATATCTCCAGAGAAGGAGACTCCACAGCCCCCCCGGGCAGCCTGTTCCAGTGCTCCGTCACCCTCAGAGTAAAGAAGTTCTTCCTCATATTCAACTGAAACCTCTTATGTCTCAGTTTGTGCCCCTTGTCCTGTCGCTGGATACCACTGCAAAGAGTCTGGCTATGTCCTCGTGACACCCACCCTTGAGATACTTGTATGTGTTGATGAGATCCCCTCTCAGCCTTCTCTTCTCCAGGCTGAACAAGCCCAGCTCCCTCAGCCTTTCCTCATAGGGGAGATGCCCCAGTCCCCTCATCAGCTTTGTAGCCCTCCTCTGGACTCTCTCTAGGAGTTCCTCATCCTTCTTGAACTGGGGAGCCCACAACTGGACCCAGTGCTCCAGATGGGGTCTCACCAGGGCAGAGTAGAGGGGGAGGAGAACCTCCCTTGTCCTGCTGGCCACACTCCTCTTGATGCCCCACGATGCCACTGGCTTTCTTGGCAACAAGGGCTCACTGCCAGAAGCACCACCAAAAGCTGTATGGGTTGCACAGCATCTGCAGGTTGCAAAATCTTACTGTTGGCAATCCTCCTCCCCCCAGATGCTTTTGTGGAGAAGGGGGAACCCCAGCTGGCATGGCCTCCTATGGAGCGGTTGTGCCAGGCCAGCGGGCTCCTGCCTCTGAGTGCAAACCCTCCATCTCCGCAGAGTTTTCCCCACTGCTTTCAGGGCTTTCAAAAACATAGCGGGGAATATAGTGACAGACCCGCTGGACGTACAAGTGCTTGCATCACTCCTGTGTAAAAGCTGATTTTTTCCATGGCATAGAACAGTTTCCTTGGGTTAATTTCCCAGCTAAAGTTAAATTAACCCTTTCATTTCCCCCTGTGTGTTTCAGCACTGTCACACAGCATAACCTTATCCATAATGAAGGCTGAATTAATATTCCCACCAAAGCCAGCCTGAAGTCCCCACACCTCCCATTTCGACAGTGGCTTTTGCTTCCAGCTTTAGCACAGGGAGTATTTAAAGGACAGACGAATTTTCTTTGTAAATCTTCAAAGAAATGTTTACTACTTTGCTCAGTGTAGGTGTTTGAACACGGTCCTGTTTGGGGCTTGGTGCATGGGATGGGAGCGCTCCCCCCACCAGCAGGGCCGGGGGTTGCTGGGGGGTGCCCAGCATCGGTGTTGCTCCTTTGTGCTTGGTGGGCTCCCCTTTCCCAAATGGATCAGCAGACCAGGGGGGGCCGCACACACCCTGCCCACTGCAGGGAAGCTCTTTAAGCTGCTCTGTTACCTTCACAAATGAAACAAAAATGCAATTACTGGAAATAGCAACAGCCCTTTCTTTTGCACAGCCAACAGTGGAAGAGTCTTGTATTGATTTCTTCTGAATGTCAGTATTGCAGTAGAAACATTGCAATAGAAACAACTTATTTTTTTTTCTTAACATGCATACAAGCATAGAAGAAAATTTAAAATAAAACCTCAAACCTTCTGTTTTGAAATATAACTTCCAGCAGTTTGTGCTCAACAGGGAAAGGTGATCCAGACCTGAAAATGCTCCTGTAGAAAAAGTAAAACTTTTCATCCCTGGATGAAAGCTCACCTGTCGATGAAATCTGTCTTACATTTGAAGCACAGAGTCAAAGATCCTGAACACCTGGGGTTCAGGGATTGCTGCACACCTTTAAGATAATATCTTAAAACCTCTGAGAGTCAGTTTATCACTCATTAAAATGTGTGTAACAATTTTACCCCACAAGGGTAGCCTTAATGAGGAGCAGCTCTCTGACTGCGATATCTAAAAACAAGATAGCGATAAGGATGTTGGTTTATATCGGAGTTCAGGTTTGTTCTTAACATATGAGACATGCATGATCATCTTGAGAGCTCATTAGGCCTAATCTAACACCAGCTGTAGTCAGCAGAAAGCTGAATTAGCTAAGGACTGGTTCAGGGCTTCACACCACGTAAGTACCTTCACTAAAGTCACTGCATTTGTTAACTTAAAAATAATTCCAAGTTTGTGTTAAAAATACTTCTAGTACTCATAGACTGGGATCTTTATGTTCTACTTGTACGCATTTTTTATTTTAGGGAAAAATCTTCCATTAGTAATGGTAAGAACCAACTTAAAACTCAAAACTTTTAAAATTACTTAGATACGTGAGCCATTCATGGGGGAAAATCAACATACTGCATTTTTTTCTGCACAAAGTACAAGTTTTTCCCCTTACCTTAATATTACCAATATTTAAAATAATTCATGCCGTTGGTTTTAACAAGAGGTAGTGATAAAATTTTAAATGACTCTAAGCATTCTACAAGCATTACGGTTTCAACTCAGCAGCCCACAAGTCCTGCTTGGGGCTCCCTGTGATGTATTATTCGCCCCAAACAAGCATGTGCTGCAACCTTCCGTGATGTGAGACCAAATTAATTGCTCCTGTTGTTCCTTGGAAACGAGCATTTCTCTAATGATCCAATATCTCATTAGGCAACGTGAAAATACTGGTTTTGCTGAAGAGTGGTTTGCCTAGGGAGGACCTCCTTGGCACCTGATTTGTTGCAAGCTGGTGGCAGGCGTAGTACCTTAAAACATGGGAAAATTGGAACTATTTTGTCTGTGCACCTTCCACACGCTAAATGTATACTATTCTTCATATCTATTAAAATGCCTCAGTAGAGTATTGCTGTTCAGCAATAACAACAGAATAAACACATTCAAGTCCATTGGTATAATTGGCTGCAAAAATTTTCCTCTGGGATGAAATTCAGGACATACAAGATTTTACAACATTGGTCTGGATTATGCCACATTCTCCCAGAAGTCCCATTGATTTCAATAGACCTCTTGAAAAATAAGGTAACGCCAGCGGAGAGAAGAGGGGAGCCAGCCCCGTGCCTTGCCGGGGATGCTGCCGGGACAGGCAGCAGGGGCTGCGTGGCACAGAGTGACCGCAGGAGAGTTAAAACACGTTACACTCCCGTATGGAAGCTCTCATCCAGGAGGAGAAATTTCTTAGCTGACTGTACTGTAATCCTGCCTGAGAGAGGAGGATTAGGGGAGGATTAAGCTACAGTGAACCAAGGTCACTCTATTCCCAAATGTCAGACTTCACACAGAGATTTAGTATAATTTGGAAAACACCCGTTGACTTCACACGGCCGCGTGTTTTACCCCATCTTTCCTGAGCCTGCCTGGGTAGACATGACCTTAGCGCTGGGAGTTTCGGATATGTGGCTTTGGGGGGGATGATCTTTAAACTTTCGGATCCCTAAGGGTGTTGCACTTGGGATGGCCACATCCCCACCGGTAGGATCTCCACTGGCTATAGTGGGCATAGCCACACCAGAGATGGACAAGTTATTGCCCTGTGTTGTTGCTAACCAGAGGCAGGACGGAGCTGCAGGTGCAAATACAGTGACCTGCAAAGGGGTGTGGGTGAGGGCGAATGGTGGTTTTACTAAAAAATGAAATACAAAAGATCTCACCTGTTGTTTTTTTTTCTAAAATGTTATTCCCCCTTTCTATTGTTGGGGTCTATCTGGGGATCTGATACATAAGTGAATATATACAAATAAGGATCCGGATCTGAATCTGAAATGAAAAGTTATTCCATAATTAAACGAAGAAAAGTCAAGTATTTTCAGGGTAAAATTCATTACAAGGAGATATTTAGACACCTGACTCTTCCCAGCATCTATAGTCATCGTTCTGGATTCTGACGTGACTACTCAATTAGAGGGTTTCTTATCAACAAAAGGTAATTGAATATTTGAAGTCAGTTAATCAGCTGAAATCTAAGTCAGGCTACGACATGGATAAATCTGAACTGAAAATGTGCGTGTACGTGACTGTTATTTTTTGGCAGATATGTGCATTTTGCTGTTGTGAGACTGTTTTGCTGGACACTGGCGGCCTGGCTGGTCTGAGATAACCTGGGAGCTCGTGAACTGTCTCAGGGTAATTACACTCCTAAATTTATGCTTGTGTGTGTTTCTGACTGTCTGGGTATATACATCTTCTAAACTACAGATTACCTAGCACATTTGAGAACTCTGCGTTATAAGATAGTTTATTATGAGCTACACAGTAATACTTACTGCACTTATAATTACCGTGAAGTCTGACAGAAGAAATAGAGCATTTAAGGGATGGATTGCGGTTGTTCAGCAAGCACAGTTAACCGACGAGAAAGGGCCAGGTTTTGTGCCACAGCAAAGCCGGCGTGTCCCAGGAGGACGTGCTGGCTGGAGCAGGCTCACGCAAGCTGGGGCTGGTGCAACCATCTCCAAGCCCTGTGGGACTGAACCTCCCTGGAGGAGACCGCTTTCATCTCGCCTGTAAGACCACATCGCAGCTTGGGCACTGCACGCTTGGAAGCACCTATGGGCATTTCTGCATCCTTGTGCTCCAATCCTCCACCTCCCTCCGCACCCCTTTTATTCACTTTAATCACGGGTCTGCCCAGAAAATGCGTGCGTATGCGGGGCTGAACCAAACCCCTTTGGATTGAGTGTGCTGATCCTTCAACTGAGCCCAGCAGACTTTGGATCAAATCCCGGGACAGCAACGCGAGTTATGCAATATTGACTGTTTAATATTCATGTTTCCGTACAGATCTCGTTAACTGTCCTTGCATTAGCTCCCCGATGTACAGAGTAATTGGATGCTTTTCATTTTACAAAGAGAATACGTTGACCTTCAGTCAAATTCAAACAGATATTTTAGGGTAAGATTTAGCAAGCTCATCCTGGAAAAAAATGAAAATTGTAGTGTGTCAGGCATTACAAATATCTTTATTTTCTCTCTGTCTGTTTCTGAGGCTTGTCTTCTGATTCAGCACATTAACACCTGCAAGAAAAGCTGTTTGCCCAATGTTCTTGGCAGATCTCTGCTCGGGATTATTCTAGATTGCAATGTTTTGCTTGCTGATAAGATGTAAATAAACCCATAGGCTCCTATTCCCCTTTGATAAATGAATTAATGGAATAAAAGATGAAACAGTCTCCCTTAAAAAATGTTTGCATACATTACAGAGTTGGGAAGCTTTCTGAAAGTTACTCATGCAAAAATGAAAGCAACGTTCACTGCAGTTTTGTGCTGTAGTTTATGATAGAATCATAGAATCATAGAACGTTTTGGGTTGGAAGGGACCCCCAGAGGTCACCCAGCCCAACCCCCCTGCAGGAGCAGGGACACCTTGAACCACATCAGGTTGCTCACAGCCCCGGCCAACCTGGCCTGGAATGTTCCCAGGGATGGGGCCTCCACCCCCTCTCTGGGCAACCCCTGACAGGCTTTCACCACCCCCACTGGAAAGAATTTCTGCCTTAGATCCAGTCTAAACCTCCCCTGCTTCAGTTTAAAACCATTACCCCTTGTCCTGTCAATTTTAGCAGGTTACCAGCATTAGGTTATTAAGTTGACTTATTTTCCCAAGTCCTCCTTACAGATACCTGGTCAATTCTAAAAGTGGAACAAGAAAACATCTCCATATCTAGAAGAAATAATGGGCTAGAAACACATCTGATCAGGCAGCAGAAATGGTGGTAGTGTTTAGCAGAGACTCCTGCAAACAGAGCTGTTACTTCTGCAATAGATTCCTGACAAGTCCAGAACAAATATTCTGACAGCGGATCGACTTCGGAATTGCGTGAGCCAAACACTTTGAAAAATGCTTTGTGTTGACTCAGTCAAAGGTTTTCTACGTTGTTAATAAACTCAGCTCTTTCAGTCTTCAAAAGAGCTCTTTCTGTGTTCCTCAGCATATCCTTTGTGTTCTCATTGCAGGAATTGTTAATGCAGGAATAATCAGTTAACTCTTACGCATTTAACTCTGACGAAGTGTTTCGTGGACTACAATGGGCTTTGGATCAGCACCTCAAAAATTATACCTTTAGGAATTAAAATGTTTTTACATAAGAAATTATTCAAGATTTCCCAGGCTAACAACGCCCGCTGGGTTCTGTCATGTTTCCCATGGTAACATGAGCCTTTAGAAAAGAGGGAAAGAACTACCCCGAGGGGGGAAAATAACAAGAAGAATGGAAAATACAGGCTTATGAAACCACTTGTTTCCCAATGACTAAACAGAAAGTGTTTATTTTCATTACATCTTTCTAATCCAGGCCACCGTTGGCAGGGGGACAGCTGCAGTCTTCCATGTGTCATCATGCACTTTGTGCTTCAAAAGAGGCTGCTGCTTCTCCCAAGTGGCTCTTGCCCGACTTACAACAGGAATAAATGAACAAATACGGGGGGATTTTGATGTTATGGGTTAGAAAAAAAAAATCATCCTCCAAAAGAAAAGCTGCAAGAGACTCGAGAGATGGTTCAGCCTCAGATCTTGTGTTGCCTCCAAGCAAAAACACATTCTTCTGAACGCCAAGCTGGACAACTGTCCTGCTGTGACAACAGCAAAAAGCAACACTAGAGCCACTGGAAATGAGGTCTTCTCTGTCGATATGGTTCCTGGAAGATCGATTTAGGAATTCTTAAGATATCTCTTGTTGCCATTGAGTTGGCCTCATTTTGTCTCATTTTCAATGGATGAGAGCAGCTGGCTGGTGCTCCCCCCGCTCCCCCAAACCCAGCCTTCCTAAGTCTTCCTTTTCTTACATTAAATAAAATCAGATCTTTCAATTTTTTCAGAAAAGGTTTTAAAAAGTCTGCTAAGTCTCCCCGCTGTCCTCCAGCCTCTACAGTTCATCCCTGACCTTTCTTAAATTATGTCGCCTCTTTTGCAGCGGTCACAATACTGGCTCATATTCAATATATCATCCTCCTGCTCCCACTATGTCTTGAAGTATTGCTGCATGGAAAGCTACTCCCCACCTGAATTTCGCCTTTCTGAACGTGTACAATTCTTCACTTTGCTACAGTAATTTTGAGTTCTGGTTGTTTGGGGTTTTTTTCTGGTTTGTGGCATTTTAATTTTTACAGACTACTTACTCTCTATTGCTGTATCCAAGTCATAAATGATAATACTGAATAGAATTAGACCAAGAAGAGATTCCTGTGGATGCACATCGAATATATCCAAGTGTAAAAGCAATTGATGAATTACTGAGGGTAAAAAGTACATTTTTTTTCCCAACAAACATCCAAATAATAGCAATCCTGTCATTACTGCCAAAGATCCCATAGATCTGGAGTTATTCACTATTCACTCAATGCGTTATTTATGTGTACATTGTGGTTCCACACCACCGATGCTAATCTGCTCGCTGAGTTCCTACGTCCTTCGTGAATGTTTGGAATACAGGGGAATATTGCCGTGCTGATCTCAGCACTCGGACACATCCATCTTGTAGAGAATTCCATAAATGCCACATTTCGGTTAGCAGCCCGAGTGCGGCCGAAGACAAGAGGCTTACACAGATTTTTCCAGCTATATTGTAATCGATTGGTGGTGGAAGCTCCGGGCTTTCCGACTCATGCATGAGTAGCATTTGCCATGGCAGCAATCACTTGAATTGCTCTGTCATTCTGTTCAGAAAAGGATGAGACAGAGTACCTGTACGAACTGTGAATTTGGGGTGGAATCCATTTCGTTTAACTCCAGCCATTTAAGAGCTGGATGTCTGATTAAACGAATAATCTTGCTCCCTCTCTACTTGAGAGAGGCCGACGCGCCCAAAGGTGGTTCGACCCTGTCTGAGTTAACGTCTCAAGAGGATGAATCATCCTCCTGAGTCACATCTATCACCGTATCGTGTAAGAAAAGCCTGGGTGACAAATACGCTCAGCGTTTGGACAGTCATTGCAGGGCGAGATGAGTCCAACCTTCACTGCTCACTCCTCAAACCCATGCAGCCCTTGCAGGACGGGCGCTTAGCCTGGACATTAAATAATCCCAACGCATTTGCTTATGGATGGGCACAACATTTTGGTTTGGTTGGTTTCTTAATCCCTGCAAGAAGCTTATTACAAAGTTCAGCAAACGACGCCGAAGAAAATCATTTTCACTTCCAAATTTCTGTGCTGCTTCGAACCCGCAAGATGTGAACTATGTCATTAGCTTTGTTTTTGTCGCCTTCTCCCTCTGATTTTTAAAGCTGTGCACATAAGGCGACTGGAATTGCTACCATATTTTGAGGCAGGTGACATTTCTTTATCAGATGTACTAGACAGTTGATGACTCTAGTAATGCTCTAATTATGTGTAGTGAGTTGTCTCTAAGTGCGGTATGAAAATGCTTACTGCATCATTAGCTACCTTGTTGTTTACTAAATGTCTTTTATAATACTACAGGGGCCCAAATGAAGGTTGTGGCAGTGATTGCATTCTGAATTTCTATTTTTAGGGATTTATAATTCAACCATTTATTTTCACTTCGGGCTGAAATCTGGCATACTGATTCTCAGCTGAGACTAAACTTCATTACTAAATTTAAAAGAAAAGATCAGTGTGGATGGGTTATACAACTGGAGTGTGTGGGGGGGTTAACATTAAGGGAGGCAACATTTTCCACTGCCTCTTCTTTTTGCATAGAGGAGAAGACTTTTAATGGAAAGGTTTTAAAACCTGAGGTGCAGATAATAGTCTAGATCTGAGAATACGCCTGAGTGTAGGCAGGCACAGCTTGAAGGAGGGGTGCAAGGGGGTTTGGTTTATAGCAAACTGCCCAAGGGATGTGTCCGCTGCCCGTTTCTCCATGGTGGACACCAGGGACATTGGAGGTCCTGGAGGAGGTGAGGTGGGCAGGCAGGGGCAGCCCTCCGCTCTCGCCTGGAGTAAATCACACTCGGGTTGGTGTGTGAATCGCCGTCAGATGTTACAGAGGGAGAGTCAGACTTGGTATCCAGTGGAGGCAACTCAAAACTGGCAGTGGCTGTTGTAGCTCAGATGTTAGTGCGCACGCTCCAGCTTCACTCTCGGCCTGACGCATCGCTTTGTACAGCGAGAATTAATAAACCGCCACCAATCTCAGGTTCCCACAAATGCCGATGAATGGCTCCAATATCCACTCATTACGTTTTCGTCATTTCAAGGGTAGTAACACGATGCTTCTTTGGGTTCTCAGAAATTGTTTTGTTTGTGGTACGTGTTGCTGGGTTTTGCACAGTGTTAGGAGTTTGAAAACATTAAAGCCTTTAATTGCATGGAATGACCTTTACTTTTGCTGTCTCTAACAAAGGTATAAAGGAAAGAAAAGGAAATTTCTAGAATAAAGTGTTCTTTTCATGCTGTTCATCTATAGCACAAATTACAAGTTAAACCGTGAGCCAAAATGACTTTTTTTTTAAAATGTGAATGTATTAAAAATTCTGGGTTTAAAGTGGTTTTTTTTTAAAAAAAGTCCCTAGACAGATGGAAATGTGTGCTGTGATGAAAAGAACGGTTATTGCCCTGTACTCGCTCTACAGCTGCCAGCAAACCTAAAATAAAATTACAATAATTTAAAAATAACACAAAGAAGTTATTGGGGTTTTACAAACATATCCAAATGTGATCGGCTGTAACAGGATTTGTGTTGCTGGTGGAGTAATTAGAGTGGCAAGTTGACACGTTGTTTGGCAATGTCTAATATTAGTAATATTTTGTCAAGTGTTATAAATAAGCTAGAAATGGTCTGGAAGGATCAGTTAATGGCTGACTCAGACGGTGCTTCCCAGAAAATTTTTCATCTGTGCATGACTACAGGGTTGTTTTTAAAAAATGTGCTGTAATTTTTTATAATTTTGCAAAGGAATTAGTCCTTGTAAAGCAGAGGACTTCCACTTTTAAAGCGCTGCTACGCTGACCCGGTGGGAGACATTTCACATGAGGAAGAACAGCAGCATGAAGCATCTCATCCCAAGGGGAATGCAGATGCGTGGGGTATGCCCTGAGTCGATGAAGCCTCCCATTAGAGACAGGTATTATAAAACCCTAGCCTGTAGGGATGTATCCAAGCCAGTA
>NW_009259037.1:1415889-1434829 GCF_000687185.1 Egretta garzetta | reverse complement strand
TCTCTCACAGAGCAGAAGTGTGGTGGACATCATTGGCCAGGGTGGGAGGGTGGTTCAGGAGGTAGGAGATCTGATGCTGCTCTTGGTTCACTTTGCTTGGCTGTGGGACTTGGGGCATGTCCTTCAGACCCATCCATTGACCTTATCAAGACTCTTGCACTTGTCAAATCTTCCTATCATTACCTTTGCACAGTCACATGAAGAAGGAAGAGCAAAGTAAAGGCAGAGCTGCATTGAGCGTAACTGCATAATGTTGCACGTGGAAACTCCAGGGCAGCCTGAAGCAGGTGAGACCTCATGTCTCAGGTCTCTGTGAAGACCTGAAGGCGCTCTAGGGAGCATGGTGTACTACAGCAGGACCTCTCCGTGACAGTTCAGTGGCCTTCTGAATACATTTTACCATTCAAAACTGCCCTGGCTGGTGATTTCAGGTGGGAAGAGAGAGTACACACAAGATCAAAGGAGCAACTATAGTTTTATTAAGAGTTTTCAGCAAGTAAGTCAGTTAAACTTGGGCTACATACCAGATTAAATAACTTAATTAAGTTATTTAATTATCCATCTAAAATTCTAGACAGAACTTTCAGTCATAGTCCTCTATGACGTAAAGCACTACCCTGCTCATCCCCCGCTCCCCCCAAATTACGCAGTTTTCGTTTTCTCCAGTGACTTGAGTAATAACACGACAGTACATTTTGTAACAAATCTTCCATTATCTTTTTTCTTTCAAAATAGATTTACAGAAATGTTTTTCTTAGTGTTTTCAATTACAAAAGAAAGCTGTACATCATGTGGGTGCCTCACATAATTCAACCGATAATCTCAGCAGTCAATTAAATTTTAAATGCTTCTCCATTAAATACTTATTTTACCACAGTAAATAATTTAATGTGTTTCCATTCAAAGTGTCTCACATCACAAAGTTTTCAATCTTCTTTTTTAATAAAGTCACATCATCCTATTTATTGAAACTGAAATAAAAGAACTTTTATTTAAAGATTTTTTGGCTAGTGCATTCGCTGCTGTTAACTCTGCAGATACATTTCCATTTAACATCTTAGCAATATGCAAAAATAGAAGAAAAATAAATGAAAGAAACAACCCCACAAACCTGAAATCCAGAGAGAAAACTGAAATGCGCTGACATTTTACCAAAGCCCTGCATCAATTCCTGTCCTACCAAAATGTCTATCTACTTATTGTTGCAGTCGGTAGCGACCAGTATCATTCAAGTGACAGAATTATTCTGATATACTTGGATAACTTTCCAGAGCAATCTTCTTCAGTGCTGAATCTTTCTATGCTTGCTCTTACCCAGGAATGCTCTTAATTTTTCTATTGATTTTGAACCAAGGGAGCCTTGCTCTAACGTAAATACCATTAAAAAGTCAGTGTTCACTGGGACTTACTTTTCATACGTGGGCCGAAAGCTGAGATTTCCTCTCCGCGATCTGAAATCTGACACATGATTTTAGTGACAAACTGGGAATGGATTAGAAAAATATTTATGGAAGGGTAGGAAGAATATTTTTACCTGTCCTTTTTTTCTGGAGAAGATAAAATCAAAAGCAGCTTAAATTTTGCCTTGAGTATCTAAGACCTACAGCAAGTACTAACGACGCGAGGAAGGACTATGAAATACAGAAGTTTTGTCTGACTGAAAAGACACTACTGCATATACAACATCTCAAATAACATTCACTTAGAAAGGTTGGTCTTAAAAAAGTGGTGCATGTCCATGTGTGTCTATGTGTCTGCATGCAACAGGACGGGGCAATGCCAGCGCAGACCTCGCCCTGTCCAGAGCAGAAGAGGAGAACCAATTTTTATTACCACCACCTTTGCCGGTTGCATGACTCCAGGACAAATGTAAACTTTTTTGTCTCCTTTTTCCTCATTTGTGCATCTGAACTGGGACATCTGAAGCCTGGACAAGGCAGCACTGCAAAAATTCTAGCACACATCGCTCTATTAGCTTGGAATTGATTGCAGCACGCAGGACAGGACCATGCCCATTAAGATGCCTGTTAACATCGGTGGGTCTTGACCTGCATAAAACTTACAAGTCAGGCTGGGAAAGGTCACCACCAAAAAGTGGTTTGTGCTGATTGTTAATAGACTAACAAGTCTTTACGATTATGTAAATGGGCTGGAAAGTATTCTGTAGACAAGGATGTGCTGCAAATTCATTTCATATATTTATCTCATTAATTTCATAGCATGAGCTATGTTTTCTGGGCATCATTCACGAACATAAACCGCTTATCCCTCCATCATCGCCTTCTCGTCCCCTTTTTTTTTTGTTACAGGCTTTGCTGGCCTGAGATTGTCATAAACTCTTTGGAGCAGGGATATGTATTTGGCTAGCATCCAGCATGGCAGGACCTTCTCCGGATTGGAGCATTGTCATTGTGAAAACAATACTCAGTAGCAATCATATGCAACATATGGAAAATTATGATAAGAATGCCTTTAAAGCCTTTTAATTAGATATGATGATGAATATACTGTTGTCCTGCAGAAAACATTATTGAAGCCCATGAGAAACTTCATGGATATTGGACCAGTTTAAAGAAAACTTGCTTATTTCTAATTAGTTTGCATTAATTGAAAGTTTTTCATAAGTTAGTCCTACATTAAAAGAAAACCTTTATGTTAGTATTCGTAGCTCTTGTCCTCAGGCATTCTCCTATGGAATAATTGCGAATGTATAGAAATGAATGTCTTCCATACTTTGAAGCACTTAATTTACATTTTGGCCTAAAAGCAAAACAGTGGTCCTTATAGATAAAGCAGAGGAATGGATTAGCAAGGATGAAAGGATGCTTTGGGCAAAGGCCACACTTCAACATCCTGCTCTGGTCAGCAGAAGGGCTGTTTGAACAGGGAATTACGTCCCCAGCTGAACCAGAACAACGCTGCGAAGCAGAAGCTGGGAATTCCAGGCACTTCATGATGTGCATCAAGCAGCAGGAGCAGACTGCTCCTCTTTTACACTTCCTGCAGTTACTAAACACTTTGCAGTGGTCCAGGTGGAAGGTCAGAAAGACGTCAGCAACATTACTGAAAGAAAACTTCTTTTATTCATTTTTTTCTGCAGATTTCACTGATGTTGGCCAAAGCAGCACTTCGGAGATGAACAGGTTGGCTTACCACACCATGTCCTCTTGTGTTTGCTCTACAACCTAGCACTGGTACCTCTTTAGAACGAGCAGCAGAGGCCTTGGCATTGTGGTTGAAGAAGCCAAGGTTAATTTTCACCTGGTTGTATGGACATTAGCACTTCAGTACACCCCAGGGGTGCTTTTGGAGTGAAGGCCATGGCTGGGCATTTTTTTTCCAACATGTATTTTCCGCTTTGCTCACTGCTTCAGTCAGCTGTGAGGGGGATTTCTGCACAAACAGGAAAAAGAAAGCTGATTTTATTCTGCTTTCATACGAATAAAAATTACTTTGCATGAGAGGAAATGCAAGCTGAGGAGTATAAAAAGAGCAGACTGAGGAAGCACCTCGTGACAGATGTTGCTTCTCTAAAGAGAAAAAATCTGAGGTTGCTCAGAAAACAGAGCTGATGAGTAAACACTGCTAATAAGTAAAGTAAATAAGTATTTAACTATTTGGGAGTAAATAAGCTTTACGGGATAATCCGAGACAAGGTTTTAATAGTGTCTGTGTGCATTTTGGTATGCAAGAGGGAGACAGGAGAGAGCTGGCTTATGCTAAATGTAGCTCTTGATCCATGCCACCGTGTCCCTATGGCTCCCAGGCACCCCCATCCTCCATGAAAGCGCTTGCACAGACCATGCCATAAAGCATGGACATGTCTTCTCCAACCATTGCTCTTCTTTCCTCCTGGGTCCTGACTGAAATGCCTGCCCAAGCTTCCTCCAGGCATCGCAATGGCATGGGATGGGGGAGAGATGATAATGTCCCTCTTGGTTTTGCTGTCAGGGGCACATAAGCTGATTAAAACTTGGTGCTGATTGTCCTGAGCATTCACTTCTTGGCCATGAGCCTCCCTGCTTTGGCGAAGAGACGTACTGATGGGACAGGAGGAGCCTGTGTCCTTAATATGGGTTAAGTCACCAGAGCAGGGCAGTAAATCTGCCCTGGTGTATTAAAAATGTGCAAAACCTCTTTATTGCTTGATTTCAGCATCCCTGAACTCTAACTCTGCATTGCACCATACCCCACGATTGACATCTGAGCAAGGGGGATGGCATCCCGCGCTGGCAGCGGTTTGTCCCCCTCCGCCCTTTTGCAGAGGTCACCTGAGGAGCAGGACGCTGAGGCTCAAGTCCATGCCAGCAGCCAAGGCAGCTCCTTCCTTAGGTCAGTCACCCTGATGTTTCTCTTTTGCTGGTGGTGCCAAGCTGCCTCTATCAGCTCCTGAGAGCCGAAACCAATTTTTGAAAGATTTCCTTCTCTCTAATTAATTAAAAATAACTTCTGCAACACTGGCATGTTCCTGCTTGCTGATGGGAAAAGCCAGCCCTTCTCTCTCAAGCATTGAAATGGAAAGTGGAGTTGTTCAAAAGAGCTTCTCTGCTCCAGCCTGTTTCTTCTGAGATGGTGAGGAGATCCCAAGGTGAACCCTGATCCTGGGAGATCCCAAGGCCAACCCCACTCCTGGGAGATCCCAAGGCAAACCCTGCTCCTGGGAGATCCCAAGGCCAACCCTGCTCCTGGGAGATCCCAAGGCCAACCCCGCTCCTGAGAGATCCCAAGGCCAAGCCCTCTCCTGGGAGACCCCAAGGCCAACCCTGCTCCTGTGCACTGGCACGTCATGCCGTTTGTGGTGGTGTCACCTGTGCATCCCATGGGCACCAGCTGGCTTCTGCTGGGCACCGTGCCGGGGCTGCTCCACGGTGGTCCAGAGACTGGCTGCTCTTACAAAAATCCTCCGGTTTGGTAACCAAAGCCGCACAGTGGTTTTAGAGCCAGGAAAATGGCCTTGGTCGGGTTTCCTGAATAGTCCCCTTCTTGTAAGTAGGACTTTTGGTTCAGTGGAATAAAGTACCATCCACTGAAAGTGAGGGAAATACAAATGGAAAATGAATGACAGGGAATGATAGGCAGAAGGGAAGCTGCGAGCGGGGTGGCGTGCGCTCAGCGGCATGGCTTGCTGTGCTGCCCCTTGCCTCTGCAGTCCCCCATCTGTGCCAGGGCAGGTTTAGGCTAGACATTAGGAAAAATTTCTTCACCAAAAGGGTTGTCAGGCTCTGGAATGGGCTGCCCAGGGAGGTAGTCAAGTTCTCATCCCTGGAGGTATTTAGAAGGGTAGATGAGGTGCTTAGGGACAGGGTTTAGCGGTGGGATGGCAGGGTTAGGTTTAAGGTTGGACTTGATGATCTTAAAGGGCTTTTCCAACCAAAGTGATTCTATGATTCTATGATCACCTCTCCGCGCACAAAGCAGGTCTCTTCCAGCGGTTTTTAAAATGCACTGAATATAAATGCAGAAGCATCACAGGACACGTCCAAACTAAATAAAAACTCACAGAGGGTGTTAAATTAAAAACAAACACATGAGACGTAAGCGCTTTAGCTGAGCACGAAGCAGTGGAAGCTCCTGTTCTGCTTTGCAGCCTGGCAGCACGAACGGTGATGCTTCAAGCAGCCGTAGGTGGACACGTGCCTGATGCTTACAGCCTCCTGCAACCTCCTGAGGTGTACGGAGACACCTGCACTAAATATGAAATAGGAAAACTCATGGGATCCTAAAAATCACCTCAATTCTGGGCTGCGATAGCCCCCGTGCTGCCCACTGGCCTGCCCCATTCCCCACAGAGGGATAATGGTTCACTGCTGCTTGACGTCCATCCATTTTCTACGCTTTTCTTCCTGTGCCTGCCTTCTGTTTAGCATTCACGCAGAGCCCATTGAATGATGAAAATGGTGGATTTAGGATTTTGGTGGTTTGGGTTGGGTTTTTTTTTTTTCATTTTCTTTTTGCTTGCACATAAAATAATTGTAATAGCCCTTAAAAGCTGTTATTCCCCATGCTGGGAAAACACTCTTTAGCCACCTGCTGTAGAGAGCATGTTTCAAATACAGCATTTTCTTGAGGAATAGTAACCCTCGCTGCTCGGTAGGCTTTGGCCGTGCGACCGGAGCGCTGCATTCGTACCCTGTGAACCCCCCCATCGGTACCTGCCCTCGGACGCCCGGGCTCCCAGTGCTGAGTTTTGCACCTAGGGCAGCCTTGGGCACTGTGCAAGTCTGGGGGGGGGTCTCCAGTCCCCAGCCTAACAGGGGACCCACCGATAAGCCATGAGGAAATGCAGCCAGGGCAGCATAATTTTGGAGCGGGCAGCCTTTAACCTGCTCTGAGTGCAGATCCTGGTCGGCCGCGCGGGGCGAAGATCGACCCTTCCTGTCGGTACAATGATCGCAAGCGCTGGCTTATCGTCACAGCCTTTGCAGGGAGGGAGGCCTGGGCAAGCAAACACGCTTTGAACCAGATTTCCTTTGTATGCAGAGCTGCTGATTTTAAAATTTTAATGTCTTAGCTATTTATTTATCCGAATGCCCTATGCACTTTACTTAAAACTCTGTCTATGGCTTGTAAGACTTTATTTAACGTTTGTTCAGACAAGCAGAATAGAATGATCAACTCCAAACTTACAGTTTTTTCTCTTTGTTATCCCATACGTAAGGGGAAAGAAAAACAACCAAGAGACAAGAATTAAACTTTTGGGGGAAAATAACTTCTCAGCAGGGACGTCACACCTGTCTCGCTCTAACTGCAGTGCTGTGATTGATATGAGTAAGTTATAAAGTCCCTAAATATTTAAATTTGTGTATGACACGGTCGTACTATAAGCAAAAGGAATCATTTATGTTAATTATATTTATATAATTAACTTTTATTTATATATAAAATATGCATATATAAACATATATGTTTATATATAATACCATATAAATATTATTTATATTATTATAATTAATATGATATATTAATTTACACTGCTACCAGTGGCACAGGGTCCGGGACTGTAGTTTGTACCAACAAGGCGTGAGTGAAGTGCTGAGCACTCTTCCATGCCATGTCCTTGCTGCAGGTGGCCATGTTCTTCTTCCTTTAGTCTTCCATAAAACAAGAGGGGATGCTGTGGAAACACACTGGCTGTCTTCCAGTGAGGGAGATTTTGCACTGAATTTACAAAGACTTTGGGAAGAAGATTTTGCGTTTGCTTTGTCACGTCCCACCTGGGTTGCCCCTTCCATTGAAGGGCTCGTCTCTATTCTTCTCCCACAATGTTCAGAAAAAATAGTACGTTGTTATTATTCAGATCGCTGCCATTCAAATCCCTCACCTGACATTAAGACATTACTTTTAGATATTCTGCTGGAGTAAATTTTAGACGTCTACAGTTCTCCAGGCCACCTCCTTACCTGTGAGCCCAACAGGTCACGTCCCAGGTCAGAGGATCAGAGGTGGTCAGTCTGGTCTCATCAGGGCATTTGCTTTAGCAATTGCATTTTGTAACACGCTGTGACCTCTTAGCCTTAGGGACACTCGTGGGCACACTGCGATTCTCAGCAGTTATTCATTTTTATAGGAAGGAGAATCTGGGGAAGAAGGTCAAAGAAGATAATAAGGGACAAAATGTCTAATAACTACACAATATTAGACAAAAATAGGAGAATGATCACTGCTCATACTGCGCTGTTTGATCTTACTACGCTGCATTGGTGGAATCCATAATTTAGAGCTTTAATAAACTCCCAACCTCTTTGAGCCAAGATATACGTTGCTGTTGTTTTTATTAGCTACATAATAGGAAGACGCTTTATGCAACATAATTACCCTGCATAAGCAAAAATCTACTCCTAGGAAAGTTTTTATGAGCAACTAAAAGGGACAAAATCAGACAAACCACAACCTTGAGATAAGGGGTTTTCACCTTCAGGTTTCCAGTGTCACAGATATCACTATCAAGTAGGGGTGACTCTACACCTTGGGACAGATGTTAGAGAAATGGAAGTCTCTGAGCACCAAAGCTCAAATATTATGCTCTGCAAGTTATAGCAACCACAAATTTGTTCTGAAAGCCCAGAAGAATTTTAGAGAAAAAAGAGATACAGTGAGGTTCCTAAATACAACACTGAAATGGGACTCGGAAGACTACGTGTAATATTCCCAGCTCTGCCTGGGCATTCAGAGCATGATTTAAGTACTCACAGAGTTTCAGAGAGAAATAAACCTTTACCACACACTTCCACGGTATAACTTAGAGAATCCTGACATAGGTAGGACTTCATTACCTCACTTGGATTTCTAGGATAATTACCTGGAACCTAATTACAGCTGTAAATCCTATTAAGCTCTATAAAACTTTCCCTCTAGAGTTATTTCCTCTCTCAGGTGGATGCTCTTTTTGTCTTCGTTCCTTTAGGTTTTACACAGCTTAACAACTCCTGATTATTGCCTTAAGGTACAGGGGGTTAAATTCCCCAGGGATGTGGTTGACTCCGCCACATTGGACGCTTTCAAGCCTCAGTTGATCAGGGTGCTGGGCCATCTTGTTTAGATGTGCTCCTGCCTAGAAAGGTTGGACCAGATGATGCCCGAGGTCCCTTCCAACCTAGGATTCTAGGATTCTATGAAGTTCTTAGTTAATCTAGGGATATTTGGCAATTTTCTCTCTTTTTGCACAGCATATACATTTCTCAATATCCCTCTCCCCCAAGCTATAGCTCAGGCGATGGATATACCACACGTCTCCCCGTGCCTCGCCGCTGCAGGTGCTGCCCGGTGGGGGAGTTACGGCACGGAGGAGGGGAGCCACAGCTATAACAGGTCTTCTGCCTCTGGCACCAAAGGGCAGCAGCTCCTTCCCTCTTTCCCCTCTTAGATCAGCGAGTTTGGGGCTGGTTTTGCCCCCGGCGCAGCTCCTTCTCTCCCGGGTAGCGCAGCCTGGAGCAGCGCTCGGCCTCGGGGCTGGGGCAATACGCTCAGCACCGGTTGTGAGTTTGGGTTTCATTTCCCTGGCGGGCTCGGACGCCAGCGCCAGGGGAACAGGAGGCGAGCGGTGGTGCAGGCAGGCGGCAGGCATGCCTGTGCTGCAGCAAGCCCAGCCCGGGCTGCGGGATTGGCAGCAGGAGAAGGATGCGGCGGAGGAGCCAAAAACCCAAAGGGCAGGCGGCGAGCACCAGTGCCAACCCAACTGCGCAGGGAGGCAAAGCTGGAACCATCAGGCTCGGGGCCAAAGCCAGTGGGCACCATCGCTGGAGGCAGAGAGAAGGAGAAACAATATGATTTTATGTTAACTGTGCAAAGCCTCGGCAGGAAAAATTGTTCCCTCGTTAGCAAAGGCTTGGGTCTGCGTGCACAGGGGTGATTTTTCCATAGCCTTTGGTGCTGAGTAGTGAAGGCGCTGGCTGGTTTGTGTTGGCTGGCAGCTCAGCCTGGATTTAAGGATGACTAAGGAGGGTCAGCAAAGATTATAAAATGATCGTATTATTCAGTTTATAAACAGAAAAGTGTGTGGCAGATGCTAACCGTGTCCCTTCATGCTGTCGCCCTGAACCACATCTACCACCAGCGGAATAGATCAGCACAGAAAGGTTTCGCATAATACGTATAGTTCAATTTCCATGCATTGTTTAACTCACTAAATCTAATTCACTTTTCCACCCACTAGTTAATTTAATTTCCATGCCTATAATGACTGGAATACAACATCATCCTACTGGAGGCCACCAGAAAGACCAGGTAGAGGTCAGGTGAATGTCTGAAAAACAAAACAAATTACAGAGAGCACTGAATGCCTTATTACAGCTTTTATCATCTTGTTTATAGAAGGAATAACTTTTGAAGTGATTGTTGATGATTTTAAATGTTTTCACATTTTTTGGAGTAACAGAGCTGGTATCATGATAGAAGACGATCACAACCTCTGTGTGTCCTTGCAGAATTTGACTGTTTTATTGGTGACAAGCAGAGTAATTAAAAGTGGGAAAAGAGCTGCAGGTAAATCTTCTTGCACTGAGTCATATCGTGCAAATATTTTCCTTTTCAGGATTGAGCTAGGCTGAGTTTGGTCTCTGCCAGAAATCTGGTTTGTACTTTTTTGTTAGGGGTGGTGGTGGCTTGGTTTTTTGTGTGTGAGAAGGAAAGCTTAAAAGAATCTGGCATGGGTTGATTTGGAGTTTGGGGGGTTTTTTAGGAGTTGTTTTTTGTTTGCAAACTTTGGGGAAAAATCATTTAAGGCATTTTCAGTTTTTTAGATATAAAGATATACTTCTCCCAGTTCAAAAGTTAGCTGTCATATTTCTCAGCCTGAGGTATTCTGCCACAGCTAGGAAAATGGAAGAATAGTGAATACCACCATGGACCTTGTAACAAAAAAATATAAACTAGTTAATGGCTTCTAATGTAAAAGTTTTACATTGGTAACATACAGTAAAACATTTGACTAAACCCTGGAGTGAGCGGGTTTGTGCCATGGTTTGGGCAGCCGGAATATGTGCAGTAAGAGATTGTAAAATAATTATTTGAAGATCTTGCATTTATAATTTTTTTTTAGCTATGACTAGTGACCTTACGTATTTGCACAGGTTATGTGTGTGCACAGCAGTCTGGCTCTGAGTTTCTTGGTGCTTAAGACAGCATGATAGGTGATACTGAAGCTAAGCAAAGCCAGGAAGTTTTCTGCCCTTAATTTAATTTTCTGCAGGCACCCAGCACCAGCCACATGTCTTTTCTCCCTGGTAGACCAGGTAGGTCTTGGGGGACACGGCATCAGCCAAAGCCCAGAGGAGCTGGGGGCTGGCCAGGAACCCCACGTGCCTCCCTCGTTGGGAGCGTAAAGCAGCCCATAAGCTTTCAAAGCAAATAAGCATCATCCCGGCGTTGTTCATCACAGGGCTGCGCTGTCTCCGGGGGAACGCATCACCCGAGAGGCTCCTCTCCGTGACACGCCATCCCATACATCAGCACGAGAGCATCATACATTACCCGAGCGAGCGGTAGCTCTCACACCACACTACACCCATCCATCACCAAAGCAAGCTGTTGCTCTAATGATATATTAATGCAATAATCTGAGCAAGGCAGGCCAATGATATATTACTCAAAAGATGGCACCATTTATGGAAGCAAGGTTCCAGGAAGATATTCAGTATAATTACAGGCTGCTGGCTGACTTTTACTGGAAAGAAAGTCAGCCAATGTACCCGGTGTAGAATGGGAGCCGCTTTCCTAGTTGGGGTTGTAAATGCCAGTATTGCAATAGGCTTTCTGTTAGGATAGCGGTAAATGCTCGCTCTTCCTTAGCTGCAGTGGCCAGGTTTTAATGTGCCCTGGTCATCTGGTGGAAAAATCTAGATACGAGTTCCTCCAGGGAGTGCCCTGGGTACCTCAGAGTAATTTCTTTTTAGGGCCGTGTGACTATTTCTGCTATTCCTACACGCAGTTTCTCAGTTTTCCGACCTGCCTTACAACAGTGATGAATATTACTTGTAACCCATCCTCAGAAACAACCTTCATTTGTTTTACTTCTATGCTGTGCTGCAGCACTTTGGTACCTTCCTGGTGCAATGTCATTTGAGTCAGTAAATATGGGCAGAGAGTAATTTTGTCCTCTGAATTTTTCATTGGTAAGAAGTCTTCTCTCTATGGGAAGAAAACTGCTTGCCAGATACTTCATATTTATAACGAGCTTCATACTTTTGCACGGTACAATTTGCCCTGTGAAATCCCAACCTTCTGAATCCCTACTCATCTTGACTTTTTGCAGCAGCAAATTAATTATATCTCATGAGAACAAAATTAAAGTATTCAAATAAAGAAAAAATGTAGGTTGTAGGAAATTTAGAAATAGAAATTATCAAGTGAACAATACTTCTTTTTCTCTCTGACTTCTGTGAGTCTGTGAACCACATTTCTGACACGGACATGGGCTTATAGGGGTTGGCATAGTGCAGTGCAAGGAGAAAAATAGAGTTGAGGCATCGCCTTTCCAATGAAGGGTAATAAAATAATTAAATAGCCTGGGGGTGGTTTTAGTTCCTTTGATTCTGAAAGTTTTTTCCAAATAAGTGTATGAACTTACGCTTAACATTATAATATCTATAACAATAATTAATATCACTAGTGCTTCTATCCAAGGTCTCAAAGTGACTTTACAGGCAATTAATCCCACGAGGTTGTAAGTATTAATGCCATCCTTTACACAGATGAGGTCCGAAGGAAAAAGGGCCTAATTGGCGTAACAAAATCCATTAAAGTAAATGGGACGTGGGATCTGTGACTTTGAACTGGGTTTTAGCGACTCGGAGAAGATCATGGAGCACAGGCTGACCAGCAGGACACGGGTTGCCTGACCCACCGCCCCGTGATGCTCCTCTCTGACGTGCCCAGCCCTTCCTCCAGCCCACCTTTCTGCTGGGCTCCGGTGCAGCACAATGATTTAATCCTGCAAAGGTGGGTGGGAAAAGCATAAATTTGTCACTCTGGGGAAGGGAAGGTGGTGCTCTGACCGAAAAAAATAGCCCTTTGGTGAGTCTGGGAGACAAAACGTGGGCTTTGTGTAACATCAGGAACATATGTCACCTGATGCACAAACATTTTTCTCAGAGGTAACGTCCTTGACTCCTTTTCTGTGAAAAATGCTTCAGTGAACAATTCATCTTGTAGCTTCCTACCAGTCACACTGTATACAGCAAAACGCGATCTGAAATAAATAGATCTGATGTGCCATAAAGCATAGATGCAGTCTTCCTTTTCAAAGTGAAATCACAGACTTGTTGAACCATGAATATGATTTCAAGATGATTTTGTATCACTGGATTCTTTGCAGGAATTGCATATTGCAACATGCATCAAATCAATGTGCTCTGCCCTCTGGGATTATTTGTTATTTACTTTATAAATGGCCTCGACTTGTGCCAGGGGAGGTTTAGGTTGGACATTAGGAAAAATTTCTTCCCCGAAAGGGCTGTCAGGCACTGGAAGGGGCTGCCCAGGGAAGGGGTCGAGTCCCCAGCCCTGGGGGGATTTAACAGCCGGGCAGACGAGGTGCTTAGGGCCATGGGTTTAGTGGGGGGATGGCAGGGGTAGGGGAACGGTTGGGCCGGGTGATCTTAAAGGGCTTTTCCAACCCAAACGATTCTATCACTCTATGGTTATTTTTATTTGTATTTTTGCACACAGTGTATAATAAGGTGTCTACAAAAAGGAGTCTGGAAAGAGAAAAGACTTTTTTTGGCGTTATTAGCAATTCAGAGTCAGGGTATACTATATTGAACAGTGAAAAGACTGTTTGGTCATCATGGTTAAGGTGCTGAACCTAGAGCATGATTTATAACGCTCCTATATGAGAAACACGTCTCAACAGTACAGGAAACTCCAATGCTGGCTGCAAACCTTCTCTTTTCTCGATCCCTTTTCTGTAAGTATGATACAACTCTGCACCATAAGTACTTCTAGATTAGCAGTTCTATCAGCTGCTTGTTATGGTTTTCCTACTTCCAGATTCTCACCCTGTGCATTGATTAGGCAGTCACAGCTGTTCACAATGTGCTAAACAAGGGCAAATGTTATGTCAAAATTCTCCTTCCATTTAGGCTTTGTTCAGGGTCAAATACCTTTGCAGTAGCAAAGCCAGTTGTGCAAGAAAACAAATCCCACTCATACTGTACTAATACAAGGCAGCCACTAGTAGAAGGTATTGAGCTTATCAATATTAGCAATACTCTGTGTCAATGAAATGAGGTTGTGTCAATGAAATGAGGTTGGATTTTCTTTCAACTGTTGACTTGTTTCTATACCAGTTGAAAAATGAAGAGTTGAAGGTGAGCGGTTGAAAGTACAAACACTCTCAAGCAGATTTTTGGTAAGATCTTGGGGTGACCAGCAAAATCCTCATGAAATTTTACCCAGTCTGGGGAAAACAGTTTAGTCTGGGCCTGAAACAACTGCCAGAGGTAGTCAATTCAAATACAATTACGTGGTACTAATGAGAGTGGACTTCAAAGAACCATAAACAAGCAGCAGAAAATGAAACTGTGGCTCCCATCTTACAGCTCAAACTGCCCAAAAAGGAAGCCAAGAGCCTCCAATGCTCAGCTGTTAACACTGTTGCCTCCAAGAGACCAAAGAGGTATTTCCAAATGATGGCTAGCGGCCCAAGGAGCGGTGGCAAAGCCTGAGCTCTGCTGTTAGTTTCTCTATGTTGTCCTTCAGCGGGTTATGCAAACTTCTGGACAGATTCTGCCCACAGATGGTGAGCAGACCTGCAGGAAAAGGATGGAGAGCCAAGGGTGCTCAAGCCTTATTTAGTGGGGCTTTGGTAACCATACCCTTTTTCTCCAGGTACTCCCTGAGCACCAGCTGCAGGAATAAGGTTGGTATTGCATGTGTAACGCCACCAAAAAGAATTTTTCCATTATTTTGCTGAAATTTGGATGGCAATCAGAAAGGTGGACAAGCTGGTGTCCCTGGCTGAGCAGACATCCAGCTCTCCGCGCTGCCCAGCTCCCGGGCTCGCTGCTGGCAACCCGCCTCCTTCTTCCCCTCTTTGATAGATGGGCTTCCTGGCCAGGGAAACAAATGGGCTTTGTCCATGGTCCAGCAAAGCAAGCCTCAGCCAATCTGAAAATAAATCACAGAGCATGATGTAAACACTCATAAAGACTTTCAAAAACAAAGCAGGTCCTCGAGGAGACATACCCTGCAATGCCTTTCCATTAAACATGCGTTTCGCCGTAATGAATAGCTTGCTCCACATGAATGCAAAAAAACCAGCCCTCAGTAATCAGTATCCATTGCAGCAGCACACGATGCTCCTCGAGCACGGCCCCTTCTGCGGTGAAACCGCTGCAGGACACCCAATGTTTGATACTGCCCCACTTAGTCCAGGTGCGTGCTGGAAAAGGCGATGCTCTTTGGGAAAAGGAGTGGTTACCTAGGTAATTTTTGTAGAGCACTTCCTGACAAAATGCCCATAACCATTTCACTTTACAGTGTTAAAGTAAGTTTCTATATAAGCATATAGAGAGATTTGTAGCTATATATAAGCATACGCATCTATAAGCATCAAAAGCACGAGGCTCTGCTGTCCTGCATGTGCAGTATTTCCCTCCAGGCAAAGCCACCAGGAGAGTGGTCCAGTGACACCAGCTCTTCAGGAGGCTTTTTTGTGGGAATTTGGTGACAAATGTGGGGTTTTTACTAAATACGGAGAAGAAATCCATCAGCTTCTCCGTTCTTTCATTCACAAACACACAAACTGTCCTGTTCCTACAGCCATGCAAAAGCTATCACTGAAATGAGTTTTGCATTTAGGTGCTAACGTGTGAAAGATTTGTACAATTATTCATAATATGTTCATAAACAAGCAGCTTCTTCACATAAATTCATTAATTTATTCCCATAAAATTAATAAGATATTATTGCTTTACCTTTTTCCCCAGTAAAAGGCAGATGTGACACCCCTAAAATTCAACAAACCAAGGACACGTCGTACCAATAAGTATGAAAACCAGCAAACTGAAAGGGCCTCCTCTGTCCTACCGGATCCCTGATGAACTGAAATAAAACAGGAAATAGAAATGCAATACACAGAACTTTAAAGTATTTGTATGTCCTTTTTTATCTAACCTTTATTTTTATACCACACGTTTTGTAAGTCTGGCAGATCATGAAATATGAGAGTTGAAAAACGGAATCCTGTTGTGTCTGAAAAAGTTATTTTAGGTCATTTTAGGTATTTCTGAAAGGCATTAATTATAATTTGGGGGGGGGGGGGATGGGGGTTGAGGTCACAGTACTAAAGCTGGCTGGAGTTACAGGTGGAAATAGATGAAACATAGTACCAGTAGCATTTTAAAAGCAGTCTAGAACGGGTGGTCTGAAAAATATACTGTGCACTCAGAATACATAAGCACACAAGTTTTTACTAAAGAAAACAACTCTTTAGGATGAAAGAAAACACATTTAAAAGAAGACAAATAAATCAACACATTTGCCACTGCTTGCTTTCAGATAGATTTTCCTGGCAGGCACTTCACACACTCATAGGGGAAAGCAAAAAGCTCTTGGCTGGAGCGTAAGCAGAGCTGCCGGCCGGAGCCTTTCTCATGTTCTAATTGCTGGTGAACGATTTTGATCACGTTTGCTCCTTAATGATGCTGCAGGGAATTTATTTTTCAATACAACCTCTTCTGAATTTCAGCTCTTGAGCTCAGATCATTTTAAAAAAGAAAGAAATGACCAAAGTCTGAGTCATGAGACTGAAGGAAAACTTAATGAAGAAACGTATGGTCTTATCACGTTGTGAGGATATTGATGCTGGCTTGTGCTTATGCTTGTCAAGCTAGAATCTTTTACTCAGAAAGGAGCAAAACTGCACTCTATTTCGTATATAAAAGGAACACTTTGTATATGCAATATAGAAATTTCTATGGAACAATTTCTACTTGTCTTTGGTAAACGCAAGAGATGTTAAAACAAAATATTACTGGTGCCTCCTCATTTCTTGTATCATTATGTCCTGGTTTTCTTAAGGAAAGATTAATGCTTTTGCGGCTTAGAAAAGAAGGAGCTGCTTACCGAGGAATTAAACCCCCTAATTTAAGAAGTCAGATGTGAGTACGTCAGGTGCAGTGTTGGTTGCCATGGCTTGCTGAAGGCAGGCCACGTCTTCTCACTACCATAACATGCCTGAAAGTTCATTTTCTACAGTTGTAGGTACTTCATTATTTTCAAACCCAATTTCTACATCTGCTGGTTTAACATAAAAATTTGACAAGTTTTATAGGTATTAAACATGAACTTCAAGATGAGGAAGGCCCTGCAGAGAGGCAGTGAGCAGTGGGTTGGCTTGCTGGAAGAGTTACATGTCCGTCTTACCTTTGGCTTCACGGCGCCTCTGGATTTGACATCTCCAGCTATGATTAATGATGCAATTATGATCATGATTATGACCATGATTAGTGATTTAATGATAGGACACGTGACACAAGAAAGGCCCATCGGTGGGCCAGGCGATCTGGCTACGATGATTGCTTCATGGAGAAACCTGAACCACTTACACGCATTAAATAACCGAGCTGTTTTGCTGAGCTTTATCATTTGCCAGCTGCTGATGTTAAAACCTCCTGTATTTGAGAAGCCTTGGGTGAGAAAGGCCGGGGGAGAAGCCCATCACCTTCCTCACCTTCCCATCACGTTAACTGCAGAGCATGGAGCAGTGCTACAGGGGTACCCCATTAGAAAGTATCTTGTCCACTGGTACCATCATCCTCATGCCCCACTCGTAGGACCTGCTCGGCTGACACCCCACACACTCCCTTCAGTTCTTTACCAGCAGGGTCGGCAGCTTTAGTCCTATTTGAATAAGGTATAAATAATTACATGCAAAAACGCCCGTGTGTTGCCACACCAGCGTCTGAAGTGGTGCTGGAGATGCTGAGCCCCCCTTTCACAGCACCTCGCTTCACGTGCCGTGGTGGCTCTTCTCCATCTGAGATATGCAAGTGCATAGGAATTCCAAATTACTTGCAGTTTTTTCAATAACCGAAAGAGAAAAGCTTAGCTTTAATAGTTTTTCTTTTTTTTTTTAATTGCAGATGTTTCTAAAAGAGAACATTCCAGGCTTTTAAACCTCTCAATTAAATAAGAATTGCTATTACAACTTTTGTTGGTAGATGGGCAGGAAGAAAATTAGCTGATTGAGTTCAATATTGAAAGGCAAACTCTGATAAAGGTAGAAGAAAAATATGGATGAGATCCAACCCATAAATTTTCATGAACAATCAGAAGTGCATATGAATGAAACTAGTTAGCCATGTAAAGTATATAAATTCAAATAATCAGGACACGACACCTAAGGAGCTGGGTTCGATGCCAAAGCCTTTGGTATATGCAATTCTACTATTTTGAGACAAAAGCCTGAAAAATACGCATGACATTTCTCTTGTACGATGCCATCCTTAACACGTGGTCATGAAAAAGGATTGCCTGACCTGTTGGAAGTTAGAAATTAAAATAAATTAGAATATAGTGTGCAATTTAAATATGGCAAACTCCAGTGGATTTGTCTGTCTTATTGGCTTCTTTTGAAGAGACGCATTTCAGGATTAAACCATAATTGCTGAGATTATTTGAATTCTAATTTTAGAGTTATTTGCCACAGACTAATTGGCTCAAGCTTGATTGACCTGAAACCTGTCTATTTCTTAGCTAATAACTGTCATGCCAAACGAGCAGAGTTGTGTTGAACTCAAAATAATATTTGGATTACTATTAGTGATATTTGCTGTCTGTCTTTCTGTTTTGCTAAACTCTGGATACTTCGTGCTAGATTGCCTGTTGTTATTTCTCACCACGTGTTTATAGTTCACTTTCTACTGCTTCTTTTTATTTTAAACAAGGGGAGTTTATTGGAGCGTCTGGCGGTTCAGGAGAAATCACAGACTGATGTTTCTGGTGCAAAGCACCTACCTTTCAATCAGCTTTGCCAGAAAAGTATCGAATGCTTTGTTCGAGCAAATGACTGTATTTGAATCTCCCAACCAGCCTCTGTACACACACCCCTCCTTCAGGTTTACTTTAACCATTTTGAGTAGAGGAATAAAGGGGGAACTTATTCCCACTTGATGCAGCAGAGCTAATCCCGTTGCCATCACCAAGAGCCGTGGGGCAACAGCCGGCGCTAGGAGGAGGAATGCTTGCTTGTTGATGCACCCACTGCTCGGGCTGTAAGGCAGGTGGGTGCCCAAGGGTTGGGGTGGCAGCAGGCGGGAGGCGACCCCCCCCCCCCTTGCCCAGCGCTGCGCGGAGCGGGTCCCGTTGCCGCTAGATGGCATCGCCGTCCCGCAATTACCCAAACCCGCTCGGTGTTACGTGGGAGTGAGGCCACGGGCGGGTTTGGGAGAACTCAGGTGCGGCTCTTGAGCTCCTAAATGCAGCTCCTGCAGGTAACTGG
>NW_009259037.1:1414428-1415760 GCF_000687185.1 Egretta garzetta | reverse complement strand
CCGCCGCTGCCGGGCGATGGGCGACCATTTTCTCTCGATGGCGAGGAAATCAGCTGGAAACGGCGCTGCCGAGCCGTCGCGGCGGCGATTTAAACCGGCATCGGTGGCCTGCTGAAGCTCCAGCAGATTGCCGCTCCTTGGCCATGCTATCACGATATGTGCCTCGCCTTGTGAATTCAGGTGAAACGCTGGAGAGAAGCAAGCAAGCTGTAAAAAAGCTCTGTATTTCAAAACAAGTATTTTTTCCCCTGGGTTAGACTATCATAAAGGAGTTCTGTCGGGACGTTTACCGGGGATCGCTGGGTTTCCACAAAGCAAAAAGGAGTCAGCACTAACAAATATATTACGCGTAAGTGTTTTCATGCCCTCGGGTGTCAGCTCTACCACGGAGGGGAGAATTTAACGAGCTCTCTGTAGACTTGTAAATCTGTACATTTAGAAAAGATAGGAAATAAATTCTCTTGTTTACATGGTAGACGTCTAAAGCTGTCTAAAATTCAGCCAACCCACACTGAGGTTCGCCACAAGGCGCTAGACTACCACCAATAATATCACTCTGCAGGCCTGCTCTAATCTGACGGGTACAAACGCACGTCACGTCTTTGCGGCTGCAGCGGGAGTTGACGCAGAGACAGGCAGCGAGTAGACGAGCGATGCCACGGAGAGCAGAATGGCCTTTCTGCGGAACAGGAGCATCCATGGGCAGCCGCGCTGGTGGTACCCGGGGCTCGATTTGCTGCTGGATGTCTCGGGGTAATTAATAAGTGCAGGGAAATTAAATAACTTGCAGTTTAATGTTTGGGGTCGGGTTGCTTCCTGAGACAATTTCACTGAAATGGAAAGAATATCGCCCCTCACGCTTTCGGGATTTGAAGACAGATGATCTGAAACTGTGCCTAAAGCAACAGGCATTCAGGTGAATACCCCGTCCGTGGTATGAATCAGCTATTTCTAATTCTGCAATGTGCACATAGGAACATTCAGTGCAAACTTTACTTTGGTAGGACAATGGCTTCCAACATTTTTTTGCGTTTTTTTTTCCACCCAGTGAAGATGGAACACAAGTCATACGAGGAGCGGCTGAGGGAACTGGGGGGGTTCAGCCTGGAGCAGAGGAGGCTGAGGGGAGCCCTCATCGCTGCCTACAACTGCCTGAGAGGAGGGGGGCGCCGGGGGGGGCGGGCTCTGCTCCCAGGGAAGGGGCGATGGGACGAGGGGCACCGGCCTCAAGTTGTGCCAGGGCAGGGTGAGGTTGGGCATGGGGAACAATTCCTTCCCCTTGGGGCTGTCAGGCACTGGAAGGGGCTGCCCAGGGAAGGGGTCGAGTCCCCA
>NW_009259037.1:1412739-1414389 GCF_000687185.1 Egretta garzetta | reverse complement strand
GGGCCAGGGTTTAGTGGTGGGATGGCAGGGTTAGGTTAAAGGTTGGACTCGATGATCTCAAAGGTCTTTTCCAACCAAAGTGATTCTATGATTCTATGCGAATGGCTACGATTCCTGACAATCGGCTCGTTTTATTTCAGCATCTGCTGGCGTGCTGGTGATGGGTACAGCCCGGGAGTCCTGGGGTGGCTCCCAGAGGCTGTTAAAGACAAATCCTTGCCTTGGCATAAGCCTGTATGTCTGTGGATATATATGTATTTACATATATGTGTATCAGAAGCTGCCCACTAACTGTCTTCCATCGGGAAGAAACCCCATCTCCTGAGTGTTTCTTGCATCTCGGAAGCATCTGCTCCCCAGGAAAGCGTACTGGGTCTGTCGGAGCTGCCGGGGTGGTGCCAACGCCAACGCACGCACACAAATAACGTGGTTTAGAAAGAAAGAGGTCAGGCGTAAAGATGATACCGAAAACATAAAGATCTAGCGATACAGATGTACTCTCACACCTGCAGTCAGAGACCCAAAATGCAGATCAAGAGTTGGAGATGATTTTCTTTGTATGTGATGCCACCTGAAGTATTTTAATTCTCCACCACAGATCAGTATCCCGTTTATATTGAGCTATCTATAGCTATAGCCACTGATAAAGTCATGCCTTTTATCTGTATTTCTGAGGAACGGTCTGAAATTTCAAAAAGACAGCCATCCTCTGTAGCAAGAGAATATACAGAAACGCAATTTAAAATCCATTTTTCATCAAATCACGGTATGTCTTCTATCAAAGATGAAAAATTTTACATTATTTTCTTCTAACAATGGGAGAAAACATAACCCAAAACTCTGACTCCCACGCTGATTTATTTGGTACAGTAGATTTATTTGGGGGCTAAGCAAGGCCGTGAGCGCCGGCGGCGTGCGGACGAGCACCGTGGCTTTCTGTAAGCGCAGAGAGCAGGCGTTTAGTTTGAGTTAAGGAGTTTGGTATCAGGCGTTCGTACGTGCACGTAGGCGCAGGCATGCCTTTAGAGGTTCTGCAAATGGGAAATTCTGATTTCCAAACGGTCATGATTTTTGTTTCGGACTTAAAGGAAACGTGGGAGAGCATGTTGGTGATTTCTTGCAAATGTATTTATTTGCTGGGAATCAAAGCCTTGCCGCACGAAGGGGCAGCTGGGGCCTGTCAGGCTGCCTTATCACAGATCCTACACAGAGCCGTGGGTCGGGGAAGGGATCGCTCAGGTCGATCCAAGTTCAGAAATTGCTTTATAAGGTACCAAAAGATGTTTCAGCTCTACCGCTGCAGCTCTTGCATCCCCCACGCAGCGGGATCGGGTCACCGCGTAACCACTGTCGCCATCCACACGCACCCGTCAAAAGCTCCAGTGGCAAAGCTGTGGAAACACCTAATTTGGTCCCCAGCCCCTGGGGGACGTTTCCCCAGGGGGTTTGGGCACCTTTTTCACTTTCTGGCTTGCTGGCAGCTTCCTCGCCGGGGGAGGGGGAAGGCCCTTGGGGCCGTGGGGATGTTGTGCCGCGGCTGGGGAGGGAGCAGCAGGTGGCACCGCGGCGCTCTCACCGCGGCGCTTTTCCCAAATTCTCACGGTTTGTCCGGGAAACTTTTCCCGCGGGGGCGGGCGATGCCGGCCGGGG
>NW_009259037.1:1405974-1412045 GCF_000687185.1 Egretta garzetta | reverse complement strand
AAAAAGAGAGGCGAGGCGGCGCGGCAACCCCCCCCCCGCCACAACCTCTCCCTCAACGACTGCTTCAAGAAGGTCCCGCGGGGCGAGGACGACCCGGGTAAGGGGACGGGGAGCGGGGCGGGGAGCCCCCTCTTCCCGCGCTGGGAGGCGGCGGCCAACGGCGGGGCCCTTCCTCTCTGCCCTCTGCGGCCCAGGCGTGACGGGCGCTCCCCGGGGTGCCCAAACCGGAGAGGGGCACCTGTGTAGCGCGGGAATGTGCATTTGTATACATGGCCGATGAGCGGGGAGAGGCGCGGGGATGGGGGTCCGCTGGGAGCCGAGCGAGGGCGTCGGGGCTGGCCCATGGGTGCTGCTTTCCCTCCTCTTCCACGCTGCTCCTTCCCACCAAAACCTTGGGAAGGCTTTGCCCTTCCACCAGGTGGGTGCCATGCTCGCCTTGGCGTGGCCGCGAGCGAAGCGGAGCTCCCGGCCGCGCCGCCCCGGGGCCCCTGGCTGGAAGGATGGCTCCCACCGGCCTCCTGGGTGGGTTCGGGGAGGTGGGTGCCGGGTTTGCAGCCTGGACCTCCCCGAGGTGCTGGGAGGGAGCCTGGGGTGCGGGCAGGGATGTGCCCTCGCCCCCGGGACCCACTCCCCGGGGGAGCGCCCAGCCCCGCCGTCCTCTGCAGCAATGCTCAGTGAAACCCCTTCGTTTTTTCCCAACACAAAAGATCAGCTCCGTGTCAGCCCACGGAGCTGACGATAATTTGTATGAAGAATTTTGGATTGGATGGAGCACCCAAAATTAAGCCAGCTCCCCACTGGGGAGCTCCGTAATCACTGGCTTTCCTGCTACCCCCCCTTGCCAATGGCTTGTGGGGAGCTGGTGGCCCTTGGTGCGGGCATCCCCATGGGCTTCCCGGGGCACCTGCTGCCTGAGGCTACCTTGGTAAAAACACCTCTGATTCATCCACGGCATCAATGCCATGCGGTTTCTGCATATTTTTTTTTTTATGAAGCTTTGGAAAAATGCACCGTGGCACCTGTGGACTGCAGCTGCAGCGGTTATCTCGGGGCATTTTGTTAAATACTTCAACCAAGAGGGTTTTGGCCACCCCAACTTGCATATTAATACCTGGTGCCTCTTCCCTGCTTTTGCTTTCCAGTCGTTCTCTGAAGGTCCTTGAGTTTGAAGAACAGAGAACTGTGAGCTATATAATCTGTCGCCTTTCCTTATGCCTTGCCTTTCCTTTTTGTCACAACAAAAATACAGCTTTCTTAAATAAAAAGCTAAAAATATGATTAATGTTGTTTACAAGAAAACAACCCCAAACAGAAACCTGTATAATGCAAACCTCCTGTGGGTCGTAATGGAGCCATCAAGCAAGTTTGACCAAAAAAAAAGGTAAACAAAACAAACTGCCTAAAAACGTGTCAGAGATGCAAGTCCCTGATGGAGGGGGGAAAAAAATCAGCTGTACAGGCGGGTTTTCCTGCCCCAAAATGTACTAAATAGTACGAAAAGGTATCTAATTTACAAATACCCGACTTCAGTAGACCTGGAGTGAAGGAAAGAGCAAACTGAGCTTGCCAGCAAATCTCCTGTGCCAGTTTATGTAGTCACATTTCTATTAATCTCCTGTGTGAAAACAAGCTTCATAGGAGGAAAATCGCTATTCCCCAATGGCTCTTGAAATATTTCAGACATAACCTTTTTGTTCATGTTGTTATTTTCCAGGGCTATCCGGTAAAAAGACATGTAAATTATAACTCCTGTTCCCTCTCTGACGTGAGTAGAATCCTCTTCAAGCTTCCAAGCTCGTGTTTCAGCAGGGTAATCTTTAGCTATCACATTAAAGGGTGCAGGGAAAGTTATTTTTGCAATTAGTTGCATTTTAAGGTGCTTTTTTTTTTTTTTTTTTTTTTCTCCAGGTGGCTGAGGGTTGTGCTGAGCAGGTCATGTAGAGAGTGGAGAGGGGAGATAGCCTTGTATTGTTACAAGGGAGGGTGGTGTTGATGTGTTTCTTGGTGCAGAGAGCTATGTGGTTTAGTTGGCATTCAAACTGTAAAAAGCTGCCTTTGGACTGTGGGAAGGATGGAGAAACTCTTGCCCTGGCAGAGCTGGAGGACCCTTCCTGGGACACAATGAGGACCCTGACCTCCAAGCTGGGAAAGAAATTATTTCACTCAACCCACATTTTCTTCTGCTTCAGGATACAAAGTTCTGGATCCCACCGTAGAGGCTGAGCTCCACGTTCTCACCTTGAGACTATTTGGGACAGCATGCCGTTGCAGGAGCCTGAAAGCAAAGCCAAACACAAAGAGGAGAACCCTGGGGTGGCTGCGGGGGCTTCAGGCTTTCCCTGCGTGGTCTTCGTTAGCAGCTCAGCTGGGTCCTGCGCTGGGGAAGCCCACGGATAGCTCAGTGAAAGGACCACACCGCGTTGCCAGAAATTTCTTCAGGAACTGTTGAAGAAGCTGATTCCATGTGTACGTGGAGGCCATCATTTGTATTTCTCTCTGCTTCTGTTGTACTCTAATTCTATTTTTGCATATTGGAAAGAAATGGAGATTTTTTTTAAAAAAAATAAATCAATCTAATTGGAGCAGAGATGTTGCAATCCCTCTAAGCAAAAACACTGCTTGGAGGAAGAACCGCATCAGGTAACGAGTCGCTGGGCTAACTGGGCAGCTGCAGACTTTAGTGCAAAAGGGTGATGGGATGCTGGGCTGGGCTGCTGCGGTCCATCCTTGCTTGCGCTAGGCTCCCGCGGAAGCCCAGAAATAGGCTCGTCTGAGTTCTTAGGGAACAAATTCTCGAGACTGCCAACCCACGGCTGCTTTGCTGAGCCACAGCGCTCCCAGCCCTGAGCGGCGTGGTGGGACATGCCAGGCTGCAGCCTCGCCATTACGCTGCCCCGAGCTCCAGGCTCGTCCCCGCCAGGCACGGCTGTGGCGGGGTGAGATGGGGCGGTGCTGGAGGTTTAGGGTGAATCATTAGGGTGAGTAGGGAATTAGAGACCTCTGAGCAAATGACCTGGCTACTGCTTTCCAATCGCCCCCCCGTCCTTACTGCTGCCAGGAGGGACTGGCTGCAGGGCATCTTGAAGGGCTTCCCAGGGCTGCTGGAGCTTCACTGGCTTTCTAGAAGCTGAACTGCAGTAGCTTGATGGCTCCTCAGCCATCTTTCCCAGGCTCTTCCATGAACCACTGTGGCAGGTACCCTCTGCATGCCCCTCACTGAATTATTTATTCTTGCAGCTGTGCTGTTACTGCAGCAGGATTCAGATTTGAGTGTGGCAGAAGGTATTTCAGGGAGTGTTTGCACTTAAGATGAAACCAATTTCCCCTAAGGTCCCTTCCCTAAGCTGAGGGGTGAGGTGGGCTCCTCTGGAGGGTGCCTGAGAACAAGGAGCCAACTCAGGAGCTTGGAAGAGGCTCCGAAGGGACCTGTCCCCACCGGCAATGCAGAAAGGCTGACGAGCTGAGCTTTTTCACTGGGGGAGTTGACACAGGTGTCAGAAATCAGGTGTTACACAGGCTGGATGATTTCCTCCTGGTTTTACATGTCTGCGTGAGCTGAAGCTCCTGACACTGTTTTCTTCTTCTCTCCCTATCCCCAAACACACGGTATAATCAAAGCAATACTATGCAATAGCCAAATGACCAGACTGAGTTTGAAGGAAAACCTGCAGGAGTTCTGTGCAAGTCTGCAAGAAGGTAAACACGAGTGCAGACACCACGGGTCTGGACCTGGCGAGGAGAGCCTGCTTCAGCGCAGAACGAGGTACGCCAGCCCTGGGAGCGGGGAAATGAGAGTGAGGGACTGCCAGATGGGAGTGGAGACCGATGTGTGCCCAGGGACCCACCACTGCGGAGAGAGGGGTCAAGGGGCCTCGGCCCCAGGCGCACCTTAGCCAGTAGCCTCAGCCACGTGGCGAGCGTGATCAAAGCACGTAATGGCGTAAAGAGCTTGTGCATGGGTGGCGAGACGTCTAACACGAGCAAAAGTATGGGAAGCTCCTGCAGTTAGATGCCATTTCTGGTATCTCCTGATCTTGGAAGCATCAGAATCGTAGAATTCCAGGTTAGAAAGGACCTCAAGGATCCTCTGGTCCAGCCTTTTTAGGCAAGAGCAGTGTCTAGACAAGGTGGCCCAGCACCCTGTCCAGCTGAGGCTTGGAAGTGTCCAATGTGGCAGAGTCAACCCAATGGGTGACTGCTCTCATGGTGAAAATTTTCCCTCTCATTTCCAATGGGAATCTCCCCAAGAACAACTTGTGTCCATTCCCCCTTGTCCTCTCCATGGGACTCCTTGTGAAAAGGGAGTCTCACACCTTGTAAAAACATTGGAAATCCATCCCTTGCTGAAGTTGAGAGCAACTTGGTGTCTTGGGGTGGTGTTAGCTCTTCAGGGATGGATGAAGCATCAAGGAAAGAGCTCAGCACCTTGTCACCATTTTCCCCGCAATAAACTGGATGTGGGGTTGAAAAGGTTTCACTATTTGAGGGAGTACCCAAACAGAGCAAGAAATTGTGTTCATGGTTTATTTCAGCCAGGATGCACCGGAGAATTGGACTTATATTAATATGTTATGGAAAAGTTCAGGAAAGAACATGGTAGCTCCACTATGCTGTGCTTTTTACAGGGGATGCTGTAGTACTGGCAAAGGTAACAACAGCCTTGGTTCATTATTCAAGGATAAACCTCTGGAAATAAGGAACTAGACCGTTTCTTTATCCAGATGGAGTTCAATAATGATAAAAAAGCCATGATTTCTTTACTCTAGAGCAACACGTTAGCCTATATAAGGAAGAGAAGGGACTGTCGTGTAGTCATAAATCATCTTTTTGGGACCAGGCCTGCTTGCAGGATTAAGCCGTGGCTGGTGGGTTAGCAGCTAAAGTGCTGAACATTTAATTCTTGGACTGTGGTTTGATCCCAGCTTCAAGTCTGAAGCCAAGTGGGTTTGGAGGGCTCGTCTCTATTCCTAGCAGACAATAGTCGTCTCCACAAAGAACAACCGCTGGTCACTTGCCTATCACCCCGGGCAGTTTTTCCTCATGAAACGGGTCAGACAAAGCTCGGGGGGTGCATAACGACCTCCAGCTCATAAGGGCACAAGGGATTTTAGTTGCGTGCAAACAAGTGCCTGTGGGGTGTCTGCTGAATTAACCGGGAGGAATGGAAAAGTCCGATGGCGGGTTCCCAAAATCCCATGTGGTCTGTGCCTGCAGCTCTCACTGGCTAAGCAGGGACAGACAGACAGTAGCTGAAAAGGAGAGACACAGTTTTCATTTGTTAAAAATATCCCGAAAACCTCATCTATAAATTATTTTACTGATCTTAATTCCTTATATTTTAATTTTAGTTATAATTTAATCTAATTGCAAAAGCAGTAATTCTCAATTTTTAGAGTGATTATCACTTAGGAGGAGTCCATAATGAACACAAACAGGTTGTGATAAATTTATTTCCATTTTTTATTCATTTTTCCGTCAGCTGCGATACTTGCATGCAATTCATCCTTGCTAAGCATTATGATCTCCCCATGCTTTACTGTACTGTAATATTGCTTCCCAGGATTTCTTTTGGCAAAATAGAGAGGGGACTGTCCGATTTTATTCAGCTGTACTTTTGGGGTAAAATCGATACATAATCTGAGTTTCCACTTACTGCCTTGGAGTCAGTAGAGCAAGGGCTGAAGGAAAAGCAAGGCTTATGTACTTGTTACATAAAAATAACAGAAAATTCATCCTTTTCAACATGTTCCCTGTTGAACAGAAATTCATGCTGCTGGAGATGACACTTCTGGTAGCATCAGAGAAAAACGCAGGGGCAAATATAGAGTGGAAGCGGGTTAGGCGTGAAGGACTTGTCTTGTAACCTGGAGCAACCACCGCGTCTGCTTCCTCGGGCTGGTGCCGACTCCCTCTGCGTCCCGGGAGCACCCAGGGACAAACGGTGCTGAAATGGTGCCTGAGTGCAACCCCCTGCCTGAACCCAGGCTGCTCGCCCCCGCTCCGGGCACGCAGGTCTCATGAGGTTCAACAAGGCCAAGTGCAAGGTCCTGCACCTGGGTCGGGGTAACCCC
>NW_009259037.1:1405266-1405515 GCF_000687185.1 Egretta garzetta | reverse complement strand
CCTGATGTGGTTCAAGGTGTCCCTGCTCCTGCAGGGGGGTTGGGCTGGGTGGCCTCTAAAGGTCCCTTCCAACCCAAAACATTCTATGATTCTATGATTTCACGTGGGCACCCCAATTTTCCAACACTAGTTGCCCATCCCTCCATTGGGCGGGGGGAACCTTGGAGATGCTGCGATTCTCTGAATAATAACGTGAGCTGACTCAAAGAGCGAGAGGCCAGTTGTGCAGGGGACTGGTTCCAGTAAGCC
>NW_009259037.1:1402238-1405224 GCF_000687185.1 Egretta garzetta | reverse complement strand
GTAGAGGGGAAAAGTTTTAATGAAGCAGTGGAAAAAATGAATTCTAATAAGAACGCTAATCTGGTATTGGCTTTAAGATGATGTGGCCGTAATAGGGACTAGAAACTCTCCAGTTCTGTCTGCAGTAGTAGCATTTACAACGCCCAACTCATATCTACCAAAAAGGATTGATCTGTTCTTTTTACAAGATCAAACTTGACTTTTTTCTGTCAAAATGACAACACGTTATTTAGTTATTTTTTGGTTAGTTTTTTTAAGGAAAGCACTTCTTTATCGCCTACATAACCAGATAGAAGAAGGGAAGAGTTTTTTGTATTTTAGCATGATTACCGCTGTGCTTACAAGATTTCATCCTATTATCTCTGTTAACAGCTTAGTTCATTTATGACTGGCAGGTTTTGATAGGACTGATAACATTTTATTTTATTTTCATTATGGGCTTAACTTGCAAGACGATGCTGCTCATGCTGAGTCCACAGGCGCTTTAGGCTTGTGAGCTTTGCATCGTTTTGCTAAGATGAATTCATTCATTTTTCTTCAGACTAAGTAAAGCCAATGCAAAAGAAAATGGTTTCAGCTGTGGACTAACGTCACTAGTGGGGTGGCTGACCACTTCCCAGCGGATGATCAAGAGGCATCAAGAGAGGTGGTGGAGGCCCCATCCCTGGGACCATTCCAGGCCAGGTTGGCCGGGGCTGTGAGCAAGGTGTGGGGCTGATGTGGTTCAAGGTGTCCCTGCTCCTGCAGGGGGGTTGGGCTGGGTGGCCTCTAAAGGTCCCTTCCCACCCAAAACATTCTGTGATTCTATGATTCTATGATCAGCATAAGACTCGTTGCTGCCCTAGCCATGAGTTTTTAAAATAAGCTTAGTTCTTTGCTGTTCATTTCTAGCTGTTTTTTTACCCTTAAAGTGTTTTGTGAAAGATCAATAATTCTTATCAGGAATTTTATAAAAATGGCTTATAACTCTACCCTGCAGCTTCTCATTTACATTAAGACAAATTTCGTAACGTCTGAGTATAATTAATATCTATTTAAAAGTTCTTTATATCTATTTAAAAGTTCTTTACAGTGCCCAAGCATGTAGGTGAGCATTCTGCACGGCGGATTTCCGCAGATGCTATGTTGTAAAACATAAAATCATAACATAATCGTAAAAACATAAAATAGGAGCAAAAAGAACTGACAGCTCAGCTTCATTCGCTTTTTCTTCTGGATGGTTTCTGAAAGAAAAGCACCATTAAATAAGCAAACAAAAAAAAATCACGCGATAAAGTTGTTTGGGGAAAAAATATTCTTTCCTGGAAGTGTCTGTTCTGGCAGTGTAATAGCTGTGTGCGTACCAAAACGTACGTACCCGTGCTGAGATTCCCAGGCTGTTACCGGTGCGGGGGCTTACTTTCAAGGAGACCTCTCGACAATGCAGCCCCTGCTTTTTTTTTTTTTTTTGTTAGACCCTATAGGTTTTGGCTTGCATTCAGTTTTTGTAGAAAGCCATTTACCACGGCATGTTTGACTTGTGCCTGCTCCCTGCTCGAGTGGCCGGGGCTGCCCAAGGCGCCCATTAACTCCCGCCCCAAAGGCGCTCCAGCCGCCGGCGCTCACCCCGCTCTGCTGGCTGGAAACCCTTTTGCTCTGACAAGCCTTGGGGCAGATGGTTCGGCTTGCGATGGAAGATGGAAACAGCCTTAGGACTGAAGAGTTTTAATACTTTAATTAAAGGTTTCAGATTCGTATGAGCAATTTTAAACTGCAGGCTTTTATTTTTTTAAATTACACAGCCCAGCCCTTCAGGTTGCCCTTGTAATCCTGCCGGGGCTCATAGCCTTCCCTTACATTTCTTTTTCTGACTTTGGTTTCTGTAATGAAATAATTAAGCATCCCATGGTTTGTTAAGATACAATACATGTAAAAAAGGTTTTAAAGCTGTTGATTCAGGATGGGAAGCCGGGTAATTGCCCTTTCTTACTACCTGTCACATACAACCTTACAGGAGAGGTTTTGCCCTTTTTTAGAGGAAGAAATTGTTCAGAAAATCACGCCTATTAAGAATCCCATGTGCTTAATTTAATTCCCAGTGAAGCAGTTAGATTTCAATATTTAAAGTCAAGGAGTTGCTTTAAGCGTTTCCCTGACTGAGCTCATACCGTGAGTAGGTGCATTGGATTTGTTACAAAAACTGGAATCCATGATAATACAGAAGAAGGCTTAAAAACCCCCTTCACTGCAAGCAGGTTAACAAGCCACCACCCAAGTACCAGTCACCTCCCAAGTACCAGGCACCTCCATTTCTGCCGGCTCACTGGAGTAGTCAGCACTTTCCTTGTAGGTCATGGCTGTTACTCAACGAGTGTTTCCTTTTTTCTTCAACTCTCAAGTACCGGCCATTGGCAAGACCACGGTCAAGGAGAAGAAAATGTCAATTTAAAGAAAACTCTACACATGCAGAAGTAAAGTCTGCTGACAGCAAAAGGCCAGTATGAGTGGGGGCTCTAGCAAGCTGCTTGCCCAGGTCTCCTTAAATTATACCACCACAAAGAAAACTTAACCTCCATATGTCGAAATTCATTAATCGGAAGGCATGTGCAAGACAGCAGAAATTCTTTTCCATGAAGGTTAATAGCCTCAACTCCTCTGGTGTCCTCCGTTCACTCCCAGCTGTACCTCCGCTCACAGTCCAAAGTTCTCCATACCTGAGCCATAATGGAGTCTCCTTCTCTGGAGGTATTCAAAGCCCGCCTGGATGAAGTCCTGTGTAGATTGCTCTAGGAGAGCCTGCTCTAGCAGGGGGGTTGGACTAGATGATCTCCCGAGGTCCCTTCCAACCCTTGCGATTCTGTGGTTCTGTGACATCTGGGATGAGGATCGGTGTCAATATTCCTGTGTCTGTTGGAAATGCAAACAGATTTGGACATCTCCATTCCTCCCGGCCCACAGTCACCATCCAGTTGACCCTGGACCTCAGGTCTCTCCCACACATCAATGT
>NW_009259037.1:1396023-1402211 GCF_000687185.1 Egretta garzetta | reverse complement strand
GGAAGGGCTGCCCCCCCGCCGCCCTGCTGCCCCTGCACACCAGTCAGGCAGCGTGCTCCTGCTCTGTGAGGCAATGACGGTAATGAAGATACCAACGAGGTTGTGCCCTAGAACCATCCTGAAGTGTTTTTAACGTGTATCCCCCATGGTGAGTGTTGCACTGACCTACCCTCCTAAGCCACCTTGGGAACGTGCCAATATCACCCCGAATTTAACTGTCCGAGCTCCCAGTTGCTCATTTCACACCATTTCTTGGCACTGGGTAGTTTTCTTTGGTGATGTGGTGTATCACCCCCTTGTCAGCATGCGAGCGATCACTCAAACGAGGAGGCAATATTGAGACTTCAAGCTCTACAAAAGCAGAAGTATCCAGCAGCAAGTGGAAAATGCTGAGTTTAGAGCCAAGGGAGCTGCCTCCACGGCTGCAGCGGGACTGGGGGCTGCGCTGGTTGTCCCCAAGGCTGGGGGGTTCCTGTGTGCTTGGGAAGAGGCAGGGGATGGAGAAGCCCTCTGCTGGGAGAGCTGCGGGGCCAGCTGAAGGGTGAGCCCGACACAAAATCAAAAAAACTCAAATACCCCTGGGTGTGGTGTAAGCTGCGACCGCTGCTACGATTTCCATCTCTCGCTCCGCATTTGTATTTTAAAGGACAGAGTTTAACCGAGTGACAGTACTTGGAGGCAAGGATAAATCGATGGCTTGTGCCTCGGGCTTTTCCTGTCATTGCAAATTGTGCTGGGGCAGGTATAAATTCACAGTAGATTTTTTTTTTTTACTCTCCATAGGTAGGGTCCAGCAGACTTCTCATTGCTGTAAATGAAGAAGAGTAAAGAAAAAGGAAAGAAAAGAAAAGCAGCTTGCATTTTTTGCTGAGAAAAATGTTACCTGGAGTCTGTAACCACCTCTGCGCTCAAGCAGAGCGTTTTTGGGTTTGCCTGTGCAGTGGGATGAGACAGCTGCAGTTGGCAAATTCACCCTCCACGGTGTAATGAAAGACCTCTCGGGTAATCTCACGCAGGTCTGATGTCTTCTTGCAGTAGTGCTGCACCCGGGCTGGGTTTGAAAGGGAATCACTTCCCGCACCGTGACGGCTCGCTCCGCGTTTAACACAGCATGGAGCAGCAGTAATTCCAGTCCTGCCGCCTCAGCAGATTGCAGCCCCCGTCTCCCAGCCCAGGACAAGGACTTTTCTATATCCCAGCACTCCTTTACGTACAAACAGAGCGTACGAACAGTCAGGAGATGGCACCCCGTGGGGATTGCACATATGACCTTAAAATATTGCTTCGTTCTTCGCTGTGCAAAGGGTTTCCTTCAGACACTGAGTCTCAGCCCTGAAGTACAGATAAAAGGTGGTCAGGCTGGGACACAAAGTGCAATTTTAAACAGTAGGATGCAACCTCAATCTTTGCTTTAAAGGCACAAAACTGTTTTCATAACGTAGCCAACTTGTAATAATGACACGTCTTTAAAAACTACATCGCTTGTGGGTTTTATCCATCGCAATTCAAATGGAAAGGTGTAACAGTGATTTAGTGACAACGTGATGCTAACATTGCTTTTTAGCCCTCAAAAAAAAGAGCAATATGAAGGCTCCAGAATAAACTGGCGGGGTTTATCTAGCGGCTGAGGTATGACTCCGTAACATTTCAAGTCAAGTTTCTGCTTGTACCGTATAATGCTTCATTTCATAACGATACATTAGTGACAAATTTTGATACTTTAATACACTATTCCTTTCTTCAATGACTAATTACTACAATTAGCTTCCTGCGTAGTAAATTCCTTCTCCTTCCCATCTCCCAGCCCTGAGCCTGTGACAACAAGCACAGAGCTGAAAAAGTACTTTTGTCTTTGCCGTTTGGTCCTTGGGAGGGGTCGACAGGGGACCAGCCCTTAGCTTTTTAATGGGGAGGATTAATTAGACACCTTTTACTTAAAAATTGCCTGGGCACCTTGAGGAGCAAAGCAAATTGGAAGGGGCTGCCCAGGGAAGGGGTCAAGTCCCCATCCCCGGAGGGATTTAAAAGCCGGGCAGATGAGGTGCTTAGGGACAGGGTTTGGGGGTGGGATGGCAGGGGTAGGGGAACAGTTGGGCTTGGTGATCTTAAAGGGCTTTTCCAATGTAAACTTTTCTGTGTTTCTATGAAATGCTGAGCGGGGCTATGTGAAAGCCCCTTTTTTGCTGGCACAGCCCCCGGCAGCGTGCTGGGTGCCAAGGCAAAGCCTCGGGATGGCCGTTCCGCTAAAAAAGATGAAGTGCATTACCCGATATCTGAGCCTAATGGCTCTCTACAACCGTAAAGGGGATCCCTGCCATCATTCCCCCAGCTCTGCCCGTAGGAGGTTGCCGGCTGCGGGGAGGACGGAAGGCAGCAGAGGGTCGTGCCTCGGGGGCCATAGCTATCACCTTCTGGGGGGCAGCAGAGGGGCGGCAGGGCCAGACCCCTTGGGCCAGGCTGGCCAGTTCACTCTAGATGCGTTTGCAATTGAACTCCCTCCTCCTGCTTCTCAGGATGTTTGAGTTTCAGTACAAGTTTGCAATGTGACTCGGCAGCCTTTTCTGTTTTCGGGGGATAATTCCTATACCGCATCTTGATTCCTGCCAGATCCTGCTTTGCCCAATCCCGCGAAGATATTTAGGCTTATTATTTCCCTCCTACGTAAAGTCACGATAAAGTTATATAGAATCATAGAATCATAGAATCATAGAATGTTTTGGGTTGGAAGGGACCCCTAGAGGCCATCTAGTCCAACCCCCCTGCAGGAGCAGGGACACCGCTAACTAGATCAGGCTGCTCAGAGCCCCATCCAACCTGGCCTTGAATGTTCCCAGGGATGGGGCCTCCACCACCTCTCTGGGCAACCTGTTCCAGTGTTTCACCACCCTCATTGTAAAGAACTTCTTCCTTATATCTAGTCTAAACCTACCCTGGTTTAGTTTAAAACCATTACCCCTTGTCTTGTCACTGCTGGCCCTACTAAAAAGATTTTCCCCCTCTTTCCTATAGGCCCCCTTTAGGTACTGAAAGGCCGCAATCAGGTCTCCCCGCAGCCTTCTCTTCTCCATATCATATGGATGTACGTGATGCAGGAAGAGGTACAAAGCCACGCAGGACACAGCAAAGCCAGCGGGGTCTGGCCGCGATCAGGAGCTGCTCGGCTCCGCAGGGCTCGTGCTGGCCATGCACGGAGCGGGAGCTTCATCCCGATGTTCGCCTGCAGGATTTCCTCCAAAACCACCTGGAAATTGCAGCTTTGTTGTCTTTCCCCAGTTAAGGAGGCAGAATTTGTTTGGGTTTTTGTAAGAGAGGCAGTGCTTTTTGGTTTTAGCTAGATCTTGCCGGGAAGACACAGAAATCTCTAAGTTGATATGCAATTGGGAGTAAGAGGGCTCTTTCTAAAAATTAATGAATAAAAAAAGTTTAGTTGAGAAGAACAAAAATGTAAAAGCTTGAGCTGGTCCTTCAAGTGATAAGATCAAGTCTCAGCTGCTCTTCTGGTGGATGAATTTTTCATGGAGTCTAATCTGTGTACAGGTAGAAGATGGAACAAAATATTCTGATGAAATTAGCAGGACAACATCCTCTCTGACTCCAGTTAGACTGCCCAGTCAAATCCACTTCGCCTCTCCTTCACTCCCTCTTCCCTGGGAAACACTGCAAGAAATTTCAATCAATTAAAGCCCTTTAGTTCAGAGCTGTAGTGCTCTTCTGGCACGGCACCTTTAGCCTGGGGACACGCAGACGGCTAATCCTGGTCATCAGCTCATTAACATCCACCTGAAAACCCGTTCCTTCCTTTCTTGCAGCCAGTTTCATTATTCAGTCCTCTTGACAGTTAGAAGCATTCCCCCATTTCCTGATGTAAATTTAGCCATAACTATACTGGAACATCTCTTTCTTCTGATAGGATAAATTTTTCCTTTCACTTACACAGTTCTTCTCCTCCTGCCTTTCACCTTTCATCAAAATTGCAGAGTCTTTTCTCCTAAACCAAACTTGCCGTTTTCCTAAGTGCTGCAGTTGGCATTTTTCTGTACAAGTTCATACTCGCCTCCCTTGAGCTTTGGTTACCAAAATAATTGCGCGGCGCTAAATATGAAAATGCTGGCTTTGTAAAGAAGCATTTCGCCCTTTTTGTGGTTGAGATTTGGCCCTTCTCCCTCTAGATAATGTGGGAATGGCAAAGGCAAACAACTCACCCCCACGCCGTGCAATGCGGGGGGGCTCCTGGGGTGCCTCCTCCTCTCTTGCGGCGTGATGTACGCTTTGTCTCCCTTTCAGCCTTTCTTGAAACATCTTCCAATTCTTGTACTCATTTCCCATTTTCTCAAGTCATTTTTCATCTTACAACAGATTATACTCTTTGACAAAGCGTAGATAGATCTATTGCATTTTTTCTTGAAGGAAATAAGTTATCTTATCACAGAAAGATAAATTAGGTTGGTATTATATCCCAGTTTCCATTTGCCCATATATGTTTACTGGAGCACTGGTTATATTCCCATCTTCATGGGCCTTCCCACTCATCATCTTTCATGTAATAACTCTTTTGCCTTTAGAATAATGCTTGCAATATCCAGATAATTTAGGAAATGAAGCAGATAACACATGGAGCTCATCTCGACTATGTCGATAAAGTTAAATAATGCCAGAGCATAGCCAGAGACACAGGAACTATATACTAGTCTATACTGGCGCTTTGGTAGAGCAGGCCCATGGCATCAGGCCATTCTAGTTGGCGGGACAGTGCTGTGCCTTGCTGTCCAGACACAGCCACCTGTGGCTTACCTGGGGTTTATTTTATGTACAAGTAACAATCTGGGCTCATCCTGGTGAATCTAATTGGTGTCATAGCCCAAGTGCCAGAAACTGCAGCAAACCGAGTTTTTTGGGCATTAGATCATTTCTAACATGGCTCCATTTCAAACTGGTTGCTTGTCTAGAGGTGGCAGGATCTCTCACGCTGGGAAGAGTAAACTGTACCCACCATAATTTGTGTTTAAAGCAGTATTGCCTTTATCATCAATGTATCGAGAATAAGGAGAAACTGAGGTTCAGGATGCTCCGTGCTGACCTGCATGTATTCCCATGCCAGCCAGGGTGGGCTTATTGTGACTCCTGGGAGAGCAGAGAAGGATGGATGGGTGGTGGTGGTGGTGTAGGTCCCACTCATCGTCAACGATCTCTGAGCAGAGCAGTCATTTTAGACTTGTCTGTATTTCAGATTAACCTGATGAGTGAGACAGAAGTATGTGCACCTCCAGCAAAACACAGAGCTGGGGGTAGGGTGGTGTAAGGGCTTAGTAGTGACAGCATGATTGACGAGGTGTGGGTTGGAATCACAGACTGGGGCTTGAAATAGAGCATGAGCTCAGGACCGCTCAAGGGTTTTGTGGTGGTCCATCTGAGAAGGGCAAACTGTCTTAAGACCCTAGACAGCAGGCGTTTCAAATCTGCCCGGACTGGAAAGGTTATTTCCATGCTAGGAATCATAGAATCATAGAATCGCTTTGGTTGGAAAAGACCTTTGAGATCATCGAATCCAACCTTTACCCTAACCCCGCCATCCCACCACTAAACCCTGGCCCTAAGCACCTCACCTGTCCTTCTTTTAAATACCTCCAAGGATGGGGACTCGACCACCTCCCTGGGCAGCCCATTCCAGAGCCTGACAGTCCTTTCGGTGAAGAAGTTTTTCCTAATGTCTAGCCTAACCCTGCCCTGGCGCAGCTTCAAACCATTCCCCCTCGTCTTATCACCTGTTACCAGGGAGAAGAGGCCAACCCCCACCTCACCTCAGCCTCCTTTCAGGTAGCTGTAGAGGGCGATCAGGTCTCCCCTCAGCCTCCTCTGCTCCAGACTAAATAACCCCAGTTCCCTCAGCCACTCCTCATATGACTTGTGTTCCAGACCCCTCTACCACGGGCGTAAGGGCAGTAGCAGGCTCAGCAGCCCCTTGTCTGCTCAGAGGCCGGACGGGCGCAGCTCAGGAGACTCGAGGTCTCCTTCACACAGATTTTCATGAGTATGAGATTCCTCACTCCGTATTGGAGCTTGACACAGATCCTGGAACTTGCACGTTCCTTTTGTTTTCCACGCGTACGAAAAATCATTTGCTTTTCCAAAGCTTCCCACCTATACATTTTGGAAAAGTGAAAATGATTTTGTAGTCTCAGGAATGTAGC
>NW_009259037.1:1372547-1395997 GCF_000687185.1 Egretta garzetta | reverse complement strand
CATTGCCCTTCTTTCTGCCACCGTGCCTGTCCAGGACACCCCACTGGGCATCTGCACTTCTCGCCGCTGGGGTATAACCTTACAGATGGATCCGGTTTGAGTCAGAGGTTAGGAAAACGCACCACACATCATTCGGGTTTGACACTTACAACGCTCTACTCTGGAAACAGTTAATAGCCAAGAGTACAATGATGACTTTTATAATTCAAAGTGACCCAAATCATTACGGTATCTTTTACCAGTAGTCATCAATTTTCAGAGTAAGTTCCAACAGTTCTCTCCTGCTGGCTATAAAATAACCGAACAAAAGGGTTTGCTAAAGGGGTGAGATATTTCATGCTTCTGAAATTTTCTCACACTCTTGAGATCGTGAAAATAATATGCACTCTCCATATTTCTCACTGTAAGTGACAGCAGAAACTCGTTAATTCATCTCGTAAAGAAATACAGGTAAAAAATCATATTCACTCCTCCTGCCTTCTGCTCAGCAAGAGGATGTGATGTAGGAGACTGGAATGACTCTTGAAATCCAAGGTACATTTCATCGCATTTATATTTTACTGACCCAACCAAAGTTGCTTAAATGAATTGCCCTTGCTGCTGTGCCCACAGCAGTGCCAAGCCACTACCATTGCGATTTAGGTCTTCCGTGTCGCTTCTCTTAAGGCAAAGCAGTTCTTTTGAGAGACCTGGATGATTATGTCTTGCCCAGAAGGTGTTTCTGGGAGGTATCAGTGAAAGGAAAAATCGGGAACCTAGAAGAAAAGAGTAAAATGGGTGTCCTGAAACTGGGGAAAAAAAAAAAAAAAAAAAAAAGAGAAGGAAAGTAGAGCACTGGGAGTAGAGATGAGGCAATGAAAAAAAAATGCCTCTAAAGCATCTGGCTGTGAAAAAAAATCAAGTCAGCCAAAGGCTGATTAGTAGCTGTAGTATCAGGGTGATCCCATTAGGGATGTAACATTGTTTTCATCTTGCTGTATTCTTGTGGAAGAAAAATTATCCAGCAATTCTTAATGGAATAACTATTCCATTAAATCCTCGTCATGAAAGCAATTGGAAAACAACCGAGCGCAAAAAGCTCTGAAGAAATACAAATATGTAACGAGGAGCTGAGTCCTTCGGCCCTGCAAACAGAGGGAGGCACAGTGGAGCTGAGAGGGCCACCAGTTTAAAGGAGGCAGTAGTGGCTTTGGCTGGCACCTCCAGGGCTTCAGAAAGACGCTCTCAGGATAATACACTGTTAATTAACTTTCCTTTTCCCCAGAGGATCTTTGCATCCAGTTGGTTTAAGACCTACCTAGAAAATGGGGTTCAATTCTCTTTCCCGACTTAAAATTTCACAAGTGGGGGTGCTGAGGTGAGGGAGAGAGCCAGGTTTTGTCCCCGGCAATGTGAGCATGGGTAGGTTCTTCAGGCATTTCTGGGAACAGAAACTATGAAATTAGCTTTATCTGTTTTAATGTGGAGTAGAGAATTATTTTGCCAGTGCTTCGTACCGTGTGTCCCAGCTGCTCAGCGCTGCTGTACTGTGCTCGGTACAAACGCAGGGGTGGGAAATGTCCCCTAGAGGAGCTCCTGCTATTCGGCAGTGATTCAAGCACAGAAGACCGAGATCCCTCTTAATGTTATCTTTTTCTTTTCCTCAGCTGTTATACTTTGTGGATTATTTTTTTTTTTTTTTATAACTGGTCCTAAAGACTTGTTTGGGGAACAAACTTTTGGGGCTACAATTTTGTGAGATGAGTGCTCAAGGCTCAGCCCTTGTGGTTAGGGGGCTCACAGCTTCCCATACCTTTTTCTGTTGGAAATTGTTTTGGTTTTTTTAAAAAGCACAAAAAAATTGATGTATTTGACATGGCTTTTAGGAAATGCTCCTGCCCTGACCATGTTTTGGATAGGGTTCATCTCAGCAGCTGAATTATGCTCGTGGTTGAGGCGGAGACAAGATGCTTGAGATTACCTCTGCCCTCCAAATGTCTCGTTCCTGCAGTTCAATATATCTCCGTGATGGGCAGTGTCAGAGAGGCTGAAATCTCAGACTTCCCTGGTACCTCGCTGAGGATGACAGACTGCTAAAGGATAACTTCACATGGCCTTCCAGAGGACAACCATGCTTTCACCTTATTTTCGGAGATCGCTTGCCGGCTTGTGCCTTGCAGGATCATTATTTTCTATCAAGGCGGCAGCTTCTCATTTTAAAACAAATATTGTCCTTGAAAGCATCCCACTGCCACTGATAAAATGATGCTTCATTGAGTTATCTCCATAAGCACATGTCGGCAATCGCTGTGGATAAATTACATACATCAAAGGCTTCTAATGACCATACTTTGAGTAAAATTAGCTTCTTGAGTTTGCATCGTTAATTAAGCTCAACACCACCCTTCCACATATGCTGCTTTCCCTAATAGCCCGTGCTGTCTACGAAGCATAAATTACTGCCCGTCTGCTCAGGTTCAGTTTTGATACACTGGGTACAGCAACGCGATCTGGTTTGCTTTTCCTTGTTCTAGGTGAGATCTTATCGTTGCACATATCTTAAGTACACACGGAAATACTAGATAAATTAAAGCTCGTTACAGCTCACTGAATCTAGGTATAGGAAAACCAGCGTTACCTGCACAGGTTCACTGTTTATTTGTTTGCCCAGTCCCAGCCCTCATAGCTACCTGCACGGCATTTCACATTCTTGAAGAGGTCTCAATGCTCTTACACCCCCATGGCCCAGTCCATTTGCCTTTATTTAGGCTCCCGGAGGGGAGCTCTCTTCAGGGAGCTCGTGTGGAAAATTTTGGGTTAGATCTGGTGTGCTACAGCTCATGCATCCCCTGCTCCTTCCTCCAGCAATCATCACACCGACAGAGCATCACCTCCATCACCACACCACCTCCTCTCCGGCGGTGCCTGCAGCGACTCAGGTCTCTGCTCCCAGGGAAGGGGCGATGGGACGAGGGGCAGTGGCCTCAAGTTGTGCCAGGGCAGGGTGAGGTTGGCCATGGGGAACAATTCCTTCCCCTTGGGGCTGTCAGGCACTGGAAGGGGCTGCCCAGGGAAGGGGTCAAGTCCCCAGCCCTGGGGGGATTTAACAGCCGGGCAGAGGCGGTGCTGAGGGCCAGGGTTTGGGGGTGGGATGGCAGGGGTAGGGGAACGGTTGGGCTGGGGGAGCTTAAAGGGCTTTGCCAACCCAAACCATTCTGGGATTCTATGATTCTAAGGTAACAAGAGCAATCGGTTAGAAAGAAAGAAAGCGAGCAAATTAAAAGTGAGTGGAAGCTGGCAGGCATCAGCAACAAGCCGAATCCTGAGCAAATTGAAGCAGAGTGGTACAAAGTATTTATAGAAACAAAAGCCGTTCCTAATCCTTTTAGAGCAGGGGCCTGCGAAATTTGTTATGCAACATTCACCCAGGCAAAGATTTATCCTTGCTCCGGAGTCAAATATTTTTAAACTGTATCCACATCTTTCTGACCCCTGCACAACACACCACAAGTTTAAAGAGGACCTGCTCGATCACTGGTCCAGTTATAGATGCACATTAAAATCTCCTCAGATCTGGACCAGTACATCTCACTTGTCTTTCTGAAACTTTTCTTTTATTTTTTAGGTCAGAATTCTGGAGTAAATGTTCAAAACACAGAAGTCTGAAGAAGAGTGTCTCTGAGGTCAAACTTCAGCTGAGAAAGTCATCTCAAAAATCTGCTGGCAGTGAATCCATCCATCCACTGGCAGCAGGGCATAAAGTTTGCACTTTGTGTTTCTGTATTTGGAAAGATCAAGAGTGGCTTGGGTTTGAATTTTGTTTTTAATTAGTTGGTAGAGCCCACAGGATTCACCTAATTATGTGTAAAGGCCTGGCCTAACCACAGGCCCAGCTGCGGCTCATTCTCATCTGTGTCCTTCATAACCTGTGCTCACCCAACCAACAGTTGTATGAGCCATGACCACCTGCTAGGAGAACAGCTCTAATTCCCATTCCGTCCCCCTAAATCTTTGTCAATCAAGCAATAAGAGGTGATAAATAGCTTGTGCTTCCTCCTTCTCCATCAACTCCTCACTCGGAGCAATGTCAGCTGTGGGGGTGTTTGGTTTTGGTTTTGGTTTTGGTTTTGGTTTTGGTTTTGGTTTTGGTTTTGGTTTTGGTTTTGGTTTTGGTTTTCAGCTCCTAAGGACCCCATGAAGCAGTTTCGTAATGAAGCCAGCTTAATTTAGGGTGGAGGGCCTTGCTGCAGGAGCCAGAATTGGGAATCTTTGGCAAAGGAAAGGTAAGTACGTGTGTCTTGTTGTATTTATATTGTCCTGCTTTCCCTATTTGAGAAGCTTTCTGTTAGTGAGTGATGAGCAAACCCAGAGCTAAGTGAGCCAATGCATTTTTTGGAATATTCGGTGTGTAATTCCTGGTACAGAACAAGCAAGGAGTTTGCTTATTTCAGCCTTCCAACCAGGGCAAAGCATCTAAAATACACAGCAGCATCAGAGGTGGGTTTGCTAGCGCGCTATTTTATTGTGAATTATTTATTTCTGTCAAACCTTGACTTTGGGAATCGTGTGATTGCCCAAGTTTCTCTCCAACTCATTTTTATGTTGCAGAAATGTTAGGATTATCAATAAAAGCTGCAATAAGGAGTATGGGGGGAAAAAAATGCTATGAACTTCTTATTAAAATCTCTCACTGTCTGTAAATTAATCTTGTAATTTATGAAGCCTTTTAGATTATGAAACCCTGTAGAGGCTGGTTTAGAAACGTCTTCCTCTGACTCCCAGTTCTCCCTCTCTTTTACCATCTAGTGTTATCTTGATCTGTCCTCCTGCAGTGAAAACCCATGCATGGTGCTTGACTTCTTCAGTGCCCAGCCCTTTTTGTGGCGGTTTAATTCATATTGTTCTTGCGAGCGTAAGAATTTTACTTTCTGTGAGTATTTCAAAAAGCTTTAAAAGCTGATTGTTGTTTTAACAGCAATTGCAGAATTTCCCAGCTTTATTTCCTAAATAGTTTGAAAGCAGGAATAGAGAATACTATCAACTTGAAAGAGCATCAAGAAAATGTGTTCTTCTTAAGCAGCACTTGAATCTTCTCAAAAACCTGAATGAACTGAGATAATGTGTGTTGTTGGGGTTTTATACGGATAATTGGTCCTACGTTTCCTTTGGCTTTGCTTCAATGGCTGTAAAGGAGGTTATGGAGAATTGATATTTGAACCCGGGTTCTGCTTCACAAAAGGTTTTAAGACACGCGGTCTGGATCCAGATCTGGGCTCTGCTGAAGTGTGAAGGTCTCTGATTTGCTTGCAGCCCTGTGTAGTTTCCCTTGCCGGGGAAGGACTCGAGCTCATGGACTCTTCCATAGTCACCAGCGCATGGCCCCCACCACACGTTCCTCACCATGTGCACTACCGGGGCGCGTCGGCTTCTGCCTCCCAACTTGATATTTACTGATACGCTTCAGCGGTAACCCAGAGCCCACAGCTTTAGTGCCAAAATGAGGTTTTGTGTGTCACTCCAGGCCCTGTTTCTTATGGGTATTTGGGGGGATCCGAATAACTCTCTGCATACAACATATAATGTTTGTATATAAGATATAAGTTTCAGAGGGCAATGCCTTCCCCTCAGTGTCCTTCTGAGCATCCTCATCCTCTTTGAGATGAGAAAATGGCTGTGTAGGTTTTGTCTGAAGGAAAAGGAGGTACTTGTGTGGTGCAGCCCCTCCACCTCGCATACCTGGCCTTCTCTCGCCAGATGATAATGTGCCCGAAGACAAGTGCAAAACATCTTTGTAGGGCTTGAACACATTTTTGGCAAGACACAGTCATAAAATGATAAATGTTTAATGTTCCTCTGATTCCCCGCATTTTTTGTTGTACGTATTAGGGTTCTACTGTTGCTTATGAAATGCCTAGAACACTGCAGTAGCTCAGGGCTGTAAAAAATTAATTTACTATGCTTTCTTTAATACCTTAAACCCCTTTTCCAGACCTTCTGTAACTGTCTTCAGAAGGAAGTTGAAATATATTCTTTCCCACTCGTTAGCTCACAGCTGGAGAACTGTGACGGGACGTTGTCAGAAGCTGCCACACATCTCCCAGCGATGCACCCGGACTGTTGGCGCGTGACTTAATTTCGGGCTCTGACTTTGCCCCTCTGTATAGGGGCAGCTTAATTTGTTTGCTGGGCTTTTAATGAATTCTAACAATACCGCAGCTTACCTGCAAGTAATTCTGTTGGGTGGCTTTCCACTGCCCTAGGAATAAATCAGGATTGTGGTCTTTCTCTGAAAAAGTACTTCTGGGAGGAAGGATCTGAGTGCTGTGTGTATGGAATAGTCAAGTAATATGTAATATAGCACCCGTTGGGCTGTCGGAGACTGGCTGTAAAATGTTGAACTCCTTTCATTTCCACCGACTGCGAGGGAAGCCAATCTATCACCCGACAGCTCATGGGGGTGAAGTGATGTGAAAAGATTGCTCCTCTGGTTTTGAAAGGCAGTGCTAGAAGCTGGTGTTGCGAGGGAGCTGAAAATTTTCTGATTCAAGTTCTGTATGTGGTTTCCACCAAACTTCTTTCCATTGGTTAGTCATCACAACTGGGCAATACCATTTTTTTGCCCAAACAAACCCACTGAAGGATATTTTTTCTGTGCTTTTATTGGGTGGAGGAGCTGGTTTATAGGAGGGATGGAGCAGGAGCTGTTGCTCCTCCCTCCCTGGATGGGCAGGATGCTCCTTTGATTGCATTCCAAAAAACCTCCAACTTTGGAGATTTGCCTTCAGTCCTAGCGGTGCTGCTCCAGTCACGTGTAAGGAGCAGGTTAATTACAAAAAAACCAAAACCCAACCCCAAAAAACCAAACCAAAAAAACCCAAAAAATGCTTTCCCGGTGCTTCATCTTGTTCTTGGATTTCTCTTTAAACTTGGGCAAGCTGTTACAAACTGTGCGGTGAGACAGTCTATAGCACCTCATATTTTATATTTTTAAAAGGAGGTATTTGTGAGTCATCTTAGACTGCATCTACATCTCAGTCACTTAAACTGTAAACTTCTTGTCACCATGAAAACAATACGTGAGGGTATCCATTGTCACAAATTGTAGAGAATAAAAGAAAGCCTTATTAAGAGACAGTGTGCCACCCATTGCAGAGCCCCTAGGAAGGTCCAGGTTGCCTTAAAAATATTGTATCGCTGGAAGACTTCAGGCAAAATCGTGACAGCTTGTCCTACTGCGTGGTTCTCTGCAATGATTTAAGCTTGGAATCTGTCTTGCCTGACATGTACCAGTATTTGATTAAAAACATCCCGCAGCACTATTTCATGATTATTATTGACAGTGCAGCGCAAACAGTTGTTTGTTTTTCCCTCTTGTCAAAATAAGGTGCCATGCTTCAACTGACTTGTGCCAGCATAACAAAAACCTGACACTTGTTCCTTGTGGCTCAAAACAAGAAAAGGCTAATAAAGGGCCTGTCAGGTGGCCCGTGTGCTTTCTGAAGGACCCTTGAAAGGCAAATTTGAATCATAGAATCACAGAATGTTTTGGGTTGGAAGGGACCCCCAGAGGTCACCCAGCCCAACCTCCCTGCAGGAGCAGGGACACCTTGAACCACATCAGGTTGCTCACAGCCCCGGCCAACCTGGCCTGGAATGTTCCCAGGGATGGGGCCTCCACCCCCTCTCTGGGCAACCCCTGCCAGGGTTTCACCACCCTCACTGGAAAGAATTTCTTCCTTAGATCCAGGCTAAACCTACCCTGCTTCCGTTTAAAGCCATCCCCCCTTGTCCTGTCCCAGCTGGCCCTACTAAAAAGCTTGCCCCCCCCTTTCCTCTGGGCCCCCTTGAAGCCCTGACCGGCCGCACTCAGCTCTGCCCGCAGCCTTCTCTTCTCCAGGCTGAACCCCCCCAACTCTCCCAGCCTGGCCTCAGAGCAGAGGGGCTCCAGCCCTCGCAGCATTTTTGTAGCTTTTGGCGTGAGAGATGTTACTTTAGCACCATTATTGTCGTTCCACTCTGCAAGAATCCAACCGTAGACCGCCGTGTCCGTACAGCGTGTCTTTAGCCAAATGGCACGCTGCGTCGTCGGCGTTGGCTGGCGCCCTCCCTCCCGTCTCAGTACCGCTTGCGTTGATTCGTATCTCTCATCCTTTAACTTCTGGACTCCATAAATCAGTTCTAAGCTTGACTAACTAAAATTAGATTTGTGGTGTCTGTGGAGAGATGCTGGAACGTGACAGCCAGGCTTCGTCATCCTGCCTCCAGTAGTGAGGAGGAGGAGGAGGGTAGAGCAGACCTTCCTGAAGTCACCTTTTCTCACAGCGCGGCAGCAAGCGCTGCTTTGCTCCGGGAGGTGGAAGGGGGATTCTTTCTCGTCTCCTCTTCTTCCAATACAATTCTTAGTACGTGAACTGATCATGTTCACTGTAACTCGCAGATTAAAAGATTTATCAATTACTCTTCTCTTGCCTATTCCAGAGGAGATTTTTTGCTGTTTTGGACAAGCTTTATCTTGTACCATTTATTGCAACTGTCTGGTTATCACAGAAAGTCGGTGCAAGGAACTGTAACTGCTGCGTTGTGCTCCTGCCATCCCCAAGCAACCACACATTTTACCATTTCAAATGCTCTGAAGGTATCGCTTGCTGGAAACATTTAGACATAAAATTCGTGTTTGGGTTTTTTTCCACTGTTATAAAAACCATCAGGACACCTGTCTTCTCTCCCTGCCTAACAGCTGAAATGGCTTCAGACTGTCTACTGTCAATATAATCCCGAGGAATAACATTGTGCTGCCTTTTCACCTCTGGCACAGGCATCAAAATGCAGAAACACGAGAAAATGTAAAGGAGTTCACAGTGCTGTGCCCTCCACCAAAACATTACTTTCCTTTTTCTGCTTCTGGCGCCTTGATTTCCCATGGAAAACTGATCACTGGCTGAGGGTAAGCACTTGAGAAGGGAGAATTTGGGTTTCTGTGCTTTACTTTAGCCCAGGTGTGTTGTAAATCTGGGCTCCCAGGGTTCAGCTCACTCGGCTGAGCGTGGCTACCTGCTGGCATTTCACCCTGATGGCCTCCAGTGTGTACCAAACCTGTGGGCTTCCTCTACATCCCACACCACATCCACTGTCCCTGGGTGGATGCCTGATACCCAGATCAGATGGCATCAGACAGCTACGTTTGGCCAACAGAACTGACCTCAATGAGGCTTAAACAGGTAGCACAGTCCTAAAATGAAAACCTGCTTTTCCCGGTGCTGAGCATTGGTTTGGATTTGAAGTTGCTGAATCTCTTCAGCCTACCTGATGCCGCCTGAATTTGCTGTGATTGCTGCGAAGACAAAACCTCTGGCAAAAAACGTTGCTGGATTAGCTCTGCGAACACTGCAATCCCCAGGCAGCTTGTGTGGGGGAGGCTATGGCGTTCCTTCATGGTGAGTTAGTAACTGCAAAAAGGACTTGGGATGGTTCAGATCCTGAGGTGATGGGGGGGGATTCCTGCTTTTTTTTTGAGCAGAGGTCGGTCTCAGTTGCTGCCCAGCACTGGGCAGGTCTTGCCTGTCTATGGCGTCATTTGTAGTAGAAGGGAGCGGTGTGTCCACAAGCTGCTGCTGCTGCTGGAGAGAAGGTCTTGGGTACTGACTGCCCTGGAGACCGTCCCGTGCAGTTGGGCATGGAGTCCACCAGGAGATGGAGGAACACCTTCTTCTAACTCCTTTTCTGAACTGGCTTACCCATCCCGACTGCGATGGGAAACCTTCTGTTTTCAAGCAAAAGGTAACCACTCTACACCTTGTATCTTGGGGGGGCATGGAAATAGCAGCAATCGATGGAAATCCTTGAGTATTTCCTGGAACACTTCAATACGAGTGTCAGTTGTGGTCGTCTTGGATTGAGGTCGACCCGTTGCCTTTGACTGCCTGTGGCTATAGCTGCTGTTATGAGATGAAATAGAAAAGTGGCCTGAAAAGCCTCTGAAATGCCTCTAACGAGGCCCTGGAGAAGGAAAATGAGAGGAGATCTGGAAAATAATTGGAGATCTGGTTACTCCGGAGCAAGTGCGCCGTGTGTGCTGGTGCGTGTTCCGCTTGCAGCCCCATCTCCGCACGACATCCTTTCTTCAACAGAAGGGGTTCTGTTTTCTTCTTCTCCCATGTCTAGGTGCACATCCTGCTGTTTTCAGAGGCCAAACTGGTTGTAGACCAGTCACCCTTAGCCATGAGGACGTGGGTACTGATCCCAACATGTGGGTACTGATCTCAGCCCACCTTAGCAAACAGGCAGCCGCCCTTGCCTTCCCTTGCTCCCTCACATGCAGTAACTCATTGCAGTTCCCTGCCTTATTTCTTTTCTGTCCAAGACAGGAGGTGCTTGATGCTTAAAACTATTGATAACGTGGGTAGAGCCAAGGTGAAAGAGCTGGAAAGTGGTGATAAATGGCTGTCATAAAAGAGCTATTTAATTTACCTCTACCCAGAGACTTCCTCTACCTTCTGGTTTTCCAGTTTCCTTAGAAACTAGGAGACTTGGGAATTTTGGTACTGATTAGAGAAAAAAAATTTACAGTATTTCTCTGATTGCCCGCCTACTGAATGTAATGCATCAATACTGAGTTCAGGACCTTGCTTCAGTCTATCAAAAAGTATCACAATGCTGCAAAATCATTTGTTTGATCCTTTAATTCAGGTGCTGAAATGAGTTTCAGAATCGGTGAGGATAATTTCTAGATTGTTAAAGAAGGAAATCTGTTTGAGGGCTGGAAAGTAATGTTTAAAACAGTTCCCTCTTACAGATGGTGATATAACTGAGATTTTTTTTTTTCGTTTCCATTTTGGAAATATTTCTACGGTTACTTCTATAAAGCTTCCACTCCAGGCTAATTCTCCCCTTACTGAATTCAGATTTTTCACATCCCCAGAATTTGTTTTATTTCATAGGTGGAAAGCTGAGAGCAAGCAGCAGTTTGCACATGTCTGTGGGCTGTGACAGCAGCGTCCTCCCCGTGTCTCACCTGAAAAAATAGTGGAAGTAGCTAATCTTGACATACAAAGCTGCACGGTAGAATTAGTTAAAGCCAGAGGGAATGAGAATTTGAAAATGGCTCTGAGTTTCAAACACATTAATTGAAATTCACACTATATTCCCATTCTGGTATAAAAATCTGCCGCCGTATATGAGTGCACTGACTTTATATGGTGAACCCTCAGAAGTGCTGCAATTTGTCTTGTGTTGTCAGCTATAGCAATGCGCTTCGTAAAAAGCCCGGTGCTTGCCGGGTACGGTTCTGGGCTGGCGTTTCCAGCTCCCGTACTCTCCGCCACCCATCCAGAAACCCAGGCAGCCCGGCAGGGATTCTGCAGCCGTGGGATGCCAAAACCCACCTTCCTTCCCCAAGACTCAACCCTGAACAACAGAGAGGGATATATGAGAAAATACAGACATTGTGCACTTAAAGTCCAACTCAAATAAGGACCAGGGACAAAACAACACAGCACTTTAAATAAAATTACTGCCTTGCCCCAGAGGATTTTCAGGCCAGCAGCACGTAGCTGGTGTGAGCCCTGCCTGGAGAAGGTGGCCAAGATGCTGTTGGAGCAATATGTGTGCCGTGCCGGTGGCACAGCTTTACAGCTGCCTAACAGTGCAAATGTAATGTTTTGGCAAAGAAGCTTGGGGACTTTGTCATTTGCACAGCTAAAAGTTATTTTAGACACTTGGCTTTCCTCTGTCTCCCTAAGTAGACGTTTCTTTCAGGTGATAATACAAAGAGAATTGAGTTTCTGTGTTGGGAAAGGGCAGACGCAGCATCTGCAACACCTGAAAGTGTTTACCTGGCAGGAGGGACTGAACAGCAACAGCACACTGTGTTCCTGCAGAGATACCACCCCCTCCTTCCCCCTTGCATCTGGGTGTCACCCCATGCTGGGGGCTGCAGCCGGAGCCATCCCCAAAAGTCACCGTTTGCCTACGTGTTGCTTGGTTTTAACAACATACTTGATCGTGAGATGCCTCAAATGACCTTTGCTGTATTTCTTCATTAAGTCTAATCTGAATCTTATCCTTTGTTATGAAATATAGTCTTAAGAGAATATTAGCTGAGAATTGCACCCCAATTTTGGGTAAAGGAGCATTTGTTGTTGTCTTTGCGGGGGTGGAGGAAAGGAGCTGGTCTGGAGGAAACATCTTTGCTCAGCCCCTTTCTGCACACCCGTTCAATTACCTGTCACTTAAGGAGAAGAGCAGCCTTTCAGATCTGAAGTCACATAATCGTTGCAAAAATCTACGGGGAGAAACTAAATACCTTGGGAATAGTCGCTGCTGGCCTCCCGTATGGTTTAAAGTGCTGAGAAGTGTCTGAGAGAGGTGTCAGCGGGAAGATTAAGAGGAAATTTCCTGAGGCAAAATACTTGTGGGTCTTAAAATGTTTTCTTTGCTTTTCAGAGAGTACACTTGTCCAAATGTTTCCCACATGGGCTGAAATACTAGTTTCTCTGCAGACGGTATAATTTCATACCTGGCACCAGAGGGTAAAACGCATTTCAGCAATGGGCCGGAGGAGGGAAGCCAACCTTGGAGTCAGGGGCTCCATAAATCCTGATGGTTTAGCTTAGAAAGTCTGCTGACTTTATGCTCCGGTGAGCACTGTTTTAAGAACCTTTATTTACTTGTTTTCCTCTTTACCTTGCCTTTTTTTGAAGTACCGTTATATCTATTTCAGCTCGTAATGTTATTTCTTTGTCACTACGGTAACATCAAACCAGACGTGCCGATCTCAGAGAAACAGAGGAGAGGTTATCAGCCAAACTGCTACTAGGATGAACCCCCTTTTTTTTTTTTTATTTTTCTATTTTTATTTTTTTAACCATCCTTTGGAGATCATCCAAGGGAGAGGCACAACCCCCATCCACAAAGTCAAAGAGAATAAGTCTAAGAAGATGCTATGGGGAGATTGTTTGCTCTTGAAGCAAAGTGCATCTGTGCTGCTGTCCCCTCCTTCGCGCTGGGGACCTGAGATCCTCCCTGTCCTCGCAGTTCGTATCTGGAGGTCACATTGGTGGAGGAATGCCTGGAAGAATATCTTTGCCTGATCATTTCTAATGCTATGAGCTGTGATAGCCATTACTTGAGCGCTTTTATTGTGGGCCTGACCCCTCTCCTGCTTCGCAGAAAAAGGACTCTGTTTTCCCACCCAACTCAAACATCTGCACTCAAAATTTCAAGAAGCTGGGAACAGTTATCTTTGGAAGTGTCATACTTTGGTACGCTCTTGTCTCTCTGGGTGCAAACAGGCTATCAGACCAGCAGTAGGAACTGCCTGGCTTGGTTAACGGCATGCTTGCCCGTGTTGGCCATGCTGGAGCCTCACCACCCCTTCCTCAGCTCTTCCTTCCAAAACCAGAGCCTTTGCTACCTCCCCCTGCCGTGGCAATAATTGTGCCTCTGTTTAGAGCCAGTCCAGGCATCTCGGCATGTCTCTGTTGGGTTTTGCTTCTCCTGGCCGCAACCTGCCTGGCCAAATCCTGACCAAGCAGCATCCATCTCCAGCCTTGTGTTAGAAACTTCCTCCATGCTGGATCCTAAAACAAAAAATTGGCTTTTTCTTCATGGTTGCCTAAAGAATCTCATCTCTTTCATTCCAGTTTTTGCAGATCTACAATTCTGTTGCAAAGCACTTCAGTCAATAACTCACTAGTAGGGAAAATAATGGTGTGAATGGCATGGAGGTCTAAGGCTCCATCCTCGCTGGCCTACCAGCACATGCGGGAGAGGAGCCACGTCCTGTACTGTTGCTCTATAAAGTCTTTTATGATGTTTACAGTTCTGTGGCACAAATGTCTTGACTTGCTGTCTTGTCTCTGACCAAAAAGCAATTTGTTCTTACCTGCAGTTGCGCTCAGAAATCCTTATCTGGAAGGATTGTATATCGTATGATAGGAGGCTTCACATTAGAGCTTGGGATCGAATAGACTTTATAGTCCTGTTTGCTCCCAGTGCACTAACTTGGTAGTCAGGGGGATTTAGTTCTGGGTTGCAGTTTAAGTTGTGAGTCTTGCAAAGGAAAGTTGTGTGACACCTGGTTTTATTACTTTAATATCAAACAGGCCAGTCTGCAAATGAATCAATACTGTTAACGGGAGGGTAGTGGCATATTTTTTCCCCCCGGTCCTTTTCCTGACTATGTAAACCTTTGCCAGGCTTAACCATTTTTGCTTTAAGGGTATTAGCAGCCCAGTAATTAGTACCTTGCTGGGGTCGCTAAGGGTCAGAGGAACAAACTAATCTGTTTAGAAATCTACTATTTTTAACACTGTTCCTTCATGCAGCTGAGCTTTTACATGCTCTTTGTGTCTTGCTTTTTCACAACTATTTTTCTTATTTGCTCCTGTTTTCTGATATTAGCAGCAATGCTGGGATAATAGAATGGAAAGTATTAATTTTCCTCTCAATAGTGGGGAAATAATGTGACATCTTTGTTTGGTCTTATTAAACTGATCATAAACGAGAGTCACCCTCTCCTAACGTGCTCAGCCTTTCTTTGCATTGAGACGCCGTTAACCCAGCGCCGGCGCGTCGTGGTGGTTGTACATCTCTCTTTACGGAGAAATACGATGTTCATCGGGTTCTGAACGGTACAAACCTGCGCTGCCACCTGCTTGGCTTGCGATCCCCGGTGCTGGCGTGAAGCGGGCCAGGCTGTTCTTCACTCTGAATCACTCGTGCATAATCTCAGCAGGTTTTTGCTGTATATAACAACTTCATAAAGCAAGCACGGCGTATCTCGGAGCCCTTGAAAGAAATACTTCGGGAGAGCTTCAGAAATGGTTTGGTCAAAAAAAACCCCAACAAACCCTGCCCCTATTTTGCATTTAACATGCACTTACTGTTGCTACCTCTGCTAACTACCAAATATTTGTAACTGTACCTTAAATCGATGCGGTCGGAGAGATGCAGCGTGCAGGACTATGGTTTGCTTGCTTTATAAACGGTTTGCAGTTGGGCTGTTTTTTTTGCATGAAAAACCACCATCCAGCAGCATCCCAGTTACGATGACTCTTCAAATGACTGAAATTCAGTAACAGCTTTTGCAAGTTTTCCATTCCTATTTTTTTAATTGAACAAATGGCAAATTTTAATTGGCCGCACTTGGATAGCTATCAATCAAGACAAAAGCACCAATAAAGGCCATGCTGCGTGTGCCCAAATGAATGTAGAATAATGTAAAATACAAAATGGCTTCAAATATTGTTATTGTGCAGCGGCAGCCCATGGGGCTTCCTGCCTGTGGATGCTACCCCACGCTGCAAGTGCACGCCGGTGCCCACGTCACTTCTGCTCCAAGCACGGAGCAAAATCCCTGCCTGCCACAGGGAATTAAATCAGCAGAGAGCTGCTAGTGACTTCTGTATGGTCCTGTAGGTCCCAAGCACACGTTGCTTGTAGGAACTAAACACATTGATACGCAGACCAGTCCTCAAGATGAACAAAAAGTAAAAGTCTTGAGTCAAAGTTCCTCTCCTGCCTGGAGAAAACAGCAAAGTAAGGACAGAAAATTTCTGCGTTGAGTTTTATTTGCGGACTGCAGGCACCTTGCGTGTACTTTACACACAGTGTAAATCCCTCTGGATCTGAAATGAGCCATTTGTGTACCTGGATTAAGTCATTTGAATCTGCTTGCTGGGGAAAGTGCTTGTGAACTAAGCAGCTCTCTTTAGCAGCACATCGGAGTTTTTCAAGCTATTTTCATTAACAAAGTTTGTGTTTGCAGAGATTTGGCTCCAACTCCAAGCAAAGGTATTAAGTACCAAAAATCAAATCAGTGTTAATTGCACAAACAAAACAAAGGTCTAAGCCTGAGGCTGAATAATAGATAATAATTCAAACATACTTATACATGTGCATGTTCAAGTCATGGTTTTTCTACTTATCTGTGGGATGAGAGGCTTTTTGAACTCTAAAAAGAAGCTGTTAGCAGACCTGAGCTCTGCAGCCTGGACTTTGGGGTTGGTTTTCTAATATGGTCCTGGCTTAGGACTTGAAGTTTGGTTTGCCTGTTTCTACCAGCGATAATTCAAAAGCCCATGGTAAGACACTGAAACAGTGTGCATTTTAATTGATTTACAGTGGGGAAATTAAAGAAAGGCCGCAGCCAAACTCAAAACTGCAAAGCCTGAATACTTTTAGAAAGGAGTTGAATAATGTAGTCGGCTGGAGAATTGCAACTCAGAGAATACCCCTTTGCAATCCAGGAGCGCTCTCTGAGCGCAAGCAATTATTGAGTCCCTTGGATGGAAAGGTCCTAGAGAAAGAACGAGTTTTTGGTAATATTATTTGATTTATTTCATATGGTTTTTTTCTCTCATTCTGACTTGAAGCAACTCGAGGCATGATGGAGCATTATGAAAAGGGAGGCTGTATCCTGGGGCAGTGGAAAAAGCAAGTTGGTTTTCAACGTTATAAGCGCTGCGCTGGCCTCTGCGACTAGCAAACGCTGGCTGCAGATGTCAGATGTACCTTCTCATTCACGGGAGCCACCCTTCCTGGGCGGACTGCAGAGGTGTGGGTAGCACGCACAAAATACAGCTTTGCACTGCTTGCAGAGAAGCCTTGGTTTCCCATCAGACCACGATTTCATTGTAGGCTTCTTTGTTTTGAGTTAAGGCTGACTGGAGAGTTTGGGGTAGTTTAGCAAGAAAGACTTCTAAAGAAAAACACAGCCTGTGGGTTAATGAAACTTCAAATCCTTGGGAGAGCCTCTGGCAGCGCATAGTTAAAATGCTTAATCCACCATTTGCAAGGGGTGCTCCGCCGGGCAGTGCTCACTGCCGTGATCCTCAAGTCTTGACCTTACGCCATTCCTCCATCCTTCTGCTCCCTTTCATCATTTCCTGTGCTCTTTCGCCCCTTCCCTAGACCTCGGTGACCTTTGCTATCTCTTTATTCTTCGTTTCACGCTGTTGCGTCCATCGGAGGTTCCTGTCGACACTAGAGAAGAGCAGTCCTTTAAAACCCCTCATTTCAGAGTTCTTTAGCATTTACCTGAATCACACGCCCATTGGTAAATTCTTTATTATATATTTCTAAACGCACTGGAGATGGTCTTTACAAAATCTAGTCACAGCTATTCTGAAGCCTTCAACATAGAAGGGCACTGACCAAGGTGATGCTGCTTCATTACACTGCCCTAAAATGAGTCTGCTCTCTGAAGAGCTTCTCCAAAGCAGCCTGTGGCTCTTGGGGTCAATGTGAGAGCCCGTTTACCCCCTTAAAAGTACGTGGATGACTTTCAGAGGCACTCAGTTCCTCTGGGGGTTATGGCCAAGGTGCCTTGGATATTTAGTGAGGTTTTTCTAACACTATCAGTGTCTTCCCGAGTGCCTTTAATATTCTGTTGTTTGATATAAACCATTTGGGTTTTGCTTCTCAGCTGATAGCTTTGCTGATAAATTGCGTGGGGGTTTTTTTGGTAACATTTATCCATGCACTCAAAAACTATTCTGAGTCAATTTTACAATAGAGCTGAAGTAGATTTGATATCTCTTAACAAGACATCCAGGATGGGGAAAATCAGCTGGAGTTCTCCTTATTTCTCCACGCCCATACATAGGAACCATAAAAGCGGTATAAAACGCAGCAACGGGCTTGTAAAAGCCAACTGTTCAGTTTCTGTGATTCACACGAGAAACCAGAGTGCTCTTCAGTTCACTGGAATATAGAATAAAAGTCAGGTTGTGAGGACCTGGCTTGCGATCTGATCAAATACCACCCAACCTTCAGGAGGAACAGCTCCAGCAGGGTACAGACATCCTCGTTGAACACTGAACTTCCCCCATGAACCCAGCGTGCTCAGGGTGGGCTTTGAACCGACCCAGCAGCAAAGCCCTGAGGACAGGGACAAGTATTAGTCCAGGACTATGGATGGTGCCTGCAGGCACGTTGAGCTAGCAGCTGGTGGTGAGATCGAAGCCCGGCAATGCTTGCACACTCTGAAGAGGTGAGAAGCTGGCCTTTTTGATGAGAAGTGGCAGACCTGTATTAGGTTTAATTGCTGCTTCTTGCTGAAGGGATTCAAACTCCCTCCTCTTGCCTGCGATGGAAAGTGACTTAGCAGCACCAGGCCCAGGAGCACCCCACCACCATGGGGACACGTGGCTGGCGCGTGGCAAAGGGGACCTCTCATGTCCTCTCCCTTTCTGGCTGGTAAAACCTCAACAAATTCTTCCTTGGAGCGTGTTAACCTCCCGTAGAGGATGGCAGAGCACGTAGCTGCGAGAGAGAGGAGGGATGCTGAACGGGATTTCCTTCAGATGGAGGACAGGTCTGGATCTCATGAAGACGCAACCCCAGAGATCTTCAAAACTGAAGATGGATGAACACTGACACTTCTGTACTAGATGTCTAAACCCTTTCCCCCCGCCAAGTATATTTGAATATCCCCTTACTTTGGCGTTGTTAACACCCTCCTCCCTTTTTTAAGAGTGGTGCCAGAATTAAGAATTTCAGAACAGAAGTCCAGGTGTTTAGATTTGCAGAGGAGCCAGATACGTGGGAAGTGAAACAGAAAACATTGTGCTAGGCAGAATAAATATGTCGTGAGACTTGCAAGCCTTGAGCTTGGAATTCTGGGAAAAACCAGGATTAAAAACTTTTTTTGTTGGAGTTGCACACCATTTACTAGTTCATAAACCTGCTGGAAATATTTACTGCTGCCTGTAGTATTATTTGTAATATGTTTGCCATATCTTAGCCTAAAACCACTTCTTTTTTTTTTGTGAAAGTGGATCTTGTTTTAATTGAGAGACTCTTTCCATCTGATCCCATCTCAGTGTTAGGCACCATTAGGTGCTGGGAGGTTTTTACTGCTCGAAGGAAAAAAGATCACTGCCCCATCCTGACACTGACAAATTGAGTCCTTTTATTTGTTAGACTTTCAACATTAAGACTTGCCTGCCGTTTCTATGAAGGAATGTACTGGCTTCAATATCTTCCCCTAAAAAGGATTTGGAGGAAGCAGCACCCCTGCAGGCAAATTCCCCATCGTTGCTCAGCAAAGCACCTGCCACTGGGGGAGGAGGAGACCCTGCCACCCTGCCCCTGGACAAAAGCAGCCCTCGCTGCACCGTCTGAGTGGGTTTAAGTACATTCGTAGGTCCCACATTTATTTATGCATGTCTTGGTTTGGTGTGCTATGAAAACTAACTCATAAATGTTGACAACTCAGGGTTGGGTTTTTTTTTTTCCAGCCGTAATTAAATCAGTTCCGCTACTCTATCAGATCAGAGGGATCTTCTTTTCTTTCAACCTGGGGAAATAAAACCATCCTTGGGCTTCAAGCTGTTCCACAGACGAGACTGAGAGTGCTCTTAGTCTTAATGAATGCTAACAACTAGCTGCAGCTGCTCGAGCTTTGCAAGAGAGGAAAACCTCACAGACTAAATCCTTCTTCAAGATGCTTTACGACTTTCAGCTGAACATATTTAGTCTTGAAATTCATCCTGGACAACAGTCCACATACACAAAGAATGTTTGTCTACACCCAAGAAGGCTTTGTTTTTTTCAGATATTGCCAGATAATAGCGTATACGTAAGAGAGGAGGGTTCCTGCATCATTGCAAGTGCATATTAAACCTAGAGGCGCTATTAAAATCCAACATTCTGTGCAACAGCTTTGATCTGCAGGGACTGCTGTGATATTTGTGACAGAAGAGACCACAAAGAGCATTTAAAACTTAACCAATGTGTCCTTTTAAACACTGGTTTGAGTGGTATCCCTTTGGGTTGCTTGCTGCTTCTTTTCTTCTCCCGTGCAGTTTCATTTCCAGCGAATTTTTGGAAAAACGAAACAACCTTATTTCAAAATCTAGGAACTGTGGTCACTTGAGCATGTCTCAACTTATGAGGCCAGGGCTGAGGGAAGCAGAGTAAAGGGAGAGGCGGCGATAAGTGACTACCAAGATGGTATCGGTGAGCAAAGGCTAGCACCTTTGCTAGGGGGCCCTGCTTATCTTCTCATACTCATGAAAGACAAATGAAGATGGATGAATATGGGTCGCCTGCTCTCTTCTTGTCTGCCTCTACAGCTATATTGCAGGTAACATGCCGTGCCTGGAAAAAGAGCAATTTATGTGCTGAGAAAGCTTCTTTATAAATTAAAAACTGCTACTTGAGAGTAGTTGCCAAGCTGCTCTAACTTCACAGGCATCCACAGCCAGCAGCAGGTTTATTCCTGTGCGTACTTCCATGAGGCTTCTGGTTTGTTTTCCCTTTGGTTGGGGATTTGAGCGCAGCATCAAAGCTCACACGTAACCTGCGGTGTACAGCATGACCCTCTGCATTCAGCCTCTTCTGCCGCTGCTTCCTCCCTGCGGACAGACTGTTAAATTTGATAAATACATAGGTTTGCTCTTAAAAGCTTGTTTCTTACTCCCAACTTGCTGGTAAAACACTGGTAAAATACTGGTGGGAAGGCGGCAGCCCAGCTGGCTGTGGCAAGCACAGTGTCCCTTGAGCGCTTCTGGTCCTGCCTGCCTGCACAGGGGATGGGAGCAACAGCATCTGGATGATAGAAATATCAGGGCTTTTTATTTTACATTTCAAACCTGGAAGTGTTGTCTAACGCATGCTGGGAGGTATCTGGGTGCAGCTTGATGCAGGAAGGGTGAGAACAGGACCAGCTACTTTCCATGGAGCTCAAAGCCTTTGGAAGATACTACACCTACTTACAGAACTCTTCCAGTTCTCCAAAGAAACCATGGTCTGTAAACTGAGCACCTAAACTGCTCGTTTGAAACTCTAGGTGAATTCCTATGGCTATAATGTGGTTAAACTTAATCTTAAAGTATGCAACCTCAGCCATGGAAGTTGTGCACCACGTGGCAGAACAGCGATCACATCTGTGGTTCCTGCATTTCCCAGATCTTGACCACAGCCTTAACCACCTTTGTCTCTCATTTAGATGCAATAGTAGAGACATGTCCACCACAACCCAAAGGGTAGAAATCGCACATGTGCAAAATGGGAAGAAAACCAAGCCCTTATCTTAAGTTCTCTGATTCAGGGGCATTTGTGAGGTTCCAGATTTAGCCACCTACCGGGAAGTGGAGATTTGCTGCTTCAATACGTGAGTCATCTCTGCTGTGCTGAGAAAGAAGATGGGCAGGTTTCAATCTTTCTCACTCAGCACTGAAATGTATTTTATTTTACAACCACAATGGGTCATATTGCAATAATTTGATAGTTCTGCGGCGATACGTTGTCTTTTTCCTGTTACAGCCATGTGACAATGGCCACGGCATTGCTCCTGTTTCAGTCCGGTCCAAAAAAAAAAAAAAAGGCAGAGGCTACCTCTCCAAGAGAGAAAAAACAACCGATAAATGTTGTTTATGTATGAGTTTCATCATGCTGCATTGAATGCATTTTCATGATTGAGCTGTAGAAAAATGAGCAAGTTGGGAAATTGAGGAATAGAGGGAATTTGTTGTTTCCGTTTCTCCTGTATGGAGGGCAATGGATAGGGAAGACTGCCCAACAGTAGCGTCTGCAAATGTCTTCTGCCCAGATATTCCTGGGCTGTGATGCAGATGAGATCTGCTACGAGAGCCTGATCAGCACATCTGATCTTCGTGCATACCACCTCTGTTGAGCACAGTCATGCTGCAATCTTCTAAATAAATAAAGGTCTTTTTGGGTAGTCCCAGTATATTTATAATGCAACAGTGATCTAGCTCCGATAACAACAGTCAGTTATATACGAAGATCTTGACCGTGGTTAATTTACAACGTTTATAACTTGGTTTACGGGCTTTCCAAGGATGGCGCTGCTATAACTGACTTATTAATTGCTGTGTTTAAGCTCTTTGTGCTGCAGCGTACCAGTATTGCCGTAACAATCTGATGTGCTGTGCATGCAAAGGTGCCTGACTCTCAGTGTGGTTAGATTAGTTCAATGTGGGTATTCTTGGATTGGTTTTCATTTTGTTTGCTTCCCCCAAAAGATGTAAAAGTGTGTGGGGAACTCGACGGTTGAAGCAAAAATTGCTCTCGGCACTCTCTAATCCATGTTATCTTCTCTTTAAATGGAGGTGGGGAAAGGAAGTTGAGATTAGCGAGGATATTTTGATCCCCATCAGCTTCCCCTTACAGGATAAACATGAAAAGATCCCCATTATTGTCATGTTAATTTGTTCACAACTTGATCCAGAGCCTGCTCAAGTCAATGAAAGTCCCTGTTCTTTCCTATTTTCAATTACTTTGCAGAAAGCCAGCAGAACTGCTTTTCCCGACACAAGGATATAGCAGCTCACCCCCCGGCAAAGGAAGTTTTCAGTCTGTGCTGTAACGTGCTTCTGTCGGAAGGAATCACAAGTTACTTTAAGGTTTGGGAGGAGGCTTGAAAAGGCAGTTTAAAACGCTGGCAAGCCATTAATAGAGCTACTGCAAAGTTAGAGGTGATGCGGGGGTAGGAGGTTCTGATCTGGACAGATACCACTGGAGATGTGCGCCCACTTCGTGTGCATCCCCGCCTCATCCGTGTGCTTTGCTAGCTCTTCTGTTTGTTCAGTTGCCACAGTAACTTTTTCTTTTTGAGGGGTGGGATTATGGTGTCTTTGAAAAGTTCATCTGTTGCCTCGGTAACACATTTTAAGTTGTCTTTTCATTATGTTTAATGTTATGTGTTGACAGGAAGAAGGACTTTTCGTCTTGATTTGCTCCACCACAGGTTGTTGAAGTCTTTCTTGCACAGAATAACGGTGTGCATAGACCAACAATTTGCATGTATTACCCACTTGCCTTTATTTTGAATAGGATTTATTTATTTAAAAAGAATAAAAATATGCACACTAATGTCTGCACGGATGCTAATTAGAGGTATGTATGTGATGAAACATTATTCTTTAAAGTTGTGTTAGTCCTGTAAGACAACATTGACTCTTTGTGGATAATTTATTCATTCCAAATGTGCCTTTCTTCAATCTCCTGCCGTGTTGGGTTCAATGAGCTTCCCAGTGCAATCCTTCAGCTGTCTTCATCAGACCTCCTGAATGCTTTGGTCCTGGATTGAACGCTGGTTCTAGACTTTTGGCCCTGTATTATACATAGCTTCCCACTTTGTGCTGCAGTCTGCATGAGTGGGGTCTAAGAGCGAACATGGATCGCTGTTCCCAGTCCCAGCTTTCAGCTTGTTCACTTGCACTGGTATAATCACAGAATCTATGTTTAGGTTAGAAAAGCCCAATTGCTCTTGTTACCTTAGAATCATAGAATCCCAGAATGGTTTGGGTTGGCAAAGCCCTTGAAGCTCCCCCAGCCCAACCGTTCCCCTAGCCCTGCCATCCCACCCCCAAACCCTGGCCCTCAGCACCACCTCTGCCCGGCTGTTAAATCCCCCCAGGGCTGGGGGCTCGACCCCTTCCCTGGGCAGCCCCTTCCAGCCCCTGACAGCCCCAAGGGGAAGGAATTGTTCCCCATGCCCA
>NW_009259037.1:1356391-1371811 GCF_000687185.1 Egretta garzetta | reverse complement strand
CCTCCCCCAGACGCTCCCCAGCAGCCTGGGGCTCCAGACCCCTCCCCAGCTCCGCTGCCCTTCTCTGGACATGCTCCAGAAATGCAAGGTCTTTCCTGTAGCGAGGGGAATATAAGCGATGCTGTGTTGGGCTGGAGGTCCAGCCAGCCCAGTTGCCCGCCTGCTCCCTTAGTTATTGATCATGTGAGGAGCAATTTCCTACTCTTGTTCATCCTTGTTGCCTTTCTCTGAGCCTTTTCCAGTATTAGTTCTTTGTTTTGTGATGGAGCATCTCTAACCTGTATAGGCAAGCCATGGATTTATGACATTGGATTACATTCTGTCATCTCTGTTCTTTCCCTTTAGTATTCTTTTTTTCTTTGCCCAGCACCTGATTAGCTTTTCTGACAGCTGTTGAGCACTGAGCTGAAAACCCTGGAGTTTCAGTCTGAGTCAACTTGGTGTACATAATTTCAGAAGTAAAGCGGGGATCATTTTTCCAGTATGCATCACTCTCATTTCAGTATCTTACTATTCTGAACAGCACGCATCCCTGTGAAACGGTAAGGTTGACCTCCATCCTAACTAACTCCTACCATAGGTTTCTGCCTTAATGTGTTACCAGTGCCAGACCCTCCCTCATGCCACAGCCACATGACATCCTTAAAAGCCTGAGCTGGGGAACCTTGTCAAATCTTGGAAATCCAAGAAGATTCCATAATCTGGACAACCTGATGTTTTTTAGTCTGAACACAGGTATGATAAGGTGGACAGTTTACTGTGCCGCTAATCGTGTGAATTCATAGAATCATAGAATGTTTTGGGTTGGAAGGGACCTTTAGAGGCCCATCCAGTCCAACCCCCCTGCAGGAGCAGGGACACCTTGAACCACATCAGGTTGCTCACAGCCCTGGCCAACCTGGCCTGGAATGTTCCCAGGGATGGGGCCTCCACCCCCTCTCTGGGCAACCCCTGCCAGGCTTTCACCACCCTCACTGCAAAGAATTTCTTCCTTACATCCCGTCTAAACCTACCCTGTTTTAGTTAAAAAAAATTGTCTGGTGTGTGTGTATGCTCACAGAAATTGAGTGTTCACAGCCAAGTACATTTCATGGATCATCTGATGTGATGGCTTGAGACTTCTCCCAAACTCTAGGGCTGGCCCTGTGACACTGCTTCATTTCATATTCATGGTCAGGTGCCACAAAAACTCCAGATAACAGAAGTCCTAGCTCTGCGGGACCTGTCTAAGTCCAAACTCAGCTAGGAACTGTTTTAGGAAACACTGTTTGGAGTGTAAATCATATAATTCTGCATTTGCCATGTGACCCTACTGTCGTGTTGCCTCTTCTTGAAGTTTGACTGTTTTCCCAGCTATAGTGTATTCTAGCTGGGAAATTGCTGCCAAAAGCCACTGTTAAAACAGTTTCTGTTGAAGCATTTGGCAGTGGTGCAATGGAAGAATTCACTAGATTTACTAATTTTCTTTGGGTGACTGAATATGAACCCACGGTTTCTTGGCACTTTATATGAAACGCTTTTTATTTTGATTCTCCGTGCCATGACATCTCATATATGAAATCCTCAGATGAAGTAAGGAGGCCAGAAAAGCTGTACATCGAGCATGGGCAGATGAAGGCAATGTCTAGACTGAACCCCAAAGTCCTTAGGAAATTAAGCTGTAGTTTTATCATATTTAGTGATGTTCTTTGAAGTTCCTGTAATTAGGATATCATCCATCTTTCGGTGGCTTTATTAGCATTGACAGCTTCCTTGGGGCTTTAGACAGGCCAAGCACCAGTGTGTTGATGCATTGCCCATTTCTGCAAAAGGCTGTGGGTGTTTCTCTTCACTGAATGACACTTTTCTTCTCAGAGAGGCCCATTTGGCAGATGGGAGCAAGGGGAGATGAATCTGATCCTTAACACGTAAAAACATACATGAAAACTAACAGGCTAAATAACCCAGAGTTGATTGGGTCACCACTGCAGGGTCTCCAACCTAGGGAAAGGTCCCTCTGGAGAAGCTGTCACAACACAGGGCACTTTGCTGCAGGAGCAATGATCTGCAGAGACCACTCGCATCTACAGAGAGCACCTGGGAAAGCACAGGAAGATTTATTTTTAATTCTTTTTTAGGGCTTCACAGGTGTTTTTTCTCTTTTTAAAATTTCCTTTAACTAGGGAAAACCTACATGTAACAGAGGTTAAACCACCTGCTTTAAATATATCAAAGTAGTCATGAAAAATGTCCTCAACTAGATAACATGTTCTGGAGTAAATTGTTCCTTTAAATGATATTAGGCAAGAAATTATGTATGACATGAGAAGTATGTACATACAGCATAGATAATCATAAGGAAAATCTATCAGACGAATCCTAAAGCTGGTCAGAAACTTTGGAAACGTGGAAATCTACTTGACTTTTTTATTTTTTGATCACCTACCAAACAAAAGAACAGGGGACAAGGGTTGGTGATGCTCCCAAACCATCTCATTGGTTTGGGATAGTTTCAGAAAATTTCTAAAATGTTGGAAACTAAGTTTTGATCCCCCCCATCCCCTTTTCTAAGAAAAGCAGACATTTCTTCATCAGAAAAGATTACTTCAGCACTGGAAAATGCATACAAATGGCAGAGTAAAACAACTCCATTGCACATCATATCCTACACTGATGTTTGTTGTTGAACAGAGTTCACTTTTAATTATTCACTGTTGACTTTTAGAATTGCTCTTTGCCACAGAAGCTTAAACCGGAGTAGAGTAGTATTCACTCTAATAGGTCTGATGCTTATTCTGAGGCTTTAGTATGTAGAGCTAGATGAAAAATACTTCTTAAAGACTGCCATTAATCTCCACAATCACTCTGTGTTTTCCTAGGGTTTTTTCTTAATCTGTTTCTTTCAACACACAGAAATCTGCCATCTGAAAAATATCGATAATCATTCCAGAATATTTACCTCCCCTCTGTGAAAAATAGTTTTTTGTCAGAGCCTATCGGAAGCTGAAAAATCTGCTTCCATGGCGTATGGGGTTAGTGGTCAGGTTAAATGTACCAGCCTTTGATACGGACACAGAGCTTGTCTGGCTCTGGCTTCTGAGGGAGCATCCTTTTCTTTAGAGTCTTGGATGAAGAATGGGAGAAACCGCCCCTCCCATGGTCGTGGATGCATTCTCTCTTTCCTATATCCAGGAGATAATTAACCAAGTTTGGAAAATAATTTCGAGTGGTCCTGTTTAATTCTTATTTGGAATGATGGTTTTGCTCATACCCTATTGATCAGGAAATATAAGTGAACGTTGTCATGGTAACACAATATTTTTACCTATCCTTTGAAGGCTGGGACTGCATAAATCCCATTTCCTCTTTGAGTTTGTATTTCCAACCGTTATTAATCAATAGCTTTGGTAGCTCTGATTAAGTGGCCTTGAACATCTTCTAGACTCGCATGCCTCTGAAGGTTTTTTGGTTGTTTTGGCGATTTACTTCTAATATTGGGAACCAGCCAGGAAACCTTTTCCAGTGGTCGTGTATAAGCAGCCCACCGCTCTGTGTTTACCCCTCATTTCCAGGGTGTCCGCAGAGTTGGGGCATCTGTTGGAGCACCTAAAATTAACGTGCAATTTGGGTAATGCTTTTTCTTTGGGGTTTTTTTTTTGTGTCTCGGAGAAGGAGGTGAAACACGGTGCTGTCTTTGGATGTACAGTTAAGTTGGTTCTCCCTCCTCCTCCTTCTCTTTTTCACTCTCCCCTTCAAAGGAAAAGAAAACAGAAAATGCAAAAAAGAAAAGGCAAGGCTGGTAGCGCAGCCTAGGAAGGAGGCTGCTGCCCTCTGATGGTTCCCGGGGCGAATAACCAGGAGGAAAGTGGTTCCTGAGCAGCTGAGAGCATCCCGTTTATTTTCTAGCAGAGGTCCCCTGCCAGGCTCAGGAGCAGAACCCAGCTGGGTGACTGCACAGGCGGAGCAGGAGAGGGTAACGCTGAATGTCCCGACTTACTGCAGAGAACCCTGTTATGTGGGATCTGATTTCCTGATATTTGGTTCCTTTTCTTGCAAGAGGTTGTTTTGATGGGGTTTGACCACTCCTCCTGCAGCAGAAGCCCATTGACGCCCAGAGTTCACCTTACTTAAAAGATCCCTAACCTGTTCCACCTCAACCGAGGGAAGGTCGTCTTTTCTCCAGGCTTGCTCGCTTACCTCCAAGGACTGGGGAGCCTGAGGGCCAGCCTTGGCAGTGAAGGCTGAAGCAAAGAAGGCGTTCAGTAACTCCACCTTCTCTGTGTCTTCTGTCACCAGGGCACCCATTTCATTCAGCAGCGGTTCCACATTTCCCCTAGTCTTCCTTTTGCTGCTGATGTACTTGAAGAAGCCAGATAACTGGGTGCATCAGGTTTGCTTACAGAAATATTTGTCACCACCACCTATATAACCTGTTGCCTGGAAGGGCGAGTTTCGAGTCATCTCTTCAGTGTTTAAAGATTTACAGCTGCTTTATTAAAAAAAAAAAGGAAAAAAAGAAAAGGAGACCAGGCTGTGATCTACCTATCAAAGAGTTTGGACACTGATCTCCCATCATTTTGCAAAGGCCCCCATCCCTGTTGCCCAGCTAAGACAACGTGCATGTACCCAATCCTTCCTTTGGGGTTTCCTCTGGGAAGCTGCTCCCCCCTCCCCTAGCACTGCTTTGCAGTGATAATATGAGGACGTACCACGATATCCTCTCTGAAAGATAACTTTAAAGAGATCCTCATTGAAAACCATTGCAATCTTATCTAGATTGCTTTTAAAAGATAAATGAGTAGGCAGAAAAGAGATGAGAGGATCCCTGAAATATTGACTACTAGCTTGTGCTCACCCTTCAGAAGAGTGACTGAGAAGCTCACTTACAGGCATTGATGGCAAAAATTACCTGGAAAGGGGACACTTAAACTTAGGATGAAAGATTCATTTCTGTCCTTGCAGTAAATTTCTGCAGGCAGGGATCTCCCTGGGATGTTTCTGCAGCACTGCTCCCTTCCAGAACAACCTCATGCCCTGAGGCATTGCATGAAACCCAGCGTGCATCCCATGCCATGCTCTGTCGGCTCTTCCAGGGGGCTGTAGGAAGTATATACCGGGAGGAAATGCTGCCAGCAAAATAACCGGAGGAAACTCCGTTCCAAGTGTGGGACAAAAGATGCCTGTGGTAAAACCTCGTCAAATCATAAGTGCTCAGGACAGCGTCAGGAGCAGGTTTTAGAGCTTCTCGTGCATGGGGTTGACCTGTGCTCCATGTGGGACTTGCCTCTGTCCGAGAAGGGGCAAACTCAGCTCACATTTGACTGCTGGGGCTGTTACTTTTATTGGAGCAGTGCTAACGTGTGCTTCACCAGCAGTACTAAAATTGTTGAAATTCCTTACCCAAGAACGCCAAATCTTAGCTCAGGCTAACAAGTGCATTGGCTGGAACGTGGCCACCATGGGGTAGGGTGTGCCTGCAGCTCCCACCGCTGTTACAGGCAAGCTGTACGCTGGCTCGCAGAGCCTCAGCGCTTCCAGCGCCGGCTTCTGAGCTTTGAAAACCAAGTCACAGCTTTAAAGCAAAGGTTTTAAGAGGTGAGAGGCCGAAGGGCAGAGAGGAGCTGTGGATGGGCACATTCCAGATAGAGGAGAGCAACAAAGCTGGGGAGGGGTCTGGAGCCCCAGGCTGCTGGGGAGCGGCTGGGGGAGCTGGGGGGGTTCAGCCTGGAGCAGAGGAGGCTGAGGGGAGCCCTCATCGCTCCCTACAACTGCCTGAGAGGAGGGGGGAGCCGGGGGGGTCGGGCTCTGCTCCCAGGGAAGGGGTGATGGGACGAGGGGAAACGGCCTCAAGTTGTGCCAGGTTGGACACTAGGAAAAATTTTTCCTGAAAGGGGATTTAGCAGCCGGGCAGGGGCGGTGCTGAGGGCCAGGGTTTGGCGGTGGGATGGCAGGGGTAGGGGAACGGTGGGGCTGGGGGAGCTTAAAGGGCTTTTCCAATGTAAATATGGAGTCTATGATTCTAAAATGGATAGCACCAATTCACATGATGCTTTAGGGCGGGCAGGAGCGTTGGGTGGGCTCGTGCAAAGGCAGGCACTTGAGCAGTAAAAAGTACAGCTGCTAAGTCAGGGAATATTGGAAACCTGGTATGGCACAGGCCTGTCTTATTGCAAGAATAAAACTCTTGCGTGTGTGCCAGTCTAAAGCTCTCCTGTATGTTTTCATGCCATAATTCCTTGAGCTGCCTTACGTTTCAGTAGCTGTCCCACTTAAAGAAAGGAGACTTGGAGAAAAAGCTGCAACCCTGCATTTTGCACCCAGTCAACGTGACAAAAGCTTACTGGCACGGGGCGGGGGACACTGCCGCGCTGGCCATGGTGATCCCAGCTTCGGGCTCTCCTCCATCCACCATCCAAGCCTGCCACAAGGCTGTAAGAGTAATATTTATTTTTAATTCTCCGATACTCCTGTAATAAAAATCATGACTGCGTCGGCGATACCGCGCTTGATTTAGAACATCGATTGTTAATTCTGGCAGTTCTCCTCCCAGCAGAGATTTTTAAATAGCAGGAGCTGGATGACTCTTTAGCAGAATCGCTCCTGGGGGACAGGGATTGGTTTTATTGACTGCGCCTCTTTGCCTGGGGGTAACGGCAACGCTGCGCTGGCTCTTTTTGCTGTAATTGGGAAGCTAACTAGCTTCTGCCGTGCTGTCAAGTAGGTATGCCTGCATCAAAACCGATTGCATTTGCCTGCTGTGAGGTTTGCAGTGTGTCTTATTAAATGTTTTCAGCTGCTGCTAAACATTAAGGTAACTGATAAGTTAGCGGGCATTGAGGATCTTCTGTGTTTTCAGAGGAAAAGCTGCCTTCATGCAGCATTTCTAGAGTTGCTGGATTCGGTCTGGCTTTTGTTCGGTGGGAAACTTTTCAAGCGAACCATAAAGCTAAAACAGATCTTGCATAAATAGGAACCAGAGCTTCAGAGGTACGAATTATCTAATAATTACAAATCAATATAAATAATATATAATATATAAATATATATTGTATCTATAAATCAATATAAATAATGTCTAAATTTTTATATAAATATATACATCAAATAATTATCAGATAATGCTTGATATAATTATTTGAAAAGATGTTAGTTCCATCATGATCGCTTTAGTAGAAGCATCCAAGTGACTTATTTAGCCAGAGCAAAAGAAGTCACTTATTTAGTCAGAGCAACCGTTACGGATGGCTCAGCATGGATTGGGAATGGGGAGCTGCCCTGGATTTCTTCTTCGGGGAAAAAGAAGGAAAAGAGCCATCCTAGGCCCATCGGCGGGGGGAGCAGAGGGGAGCTGCTGGCTGCCTTGCCGGATAATCCTCCTCTTGTTCCTCTCCAGCTGCCAAACGCCTGGCAGGGCTTTGCAATCGCTGCAGTGAGTCACGGGTTCCTGAGCGCGCTGCAAACGGGGAGTGCAGAGAGGGCAGGACTCATCCCGCTCGGCTCCGTGCGTGCAGTGCCAAGGGTGCTGGGAATGCCCGGCTGCAGGGCTCAGCTCTCCGCCGCTGCGCGTGGTGGGTGCTGCTGCCCAAAATTGCATGCCGGTGCAGGCCTCCAGCTCCGTTTGCTGGGTTTCCAAGCCACCTTCAGCCCCGAGGTGCCAAGGCCAGGGAGCACGATGCACGCATCCTGCCCCAGTGAGCTCGGGGCTGGGAGCTCAGCTGCTGGAGGGAGGATTAATCTTTCAGCTTGTTTCAGCCCGGATCCTTCCCTTGACCTGATCAGACACAGCTCCTGGTGAAAAGCAACGTGCTTCAACTACCGGCAAGTGATGAATGTGTAAAATTACCCCGGGTTTAGATAAGATGGGAGCTTGATTTTTCTTTCAAGAGTGCATCAAGCTGACAGTGCAAGCTTTTTTTCCTTTTTACCTAAGGGTAAACTGCCAGAATTTGTCCTCATTAAGAGGATAAGTGTACTGAACACAGCTCCATTCATTTCAAAGGCTGTCTGGTAGGCAAGAGACAGACCAATTCCTTTTTGATATCCTAAAAGCTAAATACATGGTTGGATTATGTTGCATCCTTTTTTTTCTTTTCTTTTTCTTTTTCTTCTTCCGCTGGTAGAAGCAGCTGTAGCCCAGATGCACAATCCCTTCTTTTGCTTTTGATTCAGGGAATGGATACTTGAACCCTTTGGCTTCCTGTTTGCTCATCCCAAATATTTGCCTGCCAGGGCCAGCCCCATCCTGGATGGCTCCTGGGCAGGCTGCTCCCTTCTCGGGAGATGGGTAATTCCACAGCTCTCATATTTTGTAATTTAACTTGGAGCAGGTGCTTCAAATCCAGGCACTTACCCAATAACTGGCCTTTTCGTGGCCTTATTATAAAATATAATGGTCCCCATGGCACACAGCGCTTTGCAGGGTTTGCGGTGATTTTCCGCCTTCCCCTCTCCTCCTTGCCTTGCATCGCTTGCCTCTCGCAGTTGCTCTCCCCATGCTTCCCCCGCAGCCTGGCCGAGGTTGGGCGACTTCATCCCCATGGGGATGCGAGTGGCCCCCCGGGGTCGGGTCCCGGGGGCGCCTGCCGCCTCCCTCGGCCTCGCCGCTGGCTACTAAACCTCCACCGGCATCTGCTGAGCCAACACCGTTGCATGAAGCAGAAAGTTTGTGGCGCAGGGCAGAGAAGGTCATCTTGAGCTTGAGAAGGGACGTCTTGTCTTTGATTCGAAAGAAAATATTCAGACTAGGAATATTAGGGTAGCTTTGTTAGCCAGCTACAACTTTAACTACTCTTTAAATTTGATCTTTTTTTTTTTTTTTTTCTGGTGCTGTAATAATTTTGAGCCGTAGTTCCCACCAAAGCAGGTAGAGCTCTCGCTGCCCGGTGACTTTCTGCTGACGCCTGCCTCTGCTGCTTCGCAGCCATACGTGTCGGCAGGCGAGCATAAGGTCCTTTGAGACTTCCAGATTGATTTTTAACAAGGCTAGGTGGTTCAAACAAGCACATGAAAGTGGGAATTTAATTTTTTTTTTTTTTTTTCCCCCCCCAGCTCTTCCACAGGAATTAGTACTTCAGTGCAATAGAAACGCCCAAGCAATGGTAAGCCGCTGCTTTGCAAAGCCGGAGCCCCTGCTCCTCCGGTGTTACTCTATTACGACGACTTTATTTCTCCGCGAGCGAGCGCCTGATGTAAGTGTAATTGTATTGCGTGATGGATGCTGGCCGAGCACAACGGTGACAGATGAGTGCTGAAACTGTGTGAAAATTTTTGCAGCCAAAGCAAAACTGGCAAATGTTTGGCTTCCCCCCCGCTTCGCTCGCGGGCGCGCGGTATCCGACAGTTTGACTGCAATGTTTACGGCACCGAGAAGCAGTCCCAGGCATGGTCCTTGTCAGCAGCGGAGAGCAGACATCTCTTATTTTGTTGACCTATGCCGCCCCTCAAGTCTTAGAAAAACCCTCTTTTATTCCCCCCCCCCATCATACTTTTAGTTAAATGCTTAAAGCAGGATGGAAAAGCCCTCTGCTTTCATTCCTTTGGAAGAGCACAGCTGCATAAAGTATTGGGCACTTTTATCCTGAAACTTTATTTTTTTGACATAAATAGTGAGAAGTCACCTCTCGCCTCTTCTCATCCCCTCTTCAGAAATGCTTTTTGTTCTCGGCGAGCATCCCTTGCGCCGTCGGGCAGCTATCGAGCGCGACTGTGAAAATCATACCGCAAAGGAGAGCGATGCGATGAAAAAATTGCTTGCCCAGCTGCAGAGGCAAGGAGCGAAGGAGCAGAAGGTGCTGACCACTGTTTTGCATGGTGCACCTCTCCCGGGATGTCTGCACTGAGCATGATTTCACACGAAGGCGTCTGTCGCAAGGTCACATTCGGCTGCTGACCTTCCCTTGGGGGCACGGGACGGGACGGGAGCTCCCCACTTCTGCGCAGTCCTACGGTATTGTGTCTTTGTGTGCGTATCAAATACTAATTAAAGCGGGCACAGGGATGGGGCTGGCCATGAGTCGTCACTACTAAAGCTGCTATTTGGGTTTTTTGTCAGGGGAAGATGACAGTCGGGCGTAGCGGGTGGGAAAGCGGACGGCCGTACCCGCTCAAGGTGAGGCTTCACCGTTTGCTGTCGACAGTAGTCAAGGGTCTATAAATAGCCTGAAACAGGATTTTGCTCATGTTTCTACAAATAAATAACTTGCAGATACTGGGCTCCTATGCTGTCTTCTGTTGGCCATGGCCCATCCTCTTGCTACTGCTGCCCCGCCTGCCACCCTGGCCATGGACGAAAGCACCGAGCAAAGGAAGCACGGGTAGGGGCAGTGCTGTTGCTGTTGGGAGGTTTGATGTGCTGGGAACTGACCACAAGCTTGTTTGTCCAAGTGATCATGCTCCTGTTCATGAACAGGAGCTGGCAAGCCTGCCCGCGGTCAATGCGGCAGGGCCATAGGGACCCACGGGAGAAGATCCCTGAGCAGGGAGAGGACAGCGGTAAGAACTGCAGGACAAGATGAAGCACCGGTACCTTAGTTACCACTTCTCATCAGCCCCAGGGTTCCTGGTGTTTGCACCTGCCTCTTGAGACCCCAAATTACAGACACAACCAAAACATCTCTGATCTTCCCATTCGGACCCAAAGGGGGAAGCAGAAATCCATTCATAGGTGCTGATGTTGGTGCACCACTGTGGAAAGCTGGGGTGGCCAACGCAGGTCTGTCCCGTGGTCCGGAAAAATCCAGAAAGCGGAGGTGGGAACCAGCCCCTCTGTGCTGCGTGGGCAAGAGGGCAGCAGTCCTCTTGGAAAGGCGACGGTGGTGGCACGGAGAGGAGGAACCCTTCCAGGAGTGTGTTTTCACAGCGATCCCTCTGGGGAAGAGCAGAGCTGCAAGGTGCACGAGGTCCGTTCCTACAGGACGGTGCTGGCATCATGGACTGCGGTCCGTATCTACTCGGAGGTGTTTAGGCAGCACTGTTTTACTAATGAAAACCAGTATGTATTACACTAATACCTAACATAAAGATAATATCAAATTGCTTTGAAGACATAATAGGCTATTTTGTTAATCGAACTATACCCGCAGTTTCAATTTGAATGGAAATGATCAGCCATGATTGTCTACATTAAGGAGTCATTTTTCCTTTATACCCTTTTTTTCAGTGGCATCCTTAAAACAGAATGACATCTTTGGGTGCATTTTCAATGGGTCTTTCCTGTTCTTTCTTCTTAGAATATCTTGCATGGTCGTAGAAATAGATGATGATGATAGAGGCAATGTTCAGAAAAATGGTGAGCAGCATGATCCAATATGAATATCCGTAAGTGTGCGCAGATTTGATATGTGTCTCCCGAACAGAAAAACACCCCTGGGCCAATAGTACAGACAGGCTGTTTTCTTCTATGTTCACAGGAAAAAGTATCATGGCTGTAAGTATGAAGATTCCTAGAAAATATAAATACAAACGTTAGAGGTGGAACTGTCGTATTATTTATGTAGCTACTTCTAAATAGTCTACTTAAATTGGTTAGACTTCTAAACAGTCTGCTTAAATTGGTTAGGAGTGGTCTAGGGCAAAGATTAATCTAATATTTTCCATTGGTAAAATGTGAGGGCGTTTAAAGAATTTTTGTCCCACCTAATAGTATCTGCCAGGTGTTTTGAAGTTGGTAACTGTATCTTCTGCTAAAATTAATAGATTCTCACTGATTATTCTTAGATAAGGCCATTTAATGCAATTTTTTTTCATTGACTTCAGTGCTTGGGTGATTTGCAGAACGCCTGTTTGATATGAGCCCAAATTTGTGGGATGTGCGGTATCACAGCTGGATAAAACCCTGAGCAACCTGGTCTGCGTTCAGGGTTGGCCCAGGTTTGCTTGAGAGCTTAGACCTCACGTTCTTTCCAACCTGAATTACTCAACAACTCTGTGAGGAGCCAAAATGAGATGTCATATTAGATCTGTATCTATTTCCTATTGCCTTCTGAATATAAGCGGAGTTCGGTTACTTTGAAATTTAGGTAAATAATACTTTACATCTCTGCTTTCATAGTGCTAACAGAGGCATAAGCTCTGAACAGCAGTGAGAAGATCTCTCTTCCTTCCCGCGGGGTTCACTGTCCTACAGATGGTCCCTCCGAAACAGGTTCAGGTTTTTGCGGGAGGACACTGGAATTTCAGGTCATCTGGTGGGAGAATGAGAAACCTTCAAGATACACTCACGCCTCAAATGATGCATATTTTTCATAAAAATATGCCCGTGGCAAAACAGACTTCCAGGTCATAGCACTTACGGGGCTGTAAAAAGTAACCACAATCCGCAGTCAACATGGGGCTTTACTTTCTCACTAATATTTATTTTGGCAAGCCCGTGGGCCTTTCATTTCAGGTCAAAGCTGGGAGATTCAGGCTGCGTAACTGCCGCTGGGCTTGGGAAAGGAACTTTCTCATGTGGTAAGACAACGATCTGGGTGTCTCAAAAGCTGAATATTTGTCTAGTCTAGGCTTTTGCTCACTTTTCTTATTGTGTTTCAAGGCATCCACAGCTGTTTCAGCATCCTTATATGCTGCGTTAGCCACAGCTGGAGAAAAAGGTGTGGGCTTCACACCCCCACCTGTACTTGCTATGATTAAAACTTTTTATCTATGAGATTCCTTTGCCACCAAGGTCTGAATTTGGTGGACAGGAGCTGGACAGGACCGTGCTCAAGGGAAGGCAAGCTCCCGCCCTGCAAGCGGTGCATCTTTGAACCTGAAGAGCTTCCAAAGGACAAAACGCCAGGGCTGGAGTACTCTGTAATCAGACATCTTTAAAGAAAATTTTCCGCGTGCAAACCTAGCATTAGAGGAATGCGTAATCCTCTTGAGACAAATTGAGTGTGAGAGCTGAAGTCATTACCATAGCAAGATGAAGAGGGTAGCAAGGTGTGTTAGGAGCAGCCAGGCTCAAGACTACCGGGTGAAGGAGGGGTTACACCCCCAGGGAGCTGTTTGAGAGAGTTCACCTCCCTAACAGCTCAGCGTCTCCACCATTTTCTTCTGCTTAGGGAATGCTAAAACTTATTTTGATCTGTGAAAGTGCTTTTTAGAGAAGGAAATAAATTTTGCTGTGACTCAGTCCTCCTAACTGCTGCCCCCCCACGCTAATGCAGTTGTGGATGTATTCGATTCAACACACTTTTCAGAAAGGAAGCTGCAGTCCATCCTATACATTAGACCTCAGAGGCCTAATTTGGTACATGGGTAACCCAGCAACAAATATGCTACAAATACCATAAAATAGTGAGATAAGGTCTCAAAGAGGTTACAGATTGCACTGTAGTCACATCCAGCGCATCCTTTTCTGTTATGGTTTAGTTTTCTGTTTGTCAGCTTGCTCTGTTCTTCTCGATGTGCCTTATGCATGAAATGATGCTACACCTGCTGGGGCTTTTTCATTTCCATTTTTGCTGCTGGTGAATCCAGGCTCCTGCTGATTGAAGGTGCTAATTCAAGTAAATAATACTATTTTACTGGTACTTAGAAGTTAGTTCTCAGGTGTCCCAGCAGACACAGTTAAAAACCAAAACCAGCTGAAGAGAATATTTTTCCAAGTGTTTCCTTTCATAGACCTATATTTCTTAATCTTGGAATCAATGAGAATACAGTATCCATCCCTATGGTGGGCAGAAAGTGCTCAGCACGGGACATGTTACTCACCGCATAAGGAATTCCAGGTATAGACTCCAGTGGGTCCCAGAAACGTCTGGTAGGGATTGCTGACAGCGTTAGTGCAGGTAAATCCAGAACTCAGAAGGGAACTCAGTAAACTGAGAACCAGGATCACGATAATTGCAGTGATCATGCTTTTCGCCTTGCTGTTTCCCAGGTTATCTGCAACTGAAATACAGTGGCTCAGCATTGATAATCCAGCACAGTCTGGTGGGCTCTGATGACCTTATCACTTACTGATAGGGTTCTAATTAAAAGCTAATAACCAGAGATTTGGCTGATCAGGATGTAGAAGAAACAGTAGGTTTGGACACAGCGCATGGACCCAAATCCAAAATGTGATGAAGGTACATTAGCCTGAAATAAGTGTGTGTCTGCTAATCCTGCAGGCACACAAACTTCTCTGGCATCGGGCTGGGTAGTAAACTTCTTTTCCTTAATATTTCTGTAAAAGTTTGCTCCTGAGAAGGCCAGACAGAAATGTTATGCATAAATCAGATCAGAAAACTAGGTGTTCCTCTGCCCATCGTTCCCAAGATGTCTGCCAACTTCTACTGATGCTCGACTTAGAACTTGCCTCCAATTGTAGATTATTTCCTTTTAATATAGCAGCAGTCCCCCTCATATGGAATAAATCTGGGCAGGGGAACAGCTTCTAAAAGCCCAGCAAAGCTGTTAGCCTGGAAGGGTCATGCGCCTTTGTAGGACAAACGTCGCTGAGCGTGGTTGCTCACAGATGGATGAGGCATGGTTGAGCTGGTGTTCATACCTGGACTAGGTCTGTCTCTTTCCATGTCCTGTGGAAAAAAAAAAATTGCTGGAGGCAGTGCTTGCTCCCTTCTTTTAAAAGACAGGAGCCAGATTCTTCTCAGTGGTGCCCAGCGCCAGGACAAGGGGCCATGGGCACAAACTGAAGCACAAGAGGTTCCAGTTGAACGGGAGGAAGAACTTGTTGACTGTGAGGGTGCCCGAGCCCTGGCCCAGGCTGCCCAGGGGGGCTGTGGAGTCTCCTTCTCTGGAGATCTTCAACCCCCGCCTGGACGCTGTCCTGTGCCCCCTGCTCTGGGTGAGCCTGCTTGAGCAGGGGGGTTGGACTAGATGATCTCCTGAGGGCTCTTCCAACCCTTGCCATTCTGTGATTCTGTAACTCCTGCTCTGTTTTCACCGGGAGGAGCGGGTGGATGGTGTGCTGTGGATCCCAAGGGGCTGCCCTTTGTGTTCCTAGCTGGTGGCCCTGGGCTTGGCCATGGGACAGATGTGGGCTCCCAAGCTGCCAGCTCAGCCCTGCCCTCGGGCTCTGGCTCACGAGGTCTCCAGTCCCGAGGCCACGTGTCAAGGGGTTGTGCATCTTACCATCAAGCATCCCGGCACCTCTCCTTTTTGCTCCAGCTTACTACAGCTCATACACATAGACTGTTGCCTGGTGTAGATTCTGTAGCTATATGCGTGGCTGGCCATATGTATGTGGCACGTATAGTCAGCCCCTCCAGGACTGTAATCGATTGTTTCTGCCTAAATCCTTCCAGTTATTTGATATGTTGCCGATAATAAGAGGCACAAATGTGAATGCAATATACTCGAAGTGTAATTGCAGTATAGCTGTGTTGAAATATATTATTTTCCTCCTTTCAATTTAAAGATTGCAAAGGCAACTACAATGTGCCTGTGGCTGCCGTGCTCTAGAACGAAAACGGCAACAACGCTTTCAAGCTCTACTCAAATGGGTGTTGCGAT
>NW_009259037.1:1352962-1356372 GCF_000687185.1 Egretta garzetta | reverse complement strand
TCCTTTCTGTGCTGCTTTTAATACAAAGCCATTACTGCAAAGTATTCAGTTAGTGCGTAAATTGGAGAAATCATAGCAGAAAAGAAAAATAGTAAAAACCCCATAAAAAGAAAATAAATACTCGTAACAAAAGGAAGAGCTATTGGAAGGAAATGGAGAGCTGCTCATTTTATATAATGTTCCGTGGAAGTTAATTTCTGTTCGAGGAAATGGCAGGTAAGGATGTGTTATGGAAATCAGTTGTAAATTTAAGCAATTCTCCTAGAAGAATAGGAAAGACAGGCGTTCAGGGGACACGGCTCAATTAAATGGAAGTGAGCACAGCACCAGCTGCACCATGCGCTGAAGCAGGCTTACGGCTTGGGCACTGCCTAGTTCAAGAAATAAGTCTGGAGCCAAATCAGACAGGTTTGTGTAATTTCCCCCTGGCAGCCTCACTTAATTTTATCACTTGGAACATCTCCAGAATTGACTGGCTACACCTATTGCACCCCCTAATTGTTCTTCTTTATCTCTGACGGCGATCTGCAGTTCGGGGGATGTAATTTTGCCAGACTCGCCTGTTGTAAGCACGCCTGCGACAGCGCAAGACTAAAGATCTTAAAATGCTGCTTTTGTGGCAGGAGAATTTTTTTTTTTTTCAAAATAAAGCAGTCTGCAAACTGCAGGAATCTACAGTAGCTGGTCTACTTGAGTGGGACTGATAGTGACCCACAGCTGGATAACCTCTGCATCGGTGTAAAACAACCCAATTCCAGGATGAAAGCGGAGGTCGTTGCCTTTTCCAGGTCTCTCCTTAATTTTCTGTAATTTTTTTTTTTTTTCTTATTTATCTCTCTTATGGCTGGATAGAATTTCCCAAACTTTTACTGTCCTGAGCATGAATGACATCCAGCTGCCAGCCCCGGGTCTTTTCTAAGCCGTGTTGATCTGGCAGGCTTAATGAAGTCTACGATCACTTACGACACACAATGAATTGTTCATTTAAAAAAAAAAAAAAAAAGGCAAAAACCCAAATAAAAAACCACCCCAAAAACCAAAAAAAAAAAAACCCCACCCAAACCAAAGGAGAGTTCAACCTAGCTTCCTACTTTTCGGGAGATCCCATAGCATGCCTGGAAACATTAATGCATTAATGAAGTTCCAGCTGTTTTCAAGCATTTGTCATCTATTTTAAAAGTTAGAAAGTTAACCGATTCCTCTCTGCTATAGCAAATTTCAGAGTTCCCTGTGTGTGGTTGGCCTTGCTGGTTGCCAGTAGTCAGATAAATCCTGACTTTACAGGGTTCTCTGGATGTGCCTCTTCCAGCCCCTTGCTCACAACTTTTACGTGTTTGACTTGAAAACAAGCAAGGCTGTAAGCCAGCATTTATTCACCTATATTCATAGGTGGTTCCTTTCTAAGACAAATCATTAAAACAGCTAATGAAGACTCTAAGGACTTCCGTTATTTAATAACTTTCACGTTCTGTCAGATCATTCTGCTCATCCCCAGAGCCTCCGAAGTAGCCGTATTGATTTATTGCTCTATTAAGGTTGTTCGTGGCAGTCTGTTAAAGAGCCTACCCCAGCCAGGCAGTTCATGCACTCTGCACTTACAGAAACTGTAGTCCTTTGCTCGTCTTTCATCTTTACTCTCAGAAATTTCTCTTAACGTTGTGGTTTCCAAAAGAAAGGTTATGGTCTTTGTAAAGGCTGTTGATAATCTGCTTTTGTATGGCCATTCATAAAAGCCAACCTGGGCTATTGCTATCAAGTGCTCTGTATCCCCAAGCGATCGCCTTTGATTTACTCTTTCATGTTTTCCATTCTTTTCTCACATCCAAATATGAAAATGCCATTTGAGAAACACGCTCGGGGCGCAGGGCAGAGACCCCCAGCCAGGCCGTACTTTCTGAGCCACAGGTCATGTTGTGATCTAAACGGATGCTTATAACCCTTCTTACTGTTCTCTGAAACGTTCGAGTGGAGAAAGCACAGCGCTCCATTCCTCCACAGCACAGGCAGTCCATTTGCTTCAGGATATTGTCAAACAAAAGGCATCTACTGTCTTAGGAGGACCCGATTATTTGAATTTAAAAATAGTACGTATACAATTCTGTGAAATATTTCTTCTATTTCCAGAATGTATGGAATCATACTTAATATAAAACATGACAATCATGCCTAGTACAGAGCCCAAGAATTAATTTAAAATCAGTTCATTTCATCTTGGATATACGCCCAACCGAACCAGTGAGGGATGTGGGCAAATCCGTATTTCAGACTGTTCCTAAAGCATGACTTGCTTTCAGCAGCGGTTGAAGGCAACTAGCAGCTCCTGAAGCTCACTCGTTTTGTTCATCCCTGAATGGTTTAAATGTGAGAATTGAGATGACATTCTGTAAATGGTAAGCACAACAACTTAAATCTGGTGGGGGGGGGAAACTGCCACCAAAATGCATGTAGACCGTGCAAAGAACTGAAACCCTTTACTGATGCAAGTGTTCCGTGAGGGCTTGTCATTAATTGTAATTAAAATCTGTATGTCGGTAGCACCCAGGCCCCGGGATCGGGTTGTGTTAGCTGCTGTGCAGACAAAGACAAAGCTGCTGTGCAAGACACGTGTCCCGAATTCCTGCCAGACTGCGTCCTTGCCCCGCAACCAGCTCGCCATGGGTGGACTCCTGGTTTCACATGGAGCCCTATTAAGATCAGTAAGTCTGCCCATCTGGCCCGAGGTTTGGGGTGTGAGCCAGCAGGCACGGGGCAATATAATCACATATAAACTATTTTTACAAATGTATATTTCCTCTTATAAAAATTCCTTAGATTATTCCAATGAGACTGTAAACAGACTGGTTTGACTGCCTCGTGATTTTGCAGGTGTTAAGCGATGATCTCGGTATATGCCTTGCTAGGAGCGCTGCTGCGTTCGGGTTTTTCATGCCAATATACTTGTTATAATGTGAACTGGCTTGTGCGAGATAGATAGCTTTGCCACTGTGGTGATTTGGGTACAATTTCTGTACCAAACTAAAGTGGGAAAGAGCTAAGAGATGGGACATATCTGGAGGCTTAGGTCTGCTGTGCTCTGCCTTGGTGGCTTCTCTGTGCTGGGACATCTTACAGCAGCCTACCAAAAACAAAAAAAAAAAAAGAAAAAAAAAAAATCTTAAAGTACATCTCAAGTTTCAAAAGTGTTTGACCTACTCTTCCAAATTTTCGTCAGGTTTCTTTTGACTGGCTTCCTTCATTTTCACAGGTGTATTTCTGCTTTGAACTCGGTGAGACGGCAAGATACATAAAATCAGTGCAAATCCTTGATCCTTGCAACAGCTTTCAGGCTTGTCTACCTTTGGGCTTTGTGAATGCTTTTCTTCATATCAGTAGAGCTACTTGTGCATAGAGTTAAGTAAATCTTTGCTGAA
>NW_009259037.1:1345909-1352917 GCF_000687185.1 Egretta garzetta | reverse complement strand
GCACAATTTCTTGTTTCTGGTTTGCTTTTTCTCACGTTTTGCTTCTCACACTGGGGTTTTTTACGCTTGTCTTGACTTTCTACTTGGTATGCACAATTTCTTGTTTCTCGTTTGCTTTTTCTCACGTTTTGCTTCTCACACGGGTTTTTTACGCTTGTCTTGACTTTATCCAAGGTTGCTCTAGGTAAAACTCCTTCTGCTCTTCCTCTTATTTTTTAATTTTATTTTATCCCCCTGTAGCACCTCTCCTCCCTTATATCTCAGTTATTTGTCCTTCTTAGTTATTTAACCATTTTTATTCTTTTTTCTTCTGTAATAATTGTACCATGAGGATAATACCAAGAACTGCAGCTGCACAAAAAGTAAGATCTGTTGCGTATCAACGTAAGTTACGGTTCAATTTAAATCTACTGGATTTTTGCTGAAATGTTATTCTGATAATCTTGTTTCCAAAGCCCATCTCGAGGTTTTTTGGAAAGTCAGGGTGAAGAGGAGTCACCTGAAAACTGTGCATTGGGTGGGGGAAGAAGGGCCTTATAAAAGATGACAAGCTATGTTGTCATCCGTACTTCACAGTCTAGCATAAAAAAAAAAAGACATGAGCAAGGATCAGGTTTGAAAATCCTAACCATAAGGTTTGAAAATCCTAACCAAAAGTTTAAGCTGGATAATAGCACTTAAAGATGGAATGGTGTGCTTTTAAGCGAAAAAATAAAAGGAATACTGTCATTAATATGTAGGCCCAGCACAGGTATAAACACCACATCTATCTAAATTATTGGTTTATGTGTTTTGTTCTTTCCCCTTCAGCAGCTTCATAAAATCTTCTTCTCTAAAAACGATGCTAATTTCATAGTAGGAGGCAAAATGTTTTAAATCAAACAATTAAACATAACTAAATTACAAAAATAATAATAAAAAAAAAAAATCCTGGAAGGTGAATTAGGTTTGTAGTCCTTTAATAAAATGATAACTGAATGTTGCTTTTCTGTTCCTCACTGAAAGCGTCTGACAATTCAAATCAATTTTACATTTTGTATTTTTCCCTTGTTCCAAGGAGTAGGCTAACATCACCGGTAATTAGAAGAAGTCGCTATGGGCAAGAAAGCTGCAGCATTTCTGAGATTTTGGGGGTCTTATTTTATAGCACTTAAACCCCTGGAGTGGTTTACAGATATTCTTGTTCTCACTTAAAGTATTCTAGTCACAGATGAACGAAAGAACGAGCCGCAGTTCCTAGGTCCATCTCCTGCATTAGCAAGAAGACGCCATCCGTCTCCAGGCGTAACGCCACTCACCTTGGAAAGTCTTTTCAGAAAACTGAAGTCCCGCATGGACGAACTGTTCGCAGGTACCTCTAAAAAGTCCGTAGGTGAGGCTTACTGTAATGGTGGAGTTTGTGCCGGAAAAGTGAACCTCACTACTCATCCAGTGCTGGGTCGCCAGAGCAACACAAATCATGACGAAGGAGACAACACAGGTGAAAAAAGCGGCCGCAAACATGGCTGTTTTTTTTCGGGACGGCATTTTGTCAGACCGAGATTTTTCCACCGCTTCGGGGTATTTTCTTCTCTTTAGTCCTGCTTGGCGTGAGGTTGTTTCCTCCCTCTCGCTATCTGGGATCTTCTCTCGGCTCTAGCAGGGAGTCACCCTGGTAAACTTTAAGCAAACAGCAGTGGTAATAAAAATGTAAAATAATTGAACTTTGGTCTGGAGGAAAGGTGTTGCCATAGTTACCACAACACCAGCCTGGCAAAGGCCGGGAGGAATCGCCGGCAGATGATTTACGATTGCCTTGCCGACCCGTAGCTTTTCAGCTCGGGGCTCTGGGGACGTCTCCCAGAGGCTGACGCCTGCGGGGCCGGGGGGTCCCAGCTCGCCTTGCTCCTTTCTGGGAGACTTTTTTTACTCCCTGACAAAATTTTCTGGCCTGTTCTTGCTTTTTCTCTTGGAAGGCTGATAACCAGGCCTTTTGCTAACTCTCTGTATCTAATGTGTCATGGCAAAGAGGAATAAAACGGTCCCTTCTCCGTTCAGATTCCCCGCTTGCTTACCAGCTACCCAAGCATCTCTTGTGAGACCTCTTTTACGTTCTTTGTGCTCCTTGTGAAAACCCAGGTTCTGGCTTTTGGGGGAAGGAGATTCCATCTACTGTCACTAGATTATTTGCTAAGGAAGAGGTGTAATTCTTAATTACATTTCCTATATTTTCATGCAGTAACTCCTTCCCTTTTTTCAACCTTTTTTTTGACAGGGAGGAAACAAATACCTTAAATGGGGATTCATTTCAGTGACATAGTGGATATGTCAAGGGAGCAATACTGAAGAAAATCTGTTCTGGACTATAATGCAAGAGAATATATTCTTTTCTTCTGCTCAAATTAACCTAAAGAGAGACAAAAGACAGGAACAACACGATATCAAACAGAACGTACAACGCTTAATAAGACTGAAGCCAAATTTCGAGGATTTTGAGGTAAGCTAGGCACCAGGGTCCCCATTTTGTTTGGATGAAACCTGAAACCTAAATTAATAATCTGTCGTCGGGATAAAGTAAAAGAGATTCCATTAGCTTTTCTTTCTATTAGTTATGAAGTCATTAGTCCGTGACTGGTTTGTAGTGTAAAGATATTGACAGGCTGAAGTTTTATTAATTAGAAACGGCAAAGAATTTCTTGGGAGGGGACAATACCTGTTCTGTAACGCAGGGGTATTTTACGGTAATTGTTCTGGTGTTGATTTCTTGATTCAAAACTTGAAAGCAATAATCACATTTGCAGTCAATGTATCTTATTTCTGAGATGTACAACTGGTCTTTTATATGATAAGGTCTTGTGTATTTTTTTTTTCAAATTATATAGGACTTCAATGATACTTTTGATGTCGTGGCTTCTAAGAATTTATAACTTTTATTCGGAAATAATTTATATGCTTCATGTATGTACTTAACATACACAACATAGCGGAAATCTGTCAAAACGTGATTTAAGCACTGAAGGCCAAAGGGAAGACTTTCAGCCCTTCTAGAGAAATAAGAAAGAAGAGACCTGTCTCTCCTTTTCTGTCCGGTACCTCAGTTACACTTTAACCACAGCAATATGGGTAAATGTTATTAGACTGATCCACCTCCACAGGTTTATTAATCTGAAAGTTCTATTCCCCGTTTAGTTGCATACAAAGAGCATAGTCCAAGTATTTATAGTCCAAGGATATTTTTTAATAAACTGAGGTTAAAATCTGCCCGCCTGTCATCAACCCGGTGCCGTCAGCTGCGCCACTTGTCCCCTAAGAAATACGTTTTAAAAAATACATATACTTGAGAATTGATATTTGTCTTGGTACTGATTTTGAGGGAATACATTTTTAGCTGCTGCTCAGTGGTCCTCCTTCAGCAGACTTGAGAGAACCAAATTTAAATGAGCTGAGCACCCACACCTTTAAAAATGCTAAATATCAGAGACTAAGAGCTGTAATGCATATCTAAGCGATCTTATTCAATTATATTTAGTTTTCGGTGACTCAGCTCAAATTTTTGTGGCTCAAATTGTTGAAAGCCTCCTGAGGCCAGGGGAATTGCTCTGTAAATGGGACCGTAATTTGCCTTTTCCTTCCCTGTCACCTTGAAGATAATCTATCCTCTGCCGATGGTACGATTCCTTGTGTCTTTTTTTCTCTATGACTACCTCAAAAAAACCCATCATATAACTTGAAATGAAAATTGCAGTTTGACGTGACACACCTCATCACTTGAGAGAAAAGAGAAGAGATTGGTGTCCTCCAACTCAGGGAAAGTGTTTCCCTCTCAGCACCTTACCGACTCTGCCCCAACTAAGCCAGACTCAGCCCCGCACAACAGTCAAACAGAAAAATCAGAGTAATCGTTATGAATCAGACGGACAGCAGAGAGATTTGCAGTCCTTTGTTATATAAAATTACATAGAGCCCTGTGTTTTTAAAGGCAGAGTATGTGAGTGTTTCTCTTCTGCTTATGTACAAATCTGTTTGCTTTAAGCAACCAGATATTTAAAAATAGAAAAGGAAAGCTTCTATTTGCAAACATTTCCTATACATTTATTTTTCTGTGTTGCAAACACATTCTTACATGTGGGGGGAAAAAAAAATAAATAATCAGGCGGTGGTTTGTTGCTTTGCCAACGGTTGCCATCGCCCGAGGGATGCCACCTCCCGGCCGCGGCAGGCAGGGCCCGCAGGTAAGCGCGCTCAGCCGCAGCCGGGGAAATTCAAGGTGAAGCCACTGGAAATTATTTTCTGTTCTCCTGCAGTTCAGCGACGGTTACTAGTGGTTTATAAAATTCTGTCTTTAGTTAAATCTTCCATTTTAAAAAGAAACCAGCGGCAGGTGGGAAGATGATTTAGCAGCATGGCTGGCTGGCAGTTGCGCTGATATCTGCGATTTTCCTTGGACACCACCTTCGTGGTGCAGCCTTGTATATCACACAAAGCTTTCACAGCCTTTTTATTTTCCATTTTCCAGGTCTTAACTGCAGAGGAGCTCAAGATCCTTGAGCTGCACTTGGCCCCGAAAGGAGTCGATAAAGCCCCGCGCAAGGCAGGTGTAACTTTGCAGGATCGGACCATGCGTTACCAACGTTGCCTCTACCTCTTCTAAGATGGGTAAAATGTAATCGAAACAAATGATTACAAGTGTACGACAGAATACGAAGAAGGAGATTGATTGATTTTTTTTTTTTTTTTTTTTTTTTTTTCCCCCTCTGGTTGCTTTGCAGCCAGTATTCTGAGTGGTGACTGAAATAGGGATTTGTTTATGCCATTTGGACTGGGTGAGGGAAATCAGATAAAGCATCATGAATTTTATTGTAGCTGGAGATGAAAAATTTGAAGCTCAACTGAACTGCAAAATTATTGCAACAGCTGTTTGGGAAAGTGAGAGGGACGTGGCCATGACAATTTTTGTGTGTCCATACCCAGTGCTGCTGTGTGGTGGATTTGTGCTATTCCATCTTCCCATTTCAGTCTCCTCTTGCTCTGACCTTTTTTTGTAGCGCTACTGAAAAAAAAAAAACAAACCACCAAACACGTTTTAAATGTTGTTTGGATTTCTTCCCAGAAAATGGCTAAATCTTCTCAGCTGAGATCTCCATCGCTAGATAGTTATTGATTTTTGAGCTCTGACGCTGGAGCGCATTGGTAAGCATTGGACAGCTGGAATATTGCGCTGCCACCAGCCCCTCTGGAGCAGCATCCTTTCACGTGAGCAGTCAGCGGGAACAGTGCCTGGTGGGTTCCATCCTGAAAGAAAAAAGGGCAGAAGATCCCAAAGCCACCGTGCTGGTATCAACGCAAACGTGACGAGCAAAATGCCATGGTAAAATGATTGCCTGCTGCAAGGGCATTCCTCGGTTTTACCACCTGAGTAAGCTAGCTGGGTGTCTTGAGGCACAGCCTGTGCTACTCTAGAACACATTCACCATACAACTGTGTTTTGTACTCGGACACCTGAAGAGGTGATGGCCAAATATGCCTGGTCTTGGTAGAGAAGGAAAAGCCATGTTCAGTGTCTCCTCTGTTTGCCATGAGTGCTCCTTGCCCAAACGGGAACGCCACTTCCCTCCTGTGGCCCTGGAAATTGCCTTTTCTCAAAGATTTTGAGATTAAGAAATTAGCCAGCATTAAGTTTTGATATGAAATTAATTCTTCTGTTGGAAAGTCTGTCTTCTAAAACTTCTCACGCAACACCTGCCAAGGCAGGTGAAGGGGACACGAACCTCGGTAGCAGCTCCCTGGACGCCTGACTTTTCGCTTGTCCTGTTTCTCTCCATTTCCGAGTTGTAAAATGCTTGGGGGGATTGAACAGAGCAGCATAGGCCATGCTGGTAAAACAAGAAAATTTTAAAATAAAATTTTGAAAGCATAGAGACGTTTTCCATCTCTCTTGAACCCCAAAGGCCAGTGACTGCGGTTACCGAAACGGCTGAGCGCCACTGAAGCCTCTAAGATCACGGAATCATAGAATCCCAGGCTGCAAGGGACCTCAAGGACCATCTGGTCCAGCCAGATGCTGATGTCCGGGGGTATCTTTTTTCCATACTTCAAAAGATGACTCACAAAACTTTAAAATAATGTGTTTAGGCGTTAAAAAGCTGCTGTCATTCATGACTGAGTAGAGCAAGCTGAGTGGTCAAGTACAGTTTATTGAAGGGTGGGGAAAAAAACCTTCTGGCCTGCAAGAAAACCTTCTGGCCTGCAAGAAGCAGAAAATACGGCCTTTTCAATTTAGTAAAATGTGGCTTTGAAGCTGCGTTAAGGTTTGTAATGTTTAGAACAAACCCTGGAGATGGAGAGGAGAGCTGGCAGGGCAGGCTTTCATTTATTGCAATTTCTGTAGCAATTATGAAGATATGTAGTGTTGAATTCTTAAATATATTCCTAGATACTCATAATTTTAGATTCCAAATGTAAAAATCTTAGACAAATACCTCTTTGAAGTCATTAAATTAGCTACCGCTGGGATCTTATATATTCTCATGCCTTTGCCCAATTATCTGCACTTTAAAGAGTTTTTTGTGTTATTCGTAGGCTGCGCTACATTTGCAGTTACAGAAATCACGTGTCTGTATCGTCATTTGCTGTGCTGCCTCCGATTACAGTTTGTGTTCCGGTATATCAGTAAAGAGACAGATCTACCGTGCTGCTACCCAGGGTACGGTGGCCATTTCTCATGGAAGCCTGGTAAATATTTGAAGAGCTTTTGCCTAAGTGACGGGAAGTAGTAGGATTATACTTGGTATTATATGCTGTAATGAGACTATAGCTGCTCCTCCTTGAAACCCTTTCTCTCAAGGCTGTAGGCACGCGTTATTGTCTTATCATAGAATCATAGAACGCTTTGGGTGGGAAGGGACCCCTAGAGGTCACCCAGCCCGACCCCCCTGCAGCAGCAGGGACACCTTGAACCACATCAGGTTGCTCACAGCCCCGGCCAACCTGGCCTGGAATGGTTCCAGGGATGGGGCCTCCACCACCGCT
>NW_009259037.1:1343121-1345615 GCF_000687185.1 Egretta garzetta | reverse complement strand
TGGCTCGTGTCCAGCTTTTCGTCCATCAGTACTCCCAAGTCCCAAGTCTTTTGGTTTTTCAGGCATTGTACAGAAAGCAGAAAACATAACTTTATCTTACTTGGTGCTATCAGGTTCACTATCATGCTGGAACACCTGAAGTAAAGTTTTGGTGTGCAAATATTGCCTGTTTCCTATCACCTAGTTGTTGAGCTTGAAGCAGAGGAGATACTTTTTGTAACGGAAATTTTAAAATTTTGAAAGCACAGAGATGTATTCCATCTCTCTTGAACCCCAGAGGTCAATGACTGCCGTTACCAAAACAGCTGAGCTCCACTAAAGCCTCCAAGATGCCTGAGGATATCTTTTTTTCCATGCTTCAAAATATGACTTGCAAAACTTTAGAATAATGTGTTTAGGTATTGAGTAGAAAAGTGACTATAACCGCTCACAGGAAAGTTTCCACCACTTCTGCTGGAGTAACGTTACTTCCACGGTGCGAAACCAGGGATGCAGGCGCTGGGGCCCGCCAGAAGCTGTCGGAGGTCCTGCAGCTCCTCCGGCAAATTGGAAGCAAGGGTGAAACGGTTGCCAAAGAGCTGACATTTCTGAGAACGTATTTGATTTGTGATGGGAAGAGAGGAAAAGACAGATGACCGGTGGACTGTGAGATGAACAAAGAAAAGCCACTGCTGGAGCTCTGTTGGGCTACGCACGTGGACAGCTACCGCTTATTGTCTCAGTTTCGCTGTGGTATTTCAGTCTTCTGATTTCTTAAATTTATTTTCTGATGAAGCAAGTAAGCTCTGGCAGTGTAGCTGAACTGCTTCAAATCCCGTAGCAGCTTCGTTTTTCATCCTCGCCCCTTTCTTAACAGCACAAATTCTCTCCCGACCTTCTCTGGAGAGCACTGAAAACGGGTTTAAAGACACTTCATTCTTCAGACACCCAGCTCCCAGACTTTGTGGAGGACTCATCTAGTTTTCTGGATGTATCAGAGATTGTATCAGAGAACATCGTACTACGCTGGTTTTTTTCTAGCCAGCAGCTGAAGATAAAATCAGCCTCAGGCTTACTCGCTCCTGTTGGCTCCAGCTCCCTTAGTGTATCCTGAAACACATCAGCGGCCTAAACCCGGGCTTAGAATTATCCTAGACTCGACTGCAAGAAAGCGGAGCTAGGGACGCCAACGTGGATTAGGAAGGCTAAATTTCTGCCATGTTGTATCAATAGTTACACTTAGGACTTGAGTACGGGATGATGGAGCAAGAAAGATGGGATGACGTTTCTTTTATTACTTTATTTCACAACTGTACTACTTATTTAGCTATTCCCCTCATCTACAGAAAATCTCTTTCCCCCAAATAATGTATTAATCACTCTAACGTGCATTTTCTTTGGTTCTTTGTTCTACAACTTTGGCTTCGCATTTCTTTCTCATGACTGATTAATTTTGGAACCACGGTGCAACAGTACTTTTAAGTTCTGCAGAAATAGAAACTGTGGCGATTTTATCTGACATGTATAATAATTCCATTTATTTTATTGCTTGGATATAAGCGGTCATTTAAATTAATATACCATTTCTTGCAAATGGTTACTAGCGAGAAAATTGCTGACTTGCAGTCATTTGATCTACAAACACGTTCATTAAAATCAAACGCCTTCCTGGTACCGTGCCCGCTCACGCTGCCATGTCTGCTGAAAAATTCTAGCGTTCTACTAAATTGCTGTTTCCTAGTCAACACGATGCCAAAGGGACATAATTAGGCTCTGATTAAGTTTTCCGCAGAAGACACAAATATTCACAGCTGTTCTAATATTTTGTTTCGATGGTCTTTTCATACAATCCCTAATTGTCTGACATCCTTGGGTACACTTAAAATAAATACGATGTGCACGGATACGGGGTTTGGAAAGTAACATATACGTGAGGCCCTCCCGGCGGAGAGGTTTCTTCTGCAGAGACTTTCTTCTTTCGCGGGAGGTGGTGTCCTAGGGACTGGAGACAAAAGAAGGCAAGATGTGCCTTCCGACTCCCTGATTCTCGCCTTTCCTTCAGTAATCCCCTCCTCCCTGTCCTACTTTTCGGCCTGACGTTTCTATTCTGGGTTTCACCCTCCCGATTCCTCGGCCCCGTTGCAGCCCAAGCTGCTCCAGAGGTTTCTTGGAGGGGGTGGTGGGTGTGGAAGGCCTTGTCCCTTCCACCCCGGCTCCGGCGGAGCAGCGGCGCCTCAACGCTGGGGTGAGCCCAAGGGGGAAGGATCCCGGGAGAGCCGTCTGATCCGGGCAGGGGGCTCTCGGGTCCCTCCGAGCTCTGTCGCACCGGTGATCCCGGCGAAGGAGGACACCCGCCCTGGCGCCTGCCGCCCAAGGAGACCTCGGCGCCATCACCGGCCCTCGCGCCTCCTCAGCGTTGGCCTCTGCCGAAGAAACGAGGCGCCTCCAACATGCTCCGGTAGCAGGTCTGGCTTCTGAGATTTGGGCTGCCGTAGGAGCCCTGGGCGCGCCCCCC
>NW_009259037.1:1337622-1342223 GCF_000687185.1 Egretta garzetta | reverse complement strand
CCTGCTCTCCAGAGCCATTTCTCTCCTCAGCCGTTCCCATCCCGCCCTTTCTGAGGCGAGCTGTGGCTACGGGCAGCGCTCGGGCGCGCAGGGCCAGCGGCCCGAGGGGTGACATGGCCGTGTACAAACGCTTTTAGTCTCCTTTGGGCAAAACTAGTGGTGTTTAAAAACCAGGCGGTTCCCATTTGTGTCGTTTATTGGTTCCTGATGATGTTGGCCGGATGGTTCATAAAGCAAACAGCCCTGGCAAACGCTGCGATTCGGCACCCAACGCTGCCTGGAGGAAGGGGTCACCGGAGAAACCGGTGTGGGTGCTGCTGCCTTTTGGGCTGCTTTTGGGCTGCTTTTGGGCTCTCCGGTGGCCCCTTCCCTTCCGCAGAGCCGATGGGCACCGGGAGGCTCCGGGCTCCCCGGAGCTCCTCTCAAGGAAAGCACCTGGTCGTATGGAGGTGGGTGTAAATCCTGCAGCTGGTGAGAAACTTTGTATTTTCCTTATACAGGCTCTGAGGGAGAAATCAGGTGAGGCTTTCATGGAAAAAATATAATTTGTTACTTCCAAACCCAAAGGTATTGTGTTCCCCCCCCCGTGCTTATGGTTTCATTTAAAATACTGGGAAAAATAATGACAAACCTCCCACAGATAATGTAAAGGCAACTTTTAACTGTCGCCCATCGTTGAATTTTTTTTTTTGCACTTTAATCATGGGTTGTAGAAAGGGTTAATGGATATCTGCTGTGAGACCGAACAGTTTGTTTAATTGGAAAAAGGTGTCTTTTAATTTTTTTTTTTTAATTTTTCTGTGAGGTTCCTTTCCTTGTGGCTTCTTTTCCATCGAGCGAGATGATTTGCTGTGTGCTCAGCTGCGAGCTCCTAAACCACTGCCCGTGTCCAAGCTGTAAGGAGGAGAGGCTGCTGAGTTAGAAATGGCATGGCTTGTCGAGGTTTGCTTCCTCAGAGAGCTTGTAACATCTTGGAAAACTTGGAAAGTAGAGATAAAGAGGCTGAGAATTGAAAAATATTTATTACGTGCATGACAGCCTTGGCTTCTGTGCATGTTGCACTTTGGGGCTTGTAAAAAAAGAAAAAAAAAAAAACTTTTGATAAAAACTAATGACATTCAGCTGGGAACTCCATGCCATTTACTGTGCATGTTGCACTTTGGGGCTTGTAAAAAAAAAAGAAAAAAAAAGTAACTTTTGATAAAAACTAACGACACTCAGCTGGGAACTCGATGTCATTTAAAAGATATTTTTATGCGGATGTAATGCACTCTCCTCATCCGGGAGGCACGTTAAGGTCCCGGTTTGCTTTGCTGGGTGACAGATGAGACCCTGTAAGTCTTGGTGTGGGAAGATGCAGGTGGTCCGGTGATGCCGGCCCCAGCTTGTTCCTGCTGGAGTTGGGAGTTGGGCCTTGAGGAGAGCAGTCCCTAACGGGGTAATGATCTCTAATTACTGCTGATGGGGCAGCCTGCCTCTGCTTTGGGCAGGGGGTGGTGGCGCTTGTCCCCCGAGAGAGAAAGGGGGTGAGGATGGAGGTGGGACAAGCAGAGGCCATCCGGCCGGCCGAGGGCTCCGAGACGCGTGGGGCTGTGCTGGTGTGGATGCAAGCGTCGCCTATGGGGGCTCTGTGGATGCAAGCGTCGCCTATGGGGGCTCTGCATTAGGGGGAGTGAAGGGAGTTAAGCTAAAAACGTTTGCTTTCTCAAGTGACGAAATCGGTTGTTTTGTAAGTGTGGGAGAAGAGGGGAAAGAAAATAATGCGAGAAACCAAATGCTGTGGCTGTAGTGTTTGATTCCTTTGATTTGCCCTCTTTGCTCACAAATAACAGAATTTGATAGGAGCTGTGTTACACCAGCTGTCCTTGCTGGCGGTGCTTTGACTAACGTGCTCCCTATTCCTTAAATGCATTTAATATAGTCTTCCAGGTAAAAGATAAAAGCTGCATTCCCAGTTTAACAGCTTCCTATGCCCCCGACACCCCTAATAAACCCAGACACCTTTATACGCCTCAGATCAGTGTGATGCTGCTGTTTGGACTACAGCAATTTATCCCGAGTCTGGGGAGTGCAGGTGCAAAGCCTGCAATTTTAGCAACATTTGGGTCCTCGTTTGCTTTTGTGTCTTGCTTTCTTTCCCCTTTTCCACTTCATGTGTTTATGTTTATCTGTCTGTTATCTAGCTCAATCAGCTTTTTTCATTTACGTGAGCTGATGCTGATCTCTGCCAGAACAGCTGTCTTGACAAGAAAAACAGGGATTCACTTTTCTTCCCCTGCCCGCCATTGCATTCCCAGCTCCCGGATTATACGGCCTGGGTGATGTCAGAAATGCACCACGTGGGCTGAAATTATCGGAAGGTGATGGTTTGATGAAGGCTCGAGGCGTGGGTAAGACTTTCCTCTGCCACGTGGGTTCTCGTGAAGCCGAAGCAGAGGACGGGCAGAGCTGTGGCCCTTGCGCCACGCAGGCACGAGCGGGCTCTTGCCCGTTCCTAAGCGGAAAGGCTTACGGGGATTCTGAAATTTGTATTTTCTTGGCGTCTTCCTCAGAGGATGGCGTGTGCCTCATGATGGCAAAGCCTGCGCTCATTAAATAAGCTCCTTGATTGCAAGACACCTGCCTCGCACCGTGCACGCCCCGTGCTTTTTGGTTCTTCTGTAAGACGAGTTGTGCCATAAGTTGGGTTTTTGGGAGCCGTTGGTTTGTGGACCGCAGAGCTGTGTTATTGACTGAACTGGTTTTAGAGCATGTTACAGGAGTACTCCAACCGCTGTACTTGGTGACCTCTTTCATTTAAGAGGTTACATGAAGAAAAATGGGCAAACACGGGCTGACAAACTGTGAAGGGAAAAAGAGCTGTAGAAAGGCTGGTGTGCAGCGCTGCCTTGTCGCAGCTCTTCTCGGTGTTGTCTCAGAAGTCGCCGTACATATTTTCAGTAAAGTCCTCGTATACTTCTTCATGTTTGATGGTGCCCTGTAAATGTGTTCAGCAAGATTTCGGAGCAGGTCGGTGGTACTGTAGTGAAGAAGAAAAAAGAGCCAAGGCAAGTGTTGGATGCTATGTGGGATGAAAAAGGATAAAGGATGAAGGATAAAAAAAAAAGGATGAAGGATAAAAAAAAAAAAGGATGAAGGAAAAAAAAAAAAAAGGAGAAGGATAAAAAGAAAAAAGGGTGAAGGATAAAAAGAAAAAAGGGTGAAGGATAAAAAGAAAAAAGGGTGAAGGATAAAAAGAAAAAAGGGTGAAGGATAAAAAGAAAAAAGGGTGAAGGATAAAAAATACTGACTGTTTGCCTCACCGATGTGAGTGCACTCCACCCTGCTCGCTGACGGAGTGGGAGGTCCTGCGGGAGAAATTGCTCAGTTATACAGCAAAGCTGAGGATTGTGTTTGTACATCCTTTGAGTGATGCTGTCATTTTGTAAATGTGATCTTGTATTCCAATCCCTATTTCCAAAATACTCTGCAGTGTAGATTTATGGCAGGGCTTAACGCCAGCTGGAGATCCCGTGTCTGAAGGTTGTATGGGAGCGCTTGGAGGCCATCAGCAATGGGTGAAGATGCTTTAGGGGGGGAAAAAAAACCTTGCCTTTATATAGAAATGTTAAGGTGAATGGCTCTGCATGTGGACGTACCCTGAAAATTTCTCAGCAAAAGCAGTTGGCAAGCAAATGGGTGTTTTTGCTAGAAGGTGCTATTCCATCGGCCTCAGGGGGGTCGGGAGGAAGGGACCGGCTGAGCGGTGGTGGCGGCGTGGAGCAGAGGTGGGGGCAAGCTGGGGTCTGCTCCTGCCCGGAGAAGGGGGAAAGCGGTGGCAACCTGCCAGGCAAACCCACGAGCCTCGGAGCCCGCAGTCACACCTTGTTTTGGGAGGATGATGCTGGCGTTTTAATTGCTATGTAAACCCCTAGCAATAGGGGGCGAGGTGAAGAGATTGCCCAGTATGCGGCTATATGCTTGAGTTTACTGGAAGGTGTAAAGGGCTCCTAGGGGTTTTGGCAGGATTGGCATGAGTGGCGCGTTCGAAGGAGATGGAGAGAGGCGTGAGAAACTGGTGCTTGTTTAAAGTGGGAGGCCCGTTACCATAATCATCATGTTTGAGTTCAGAGACAACCACGCGGTTTACCCGACCCTGGGACGTTAGCCGTACGCTGCATTTCAAAGAAATACTTGTGTTTGGTTTGGTTTCTTTTTTTTTGTTTTAAATTCGTATATAAATAGTGTAGTCAGCGCAGTGCTACTTGGCGTTCCTGGTGAATAATGCATGCAAACTTAACCTTGGTTCCTTGCTCCGTGTCCAGCGCGCGCTGGGATGCTGCGGCTTTCCAGCGCCGCATCCTTGCAGCCCGGGAAGCAGCAGCGGAGGGGCCGAACCCGGGTGCTGCCGTCGCGATGCCTGCGGTGAGCAGGTCTTTATTTCTTGATGGGCATTTCATTATTGATTTCTTGATACAATATTAATGAAAGCAGAATCCCTCTGTTGCCTAAAATATAATTTGGGGCCCTGTAATCGAAAGTATCGCAAATTGGATTGATGCATTATTAAAGAGTTCTGAATTACGGATTCTTTGTGGAGCATCGTTTATGGATAGTCGGTA
>NW_009259037.1:1337205-1337583 GCF_000687185.1 Egretta garzetta | reverse complement strand
GTTCGGATATTGCTTTCACTGATTTGTGATGTGATGCAGCAGAATTCAAGCTGAATGAAAAGTGGCTGTAGCCACCAGGCTGCTCTGCGCAGGCTTTCCGCATCCTTTTTAGCTGTAATCTTCTTTTTTTTCTTCTCATTGACTGTGCCCTTCCGCGCGAGGCTTCATCCCAGTATAGTCTTTGTCCTGTCTGATAACAATATACATTGTATAATCCCAAATTCTATGAAGGTTAAGAGTGTAAAAAAAAAAAGAAGGCTGAATTTTTTCTAAACTTTTTGCTGAAATGTATGTATCTTCTAAATATATATGGGCAACAAACCAAAAAAATCATGTACACCAGAGCTGAATGAGATACTGATCAGACAGAGATGAGGA
>NW_009259037.1:1336075-1337161 GCF_000687185.1 Egretta garzetta | reverse complement strand
TTATTTTTGAGTTATTCACAACATGGAACGTATTTTTAAGGCATGTGCACAGCGTTGTGCTTTTTAATTCAGTCGACTTACTGCAGGTGTAGTAATTCCATCAGTGATATCCTTTTGCCTGCCAAAATCCTCTGTGCTGTCCGCAGAGGATGCCTTTGGGGAATGGAAGAATAGATGGGAGGTTTTCGTGCTGATAGGAGAGGGGGTGATGCTGTTGGACTGTATTTTGACTGCAGCGTGCTCGGATTTTTCTTCCTAAGCAAGCCAGCCAGCCGATTATCTCCGGTGAAACAGCTCCCTGAACAAGCCCAGCGTTAAAGGCTATTTTTCCTTCTATCCTCCTGGTCCTGGCAGTGAGCTAGGGGACGAGTGGCCCCGCTCCGAGCACCCGCAGCACACGGATGGGAGCCCTGGTGCCGGCCACGGCCGCGTCCATCAGGCAGCCCCGGCCGCTGCTCGCCGAGCACATCTCCTGCTGGACAGGGCAGCCTTTTTTTTGTTGACGCCCGACTAGTGACTCGCTGTTGAAGTGGCAAAGTAAAAAGCTGCTGGCAGAGATCTAGCGCCTGCCCACGCAGAGGTGATGTATCTGTGTTCAAAGGTGTTTCCTGGCTGAGGGAAGAAATAAAGCTGGAAAGGAATTTGTTGGGGTCGTTTGTTGCTTGCAGCGACAGCTTATTGTCACTGGAAAATGTGACACAACTCGCTGTGGGATTTTCTATTGCTTTTATCCCCGCTGTAAAAAGGAAAAAGTGCTCAGTCCTGAAAACTAAGGTTATCGGAGGTCGTCTTTTTCTGGTGTAAAGTAATGATTATTGGTAAGAATGAGAGATCCACACAGGTAAAACAAAACAAACAAAAAAAACCCCAGAACTGTATCACAGTATCCCAGCATGGCAGGGGTTGGCAGGGCCCTCGGGAGCTCACCCAGTGCCACCCCCCTGCCCAAGCAGGCTCACCCAGAGCAGGGGGCACAGGACAGCATCCAGGCGGGGGTTGAAGATCTCCGGAGAAGGAGACTCCACAGCCCACCTGGGCAGCCTGGGCCAGGGCTTGGGCACCCTCACAGTCAACAAGTTCTTCCTC
>NW_009259037.1:1323967-1335979 GCF_000687185.1 Egretta garzetta | reverse complement strand
AGGAGTTCCTCATCCTTCTTGAACTGGGGAGCCCACAACTGGACACAGTGCTCCAGTTGGGGTCTCACCAGGGCAGAGTAGAGGGGGAGGAGAACCTCCCTCGCCTTGCTGGCCGTGCTCCTCTTGATGCACCCCAGGATGCTGTTGGTTTTCTTGGCAACAAGGGCACCCTGCTGGTTGATGGCCAACTCGTCACCCACCAGGATTGCCAGATCCCTGTCAGCAGAGCTGCCTTCCAGCAGGTCAGCCCCCAGCCTGTACTGGTGCATGGGGTTAAACCTCCCCAGGTGCAGCACCAGACACTTGCCCTTGTTAAACTTCATTAGGTAAATCAGGTAGAGGTGCAATGAGATACAAACTAAAACAATTAAAAAGAGTGATGGAAGTGGCAGGTTTTGGATTATCGCTGTTGAGAAGAGGCGGGTATTTCGTGCAGGAGAGCCAGGACGCCCCAGCAGCTGGAGGAGGCTGTACCGGGCACGCTGCTGGGCACTGAAGGTAACGCACGCCGACAAGGATGCAGCAACATCAAAAGTCACCAGGAAGAATGCAGTCTAGAAAACACTTCAGGTAAACAGCAGTATGGAATTCTTAAGAAAAAGCAAATAAGCAAGCAGCAGAAGATTTACAAGGGAGGCAAGTGAAAATTGTGTTAACTCATGCCACTTAAAATGGTCAGGACAAAATGTCTTGGATATATTGGAGGCTAAACTTTTCCCCCAAAGTAAGGGGGTTCGATGAACTAAGAAGGCACCTCCTCCTTCTAGGTTTTGTTGCTCTGGAGGCATTGGAGGATAATTCAGAATGAAATACGCAGCTCTACATTCATGACAAGATCTTACTCTTCTGAGACCCATCGGTTTCAGGTTTCCCGGTGGTTGGGTTTTTCTTTAATTGTTGTGGTTGGTTCTCGGGTTTTCTTCCTCTTTGGTAAAATCAATCTCTCTTTCCTCTGGAAGGAGTTTTAAAGAAAGCTTAGGTAAAATGGAGCGCTGCCGTAGTTCACATCGGTGCCCCTTGCAAGGGACTGACTGAAGACTAGCAGAGTAATTTTGATTATCGGCCAGCGTAACCAAAGACTGAGGCAAATCACGGGAGCATGATGCTTTTAAACATCACTTCCCCGTGGACGTGGCGTAATGTGGATTGTAATGAGGACAGAATAAGTTGGTTGCCTGTACAGAGCCCGTACTTCCCTGGCCTGCGGTCTTGCCTCCTGAAGGTCGTGGTGCCCCGTGGTCTACTGGTGTCCAGTCTATCTGTGCCCAAGGGTGAGACCCCGCTCCGTCAGGTCCGTGCTATGTCGTCTTTTACCTTGGCATTTGCTCCCCTAATCTGTCACCTCCCTTGGTTCTTTTAATGGAAAGTTTTATCAGAAACAGAAGATAACCCCGTGGCAAAAGCCCAGGTAATCACGACTTGAAGCCAACAGTGAGAATTTGTGGTTAAAGACCCTCTTGTTTTCAGTCTATTTGATAAAGGATCTGTAAATATTTCCATACCGAGAGCTGTAATTTTTCAGCTTCACTACTACATGGGATGCATTTTGTTTCTTAGAGGAGCAAGTCACTTTTCAACCAACCTTTCTATCTTTTAATTTCTTTTTGGTATAATAATACGGCAATCTGCAAGCCTATCTGTGTGTAAAATCTGCAGAGAATTTACCATAACTTACTGGGATGCTTTCTTGTCTCACTTGCCTGAGGAGTGCTGGGTCTGCTCTCGCTCCCAGTGTGCTTCAGTTGCAATTTTTAGACTTCCCATGCTGGTTAGAAGGCTCTGGTGAGAAGAGCATGAACCTTTCAAGGCATACTTAAAATTACTATTTTTTTTTTTTTTTGCTGAACATGACCGGTTTCTTTACTTGTAGCTGCTTCTTAACTGAATTCCAAACTAACAGTGCAAATTGGTTTTGTTTGCTTCTTTATTTTTTAATCTTGCCCAATACAAATATATCTATTAACCCTTCCTTCACCTTGCTTACTGTTTCTTTTAGTAAATTCCATTTTTATTGTCTCTTGCCCTTTGGTCTTGTTGCCTTTACTGTTCCTCCTTGGATGATTATTTTTCTTTGCATTCCTAGCCTTAGTTTCTGCTGTAATCTGCTGTATATAGCTCGAGCTACAGTGCCGCGCTCTTTCATGAGCTCTTTCACGGACTCTTGATTTAAACAAGCCATGAACAATGTTTGTGTCCCGTGTTCTACAGGTTTAGATGTCTCAGGTACTTTCTGATTATTTTTTTTTTAATTTAGATTTGGGTTTCGTGAATGTATTTAATCATACTGCCCAATGTCACTTAACAGATTTAACTACTCAACAATATTAATTTATCTGCTACCTGTGTTTTTACTAGTCTTGTACAGTTGGGCGAAGTTTGCAAATTGCTCCTGAGAGCAAGATCGTGGTAAAAAAGCTTTCCTAACGCAGAAGAAAAGCGTTTGTATAACCAAGTTAAAATGATATATGCTTTTCCTGTTAAATGTAGGGATGAGTTTAAATGGGTTCACATTATCATTTTGTTTGCAGTTGTCAAAAGCTCATTAATTTTGCGTCAAACTACCTAGCTTGCTGCTTCAAATTGCTTTTAAATTACACATGTGCTGATCAGTCGCGAAAAGCCAAATTAAAAACTCAGCTGAGGGCACATTTCAGGGCCACAGGTACAACACTTAATTATGATCTGTTTTTCCCGGGCTAACCTCCCACCTCCAACACCTCTCCGGTTCCCGGCAGAACCGGGGGGGGGAGAGGAAATTTTAGTGACTTAAATATTTCTGGGAAGGTGGGGAGGAAAGGAAAAGGTGGAAACAGGGAACTATATTTAAATAATGACCTATTTACATTACTTAGTTTAAACTGTTAGAAACAAACTTAGGAAGATGTGATGTTGAGACAGTCGGTACTATCATAATATGTGATTTTTTTATTTTTTATTTTTTTTTTATTTTATTTTTTTTCAAGGGGCCTTGCTGCTATTCCGCTGTTCGGTCCCCTCTGTGCGCCTGAACACAACATGGCTTGCCCTGGGATACGGAGCGATGCGCGGGAGAGCTCTCAGCAGTCAGATTCTTTAATACCTTTGACTAGCAAACCGCAGGAGTTATTTAGAAGTTGCGTCTACGTGTGACTTGTCTGAGTTGTAATTTGTACTGCAAAAGCTTGCGAATCGCTCTACTAGATCAAACTCTTTGCCCTTGAAATTTGGCCTCGTTTACCAGCATCTTCAGAGCAAGAAACTTGAGTAATGGCCTTGAAAAAAATCACTGATCCCTCAAAACTCTGTAAACAGCGTTTTACATCTCCAAAGGCCCTTGGTTAGCAATTTATTCTTTGAAATGAAAGCTTAATGCCTTCCAAAAGACATTACAGAATTTTGGCAGGCGTGGCTCTGTGTGCAGTTGACATCTTCAGGCCCAGTTCTGCCGGTCTGCCGCTGTCCCGCCAGCGGGTCTGCTTTTTCCTCCGGTAATATTACATTTAAATATAATAAATCTTAGCAGGTTAATTTTCACAATACCTTTAGAGGTGGTTTGGGTTTTTTTTTCTTTTGGTACTCTGTCCTTCCTCATCTACCAGGCTCTTTCGCAGCAGTTCTAGCAGCTGTAATGTCTATAGTCCTCATGTTGGTTTTGCTGAAAAAAAAAAAAAAAAAAACAGCAAGAAAAAGACCCTGCAGTGACTGAGCCTCCATGGCATCTTCTGTATCTTAGAAGGAGGGAAAACTGGAGTGAAATACAACTGGCAAAGTTGGAAACGGCTTGCACCGTACTGTTCCCTGATAATATATTGACTTCTTTGGGGCATTACGCTTTCTGACTGATGCTTGACTGCAGCTGATATTTTCATAGCTGTCATCCTCTGTGGGAAAGGGAGGTACCTTCTGCTCCTCTTTGGGGGTTGTATAGCAGAGAACCGAAACACTGGGACTGTTGGAACGAAGAGAGCGCAGAGGCTGGGAATCGCTGCTGGTTTGTGCCCAGCCTGCCCCGGCGATCCCCACAGCACCGATGTTTTAAGTAACGAGTACTGTGCAGGATGCTTTGGTGCTGAAGGTGTTCTTTAAGAACAGTTTTGCTCTGTGTGCTTTTATTGAAATGGGACTTCAAGGTAGCTGGTTACAAAATGCTGAAAGGGGAAAAAAGATTATGTTAAAATAAATCCCTCTGGGGGAACACTGTGATTTTTATTTCTGATTTTTTTTTTTAAAGTAGAAATTATCCTGCTTTCAAAATGAGATGAAGGGTATTCCAGCAATAGATTAGCAAACGAAAAATCTTCTGGTTTTTGAGACTGTGCGTTTATTTACCTTAGCCCTTGTGGCAAGGTAGGAGCCTCAGGTGACTGTATTTTCGGAGACAAAGCTCATCTTGGACATCTTGGAAGGTGGATAAATAAGAATCCCCTCCAGTCTGGCTCTGGTCTGCCAAGATCTGCTCCCTCCGGAGAAAAACAGTTCAGCCCCTTAAAAACGATGCAATGTGACTTGGGGACAGACCATCCCCGAGCTGTTGTCCCCAGGGCCTCTCCTTCCGAAAGCTGGGCTGCAGCCGCCTGCCCCATGGGACGCTGCCATCGCTGGGAGCCGTAATCGGAACCAGCTCCGGAGCGTGGGAAAGGAAGGAACTATCCTGCCGGACGGCGGTTGCAGAAATATGCCCAGCTGTCAAGGGGCCGGGGTGGGGAAAGCCATGTTTTGTCAGATTTTTCAGCTAGAAATGCATTCACAGCTGTGTACCCGCTTTTGGAGGTGTGCGACATGCTTTTATTCTTGCCTTCATACCCGAATTTTGTACATATTTCGAACTCTTAAATTTAATAACTTGTATAAATGTAGTTTCCTTCAGAACCTCTGGACTCTCCCGTTCTCTTACAGAGCTGTTGTCCTGTGCTGTTACACCGCCTCGAATCCATCCAACAGTGCTTTGGCCAGCTTTTAACATCCCAAACGTTGATGTTGTTATGCAAAGACGTGTTGAAAGGTTGGCGGATTTCTGCTTATTCATTTAACGTATTGCTCAATGCGCAGTGATGTTTTTCACGGTGCTGGTGCGCGGCTGTCCCGCAGGAGCTCTGCCAATGCTCCGTCTCGCGGCTCTCAGCCCCGGTTGCATCCAAGTAATTAATATCCTCGTCACTGATTGCATCCGTCAGGCTTGATTTTTTTTATTAAGCTGCTCGCAAAAGCACTTTTCTGAAGCTGTCGGTGACTCAGATACGTGACAGCTACTTCCCCAAATTAGGTGTGCTCTGCCTGGAAGTGAGTGGCTGCATTCTCATCCTCATCCCCGGGCTTTTGCCGGTAGTGCTAAACCCTGTAATAACCATTGCATGACTGATAACGGAAACGTCGCCTCTGTAGCAAGCACAAAGTAAGGGCCTGACGTGGTTCAAGTGGTTTTCAGGTGTCTGGGCTGTATTACGTAAAATAGCATATCCTCCTTTGCTGCTCTCTGTGGGTGTGTTTTGTTATGGCCACGGACCAAGGGATGATGATTCAAGGTCAATGGGACAGCAGAGCGGCAGGATGTGTTGATAGCTATCTGTTAGTAAAATTGGTGGTAGGATCACTTGGAAGACATTCCTTTTATTGTAGTAAATTTGTGGAAAATGTTTGTATTGGATTTTACTTCTAAAAACATTTTAAAAAAACCCAAACCACCAACACCCCGCCTCCCCCCAAACCAACCCAAACCAAACTAAAAGGCTTGTCCTGCAAAGAATTATATTCCCTTTGGATGATGCTTTAATGCTTCAGGTTCATGTGCCTCCTTTTTAGGCAGATGGACAGATTGAAGTTTGGTGGAGAATAGGTGCTGGATCGCAGTTTGGAATTGGAGCTAGGATATTCTGTCTTCCTCCCAGCGGTCAGGTTGTTTTCTTAACAAGGAGAATGAAATACGCTCTGCAGCCCTTCGGAGAAATAGTCCTCTTGCTTGGCATCTGGCTGGGAACTTGTATTATTTTTCTGTGTTTGGGGCCAGGTCCAGCTGCCGCTGGGATGGAGGGAGGCTGTGCCCCTGCCTCCTGGCAGAGCAGGCTCAGGCCCTTGGGGTGCCTCTCCGTGGTCATCTGGTGTCGGCACCCGCACAGCGCCCAATTTCTGTACATCAGAAATGTGTATTCACGCTGGCTGTATTTTAACACTACTGCTTTTGCCACGATCAGAATGGAAGCTTGATGGTTGGGTGAACATGAGGCACGCTGCTGTTAATACACTTCTCAACCTCAAATGTTCTGTTCAATGCTGTGTTTTTTCCAAGATTAATTTAATGTATTCATGCGTTTTCAAAGGCAAATTATTTGTGAATGTCACATAATTAAAGCTTCTAGGAACCTAGATACATTGCTATTTTAATATTGCTAGAAATTTGAAAACTCGTATTTCCAAGTTTATGAATTTGGGTATGTGCAATCCCCAGCCCTGTAACCCTAAACTAGCAGGCTGGTTTACTTAAGCTCTGTCGCTAGAGAGAGGCTTTTGCAGGGATAATTCAGACAACCCATGGGCTTCTGCCCTGCACCGAGGGCACTTCTCATCTCAAGACACTTGTCCTACCTCGTCCCTCTCTCTTATGAGGGAAGGGAGCATGGGGAGATTAACTGATGGAGTTCCAGTGTTGGGTACTGTCCATTTTGTATATCTATTTTTGTCTATACATACGTAGAGATGGATTCTGACAGCTAAAAGAAACCTATCAAAGCCAACAGAACAAGACAAATAAACTAAAATTTTTTTCACGTATTATTTCTTGTATACAAATAACAATGACAACCTGATAAAATATTGGTAGATGAAGTTCATGGACAGTTTGAATGGGAATAAAATGAGGTGTGATTTTTAAGATTTGAAGTGAAACTTCAGCCTGTTGATGTTTGGTTTCCCAGGGGTGGAGGTGGCTTGTGCCAGGAAACAGAACTGTTTGGGGAAAGGCAAGATGAAGTGAACAGAAAATCGTGAATTCAAGAGAGGGCTGTGGTGATGCCTGGGTTGAGTGGCAGATGGGTGAGCTTCTGAAAAACCCATAGAAAAGGCAGGGGTTGAAAGGTGGGAGTGGGTTTGTGAGTTCCTGGTGCTGCTGGTCATCACCTTCTCGGTATCACCGGGTGCAGGGCAGGAGTTGCGGCTGGTCAGGGTGATGGGCTTTCCTGTTTCTACTTTGAATAAGATGAACCTTGAAGCTGAAGAACACCTTTCAAATACATCCGTATGTGCGTTAAAGACTTTGTCATAAAAATGATTTCTATGGCAAAAACTGCCCTCTTTTTTTTTTTTTTTTTTTTTTTTGTTTTTTGACTTGAATCTGGCTGTGCTATAGCTTTCACTTAGGTAAGCACATTTCCTGATGGCCTTTCATTTAAGGACACTCTGTGGCTTTGATGGTATCATAGAATACCGGGTTGGAAGGGACCTCAAAGATCACCCAGTCCAACCTTTCTTGGGAAAAGCATGGTCTAGAAGAGATGGCCCAGCACGATGTCCAGCAAAAAAAAAAAATTATCCTCCCATGAACATTTATTGTTTTTCCCTCATTCCATGAACAACCATCTGTTCCTCCAACCTAGTGCTACCTCCTTGAATTTGATTCTTCCCTTGTGCATCTTTTCCGCAGCGTCCCATCAGCATGACCATAATCCATGTACTCAGTCCTCAGCAGAATGGCAAACCCTTCATATTTCAGGGTAGCGGCTGTCCCCAGGCAGGGGTCTCGCAGGGGAGGGGGCTCCTGCCCGCTCCGGGACCCCCAGCCCATCTCCCCTCCGCGCTCCTGGGGACAGGATCCCTGGCCGCACGGATAGCGGCCGGCCATCCCGGAGGCACGAGTGGTTGAAGGTTGCTTCGAAATGCTAGGATGAAACAAAAAAGCTGTAATTTTCCAGGAAAAATATTGTATTTCTTTTGAGTATTTCTCACCAGAGGTGGTGCAAGCCCATCTGCCGATGCCTCGCAGGCTCGACCCCGACTCAAGGCGCCACAAATGCCCATTGTGCTGGGCAGCGCGGCTGTGGAGCTCGCCCGTCACACGGCACCGAACACTGCAGCTATTGACGGTGTCCGATCCGAGGGGCTGACAGCAACCTTTATCCCTGCACAGAAACTCGAATTTTCCTCTGGGACAAGAAGCAACAAAGCGCGAGGGGAGAAATGACCGTGTTCGGCACTGCTTGGTTTCACGCTGTCAACGGTGAGGCAGGGGCGTAGGGACGCCCCCTCTTCCCTGAGCCAGAGGCAGGTGGTATCAACTCGTTACTATCTGGGGCTTACAGCTGTGTTTTACAATCATGGAATAGAATCATAGAATGTTTCGGGTTGGAAGGGACCCCTAGAGGTCATCTAGTCCAACCCCCCTGCAGGAGCAGGGACACCGCTAACTAGATCAGGTTGCTCACAGCCCCGGCCAACCTGGCCTGGAACATTCTTTGCACATTATTACCTTAGTAGATATAGGTGCCAGTACCCATTTAGGGATGCATGATAAAAATAGTAAACATGAAAATGCACCTTTTAGAAGGCGAATTAAAATCTTGGGATAAAATACCTCTTAAATACCATTGTCTGCTGGGGGTTTGTCTAAATTCTAACATACTTGCTGGCTTCCAAAAGCAGCTTCCCCATGTTTATTGATTAATAACTGTCATCCTTTATGTCTTCTGTCAGACTGACAGCCTCACTCCGAAAGCCCCATTAGAAGTCACATAACCATTTGCCATCAGGATGCCTGTTTAAATCACGGATGCTACTTTAAATCCTAAATATTTTCCACTAAGTTTTGTGGGGATGCTATCAGAGAATGGAAACATTTAATACAAATTTACTGAAATGGAAAACCAGCAGCAGTTCGGAAAGTGTGCCTGCACTGTTTGGGGGAGGGCCTTGTTGAACCTCATGAGGCTCACACAGGCCCCACCTCTCCAGCCTGTCCAGGTCTCTCTGGATGACATCCCGTCCTTCTGGCGTGTCAACCGCACCACTCAGCTTGGTGTCATCCGCAAACTTGCTGAGGGTGCGCTCGATCTCGCTGTCTACAGATGTTCATCTTTCTCACAAGTGAGGGTTTTACTTTTTTTTTTTTTTTGATCTCATTAGGTCAGAAGTGAGTGATGCTTTCCTTAAAGATTCCTTGTAGTATCGGTCTTTTCAAAAAATATTTTTTTTCAAATGCTGTATTGATTATACGTGTATTATTGAATTATAACTATGGAATGTAAACGCAGCCTCAAAATGTTGTGATCTCGGATAGGAGGGAAGGGGAACTTTTTTGGCGAGCTCCAGCATCTAAAATCAATAGTTAGAAATAGATAGAGCACGTAAACATCAGAAGCAGCGCTGCATTTGCCGGGCACTGGTGGCACATCTGAATTCGCCACTTAAGGGGTTGCAGCAGCTGAGTGGGAGCTAATGCGTTTTCAAAAGTATTAAACAGGTTCTGTTCATTTTCAGGGCCAAAAGGCAGCAAAACTCAGAAACCTCAGAGGCATTTGTGTGATTTCGAACTCTCTATTTAAGAACTCCCATGGGAACCTCTTATAACCAACAGGTGTTTTCTAGCTCTTTAGGTCTCAGTTGTTTTCTAGCTTTTCAGGTCTCCCTGGAAACCTCTAAACAATTGCATCACATGCCTGCTCTTTGATCCGAGCCTTTAAATACTGAAAGTCTTCGTTTAATTGCAACACGTGCTGTTGGGCAAGGGGAATTTGTGAAACAGCATGTCCTTAAAATAGCTGCATACCTAGGTCATGGTAAATCCATCACTGAATTCAAGCTATACCAGGATGGTGAGCACTGGCAATTGGTAATGGTTATAGTAAAATTAAATTCGGGATTGTTGGGACAGCAATGTTGTCGTGTGGGGTTGGAGCGTGTTTGTTTGTTTGTTTTCCACTTTATTTTCATTATGACCATAGTTAAATAATTGAGCAAGGGTGATGTTTATGGCAGCAATTCCCTAGTGTTGCTGGGCCCCAAAATAGGAAATTTTTCTGTCCTGAATCCCTGTAGCCCATGTTGCTTCTGGATTGGTTGGCAGCTGTTCATTTGATTTTCTTTTTTTTCCCCCCAAGGCAAGCAAGCAGGTATTGAATACGTTTGCGCTGCCGTGTCTTTCTGTAGGAAGAATGGGCCAACGAGGCATTGCCTGTTTATGGAGTTTCTGGAATGCTGGAATCGCTTGCATGCTTTGTTTCCAAGCAAACAAAGTCAGGACAATAGAGAAAGGATATTGTGGTTGGGCTTCTGGGACTCTGTTACTGGGTTTTATTTTTAAATAGCCTTTAATACTTCTGACCTGAAATCCTGAGCAATATTAGAAAATTCCAAATGGGCAGCTGGCTTCCCTTACTTTGGAAATGTATCTGCTTTTCCCACATTTTTTTAAACTTAAATGCAGTTTGTTTTCTTAACGCCAGAACAGCCCATCTGCTGGTCGTGCACTGCTTTATCTGAAAAGTTCAGCAAGAAATAATTCTCAGCACCAATCAAACCAGCTAATGTAGCATCAGTGCCCTGCCAGAAGGTAAAACAGAAAGTAAAAAAGGCAAATCAATTATGCAAATAAATAGCGTTGTGAGAGGGAGCACTGAGTAAAGGGTTAGATGATGGGTGTTGTTTGAGGCTGTCTTGAGTGTCCGTCCGTGAGCTTTCGGCAATTGGGTTTGTTCAGCCTTGAACAAAGGAGGCTTGGGGGATCTCATCACCACGTACCAGTACCTAAGGGGGAGCTACAGGAAAGGTGGAGACTCCCTTTTCACAAGGAGTCCCATGGAGAGGACAAGGGGGAATGGACACAAGTTGCTCTTGGGGAGATTCCCATTGGACACGAGAGGGAAATTTTTCCCCATGAGAACAGTCACCCCTGGGAATAATCTCCCCAGGGGAGGGGTTGACGCTGCCACATTGGGCACTTTCAAGCCTCAGCTGGACAGGGTGCTGGGCCATCTTGTCTAGGCTGTGCTCTTGCCCAGAAAGGTTGGACCAGATGATCCTGGAGGTCCCTTCCAACCTGGGATTCTATGAAGTCTTCAAAAATCCATTTCAGATCATCCACTTGCATCCGAGTGAACAAGGAACCTTTACAGTGTTGGATCCTAGAGGGGACTAAAATTATGGCCTTGTGGCCCAGAAATCCAAATCCAACCTATTTCCCCTTCCACCCTTGAATAACATTAGCAGGCATTATTTCATAGATGTCTGTTAAAGCTTTATTTTAAAATGTTGTTTCACGTTAGCTGAATGCCCTGGGGTGGGCAGGGGTCCCTTGCTCCAGCCTGAAGAAGAGTGCTGGTACAGCACTTCAGCACAACAGTCCAGTTTGATGCTGTCTGGGTTTAATTTGGCAGATTTGGGGCTTTTTCTGGGGTTATTTTCACAAGAGAAGGAGCAACTTTCTTGCTGGGAATGCTGAGCAGTTGTTACTGTGCGTGGGTGGGCTGTGTCTGGGCAATGTTACACTTCATTTCGGCTCATCTCTTGGGGGATACCTTCTCTCCATTTATGTCTTCAGAAACATGTTTACTGTTAGCATTTAAAAAAAATCCTGCTGGTTTTCATTTTCCTTTTACAAGGTTTCTGCATAACAAATGGAACAAATTTATTGCATATTCTCGCTGAGTTAACCTCAGCTGCCAGCAGCCCACAAGGACCAGCCAGGAGCCAACTTGGTCTGTGCAGGCTCTATTTCAGCAATACTTCTGCTACCCTTGAAATGAGAAGTTAACTGATATTGTGAAATAATGCATGGTATTGTGAACATACCTAGTATATGTTTTTGCATGGTATTAAGACACTAACAGGGATAAGCATCTAGGCTAATGTTGTGGCATTCTGTGCTGTTCCCTTTTGAGGCTTAGGCTATGTAACAAGTGGTGTCCCCCAGGGCTCAGTGTTGGGCCCAGCTCTGTTTAACATCTTTATCCATGACCTGGGCGAGGGGATCGAGGGCACCCCCAGTCCGTTTGCAGATGGCACCAAGCTGGGCGGGAGTGTGGATCTGCTGGGGGGAGGAGGGCTCTGCAG